>NC_137190.1:35993363-36079655 GCF_960531495.2 Zeus faber | reverse complement strand
TATATACTATATATACTTATATAT
Source organism: Zeus faber (assembly GCF_960531495.2). NCBI lineage: Eukaryota > Metazoa > Chordata > Actinopteri > Zeiformes > Zeidae > Zeus > Zeus faber. The sequence continues at coordinate 36,079,631 of NC_137190.1, read as the reverse complement.
ATAATAAAAATCTTGAATCTTGAATCTTGAATCTATATATATATACACATACACACACACACACACACACACACACACACACACACCTCATAAAATTTGAATATCATGAAAAAGTTCAATATTTTTTGTCACTCATTTCAGAAAGTGAAACCCATATATTATATAGATTCATTACACATAGAGTGAAATATTTCAAGCCTTTATTTCTTGAAATGTTGATGATTGTGGCTATAGATAATGAAAACCCAAAATTCAGTGTCTCAGAAAATTTGAATATTGTGAAAAAGTACAATATTGGAAAGTCATGGTGTCACACCCTAATCAGCTAATTAACTATAATTAACTAACTTAATTAACTCACTATACTATATATATATACATATATATATATCTTTCTTTCTTTCTTTCTTTCTTTCTTTCTTTCTTTCTCTCTCTCTCCTCTGAATCAATATGGGAACAGGGAGGTGGAACTATAAGAGGAGAACACTAACCTCCTCATCCATGAAGTCCTCCGGTCTGGCATGTTGCTGCTGCTGTTTCTCAGCCTTCTGTTGCCTGGATGAGACGAAAGTCGACGGCGTCCAGCCTGCACAGGCAACACATGGACTGATTCAGCAGTGTGTATTCATCATGTGGCTGCGACATCTCTTTCTATTTTATATGAACAGACCAGGATCATACCAGGACCGTAACAACAGTCAGCTGAATTATTAGAAATTAATCACATCTGAATTAGGGATGCACTGCCTGGCTAAAATGGGTATGCCTAAAAATGTCTCCAATACAAAGACCCAGTGGCACGGTGCAGTGCATTGCACTGCTGCCTCACAGCAAGAAGGTCCTGGGTTCGATTCCCGCCTGGGGCGCTCTTGGCACCGTGCTCCGGCGGGTTATCTCCCAAATAGGAGCCTTTCTGTGTGGAGTTTGCATGTTCTCCCCATGCTCACATGGGGTTTCCTCCACCTCACGTCAGTAAGGACCCCCACCAAAAACATGCACCCATCATCGTCTGACCAGCGATGGACACTTATTACCTGGTCCCCGGGCGCGTCCACGTATGCTGCCCACTGCTCCTGGCTGTGCCCCCGGAGGAAGGACAAGCCAGGATGGGTCAAAAGCAGAGAATCCATTTCACCGGCCACCATCAAGCATGTGCATGTGTGTGTGTGTGTGCAAGCATGTGTTGTAGTGTGGTGTGTTGCGTGATAAATAAAGACTGTTTCTTCTTCTTTCTTCAAAGCCAAGAACCACAGCAAACCTGTGCAACATCAAGGATAGGTGCCCTGATCCTTCTTTGGACAAAAAGATGGATGTTAAAAGGTCTCTAAGTAGAGTGGCCAATGTTTTTATTTAGCGAATGCAAAGTCCCTAAGCCAAGCAGTTGCCTCCTGGTCTGCTGTATGGAGGGTGACTAATCCTCCTTTCAGTTTTTGAAGAGGGCAATCTTCTATGACGTGTTCCATGGTTTGCTCCTCTCCACAAGCACACAGTGGAGTGGGGCTACTGCCCCATTTGTGAAGGCTGGCCAAGCAGGGGCCATGTCCAGTCCTGAAGCGTTTGAGCGTAGACCATTGTCTCCTTGGGAGGTTGGTGCCAGGGACCTGTTGATTGGGGTCTGACACTAGATGTTTGTTTGGGACCTCCTTGGACTCCCATCCTGCTTTCCAAGCCAGTTGGATGGCGAAGTCAGCTGGTGGTATGTTCTTCCAAATTGGTCGTCTAGATGGAAGTCGGGCAGTGGGTGGGTTGTAGATGTCTGCATGGATTGGTAGATGGGGAGAATCTTTGACCTTTTGGAGCATCCTTTGAGTGGCTGCTGCCCGCTGGATATGTGGAGGGGGAATGTTTGATAGGACAGGGAGCCAGGGGAGTGGTGTTGAGCGGATAGTCCCGGTTATGGTTCTCATGGTTGTGTTGAGCTAGGTGTCCACATGGTGTGTGTGGGGTGACCTGTACCAGACAGGGGCCCAATATTCAGCTGCAGAGTATGCGAGAGCCAGTGCTGAGGTGCGCAGTGTGGAGACTGCTGCCCCTCATTTTGCACCAGCGAGCTTGCAGAGCAGGTTGTTCCTTGACTTAACCTTAGCTGCAGTCCCTTTTAGGTGTTCCTTGAAGGATAGGGTCCTGTCAAGGGTCACTCCCAGGTAGGTTGGAGTAAAGGCATGCTTCAGCTTGAGTCTGCCCGGATAGATGTTTAGTTCTCTGGCAGCTTTTACGTTGTGGAGGTAGAATACACTGGAAACAGTTTTTGCTGGACTTGGTTTTAGGCACCAGGTTCTGCAGAACTGGTGCAGTCTGGCAAGGTCATCAGTGAGCACCCGTTCGAGTTCATCAAAGTCTGGTGCTTGAAATGCCAGACCGATGTCATCTGCATAGATGAATTTGCGAGATTTGGTGGAGGGTAGGTAATTTGTGTAGAGGTTGAACAGAGTTGGAGCTAGAACTGAGCCTTGTGGTAGTCCGTTTGTCTCTCTTCTCCATGCGCTTGTGTTCTGACAAAGGTGAACTCTGAACCTCCGGTTTGTCAGTAGAGTTTGTATTATTGCCGTTGCCCAGGCAGGGAGCACCTGTGTGAGTTTGAGTAGGAGGCCTTTGTGCCAGACTGTATCATAGGTGGCTGTGAGGTTGAGGAACACAGTCCCTGTCTTCAGTCTGCTCTCTAAGCCATTTTCGATAAAGGTGGTTAAGGCCAGTACTTGTTCTCCTGTGCTGCACTCCTTGCGGAAACCTGCCTGATCCATGCAAAGAATTTCCTCTACTCCTGGAGAGATACGTTGTAGTATTAGGCGTTCCAGGATTTTGTAGGGAACGCTGAGTAGGGATATTGGGCAGTAGCTGGCAGGTAGTTTGTGGTCTTTGCCAGGTTTTAAGATGGCAATAACTTTTGCTGTCCGCCATTTCTTAGGGATCAATTCGTATTTCGTATTTATGATCTCGGTATAGAATTGTGTCAGCCAGGTTAGGGCTCGGAGGCCAAGGTGTTTCATGAACTCTGGAGAGATGTTGTCATATCCTGCTGCCTTTCCATATTTCAGGCCCTGCAGGACTTTCTCCAGTTCAGCAACCTCAAAAGGTTCAGGGTTTCTATGGTCTCTGAGCGCTTTCTTTAGCTCAGTTGTAACTGCTCTTCTAGTGGGTTTGTCTTGGGTTGCTTTTGCAATAGTCAGTAGGTGGGATGCAACTTGGTTGGGTGTGACAGATGCTAGGTTTTGGCTGGGGGGCTTCTGTGCAGCTCCTAGACGGCGGATGAGGCTCCAACATTTCCTGCTAGAGTGTGTGAAGTTCAGGTCAGCTACTGTCTGCTCCCATTTCCTTCGCCGAGCTGTATTTAGCGATTCAATGAGATGGTCTGCTATCTCAGGGTCCCCTGATGTTTTGTAGGCTTGTAGGAGTGCAGCACTTTCTCCGTCCAAGCATGGGACGTAGAGGGGTCGGTAGCCTCGTGGGATTGCTGAGTGGGCAGCTTTGTAGATGGCGCTGCAGAAGCGGTTGTATGCTTCATCTACAGTGATGGTGTGGAGTGGGATGGTAACAACTATCCACTCCAGGATTTCACTGTATTTCTTCCAGTTGGCTTTGCGGAAGTTCCAGCGCATCTTCCTTGGGCTGTCTATGACTGGGAGGTGTAGGCCAACGTGTACAAGCAAGGGCCAGCGTTGACTGTGTGGAAAATCGTCAAGAATGAGGATCTGAGCAGGATAGGGCGTTCCATTCAAAGAGCTGACCCAGCACGGGTCAGGAGAGCAGTCTTTTTTTCCACCTGGCAGAGTGGAAGGTTCCTCTTTGTTTGGGATCATGTATCAGAACAAGGTCATTTCTAGATGCCCAGTCTGAAACTGCCTCTCCATCACTATCCACTACTGGATAGCCCCAGTCAGGGTGGTGGCTGTTGAAATCCCCCACATAGATGGCAGGGTGGGGTAGGGTGGGTAGGACCTGCAGAACCCAGTTGGCACTAGGGGGCTTCTACACATTGACAATGTTGAAACCACCAATAGTTATGGTATCAGATAATTGTGTTGTTAAGTGATTTGCTTCAGCTATGTCAGAACGCACATAGGTGGCACGTCCATGTTTGGCATGTGGAGCGTAACACAGGAGGTCGAAGCCATTGATGGTGTAGCGGCCTGCTTCCTCTGTGCCAATGTGAGTCTCTTGGAGGCAGATAACGTCAATCGAGTGTTGGGAGGCGAGGACTTCGATGAGGCTTCGCTTGGCTGCAGAAAGGCCTCTGACGTTTAGTTGTAGTATTCGAAGGTCAGGTCCCACTGCAAGGTGCTCTTGAGGCTGTCTGCTGTCGGCTTTGGGACTGTAACTAGGATTCTTTGACTTGGCTGACTTGGCTCTCAGGCGTCGTCTCTTAGAATTTAGTCTGCTGGGAGGATTATTTGCTTCCCCGGACGGGCCCGGATACTGACGGGGGGCGCGACGTGAACGCTGATCCATTGTTCCCCATTGGCCAATGATAATAGTTAATACGTTCTATAACATCTACTGGCACCTTGAGGGCTGACTGGTGTGACTGCAATGTAATTGAATAAAAAGGCTGTTTCCTCAATTGTCAAAGCCAAACATTCACAATCTGCTCACTCACATTATGCAAAACTAGCCAAGCGCACAACCTTTGAGACTTTGAGAGATACAGTGCACTCGGAGAGTTTTCAGACCCCTTCACTTTTTCCACATTTTCTTAGGTTACAGCCATATTCTAAAATGGATTAAATTATTTTTTGCTCAACAATTGACACACAACACCCCATAATAACAAAGCAAAAACAGGTTTTTAGAAATTTCTGTAAATGTATTCAAACATTTTTTTGAAATATTTTTAGAAACACATTCATATAAGTATTCAGACCCTTTACAGATCATTTTTTTTAACATATTTTTTTGGCATTGTAATGCTTTATTTGATAATTACAGTGCTGCGAGAAGGGGAAGGCAGGTGACAGAGAGATGAGGGGATGACATGCAGCAAATGGCCTCGTGCCGGAATCGAATCTGGGCTGCTGCGGTAAGGACTCAGCCTTGTATATGGATCGCTCTACCTGGTGAGCCACCAGGGCGCCCCCCTTTACTGAATTTAATCTTAAGATAAATTTAAGAGGTTTCACCAAAATGTGGAAAAAGCGAAGGTGTCTGGAAACTCTCCGAATGCACTGTACAGTGCATTCAGAAAGTATTAATGAGAAAACAAATGCAGAATGAGCATGTCACTAAGAATAAAACTCAATCCAACTTTACACAGTATCGGACGTTAAATCCCCTGTGCTGATAATGAAGTATGAAGTACATTAAGTAGTTCGCAGAAAGAAGCGTTGTAAGCTCTTCGAGTGAAGATGCAGATTTTAAGTGGAAACAAGCTACTATCACCTACCTTCCTTGGAGCCCACAGTGTTGAAGTAGCCAGCTGAGAAACCCCCCGTAAAGGCTCCGTGAAACCTCTTGAAGCGACCCTTTTCATCCTTTACCGTTTGTTCGTGTATCGGAATTGGCTTCCGCAGGGGTTCATCTGAAATACACGTGACAATAACTTAACAACAACTTGATGCATGTTCGCAGCTCAACATAAAACAGTGGTGTTCTGTCGTTGTGAAGTCAAGATCCCATTAAACTTTATTTATTGATATAACACAAGACCTTGTCATATCGGGGCTCAAGAGTTATGAGACGGATGGGGGTGGGGACACTGGTGTTTGTATGAGAGGGGATTGTAGCCAATTCAGTGGTCTATCCAGACCATGGTCGCTACCACAGACCACTGGTTACTACCACTAAGGGTGCTGAAGCTAGTGGTCAAGAGCAATTACTGAGTGGTCTTTGTGGTCGGTCCGTGGTGCTTGTGGTCCGTCCGTGTTCCTAGGTACAAGATGTGTTTGGCTGCAAGATCGCACCGTGTGCTTGCACTGCAGACTACCATTTAAATTAGCACATTTTGATTTGTTTGTGTAGAGAGAGAGATCTACATCTCATAAAATGTATATATATTAATGTAAAAATGTCTTGCTGCAGGCTGGGACTAATGGACTGCATCTTATATAGCGTCTTTACAATCTTGCGACTACTCAAAGTGCTTTACAATACGTGCCTCACATTCACCCATTCACACACACATTCATACATTGAAGGCGGTGGCAACCATGCAAGGCACACACCTGCTCAACGAGAGCAGGTGTGTGCTTTAGTGTCAGACACTAAAGGGGTTTAGTGTCTTGCTCAAGGCCACTTTGGCGCGCTGCCGGGGAAGAGCCAGGGATCAAACCAATCCTCTGATTACTGGACGAGACGCTCTACTTTCTGCGCCATGCCACCCCTAGATAATGTGTCCATGTGTCCATTAGTTTAAAACAAATGCCAATATTTACATCTAAAAAAACCAAATCTTTCTATAGATATATTAATAATACAATACTAGATATATTTTTTTATTTGAAATATGTTTAATATATTTCATGTAGACAGTGACCCATCTGTATACAACATTTTTATTTTTTTATTTTTTTTTAATTATGTATTTAATTCTGAACTGGGGTGCAGCTGGACCTAGAGGTGGAGGCCATTGGCTCTGCAGTGAGCACCCTCTCATCCTTGTGGTCCGGACCAGTTGCTCAGTGGTCTGTGCGTGGCCGCGCCCCAGCTCAGAATTAAATGGAATTGGTATTGTATTACGAAAATATCTATCTATAGAAAGATGCATTTTTTATATGTAAATATTGGCATTTATGTTTGTTGGAATAAATATTAGTCCCAAACTGCAACAAGACATGTATGCACAAGACAAAATGAAATACATATTGTTTATATATATATATATATATATATATATATATATATATATATATATATATATATATATATATACACACACACACATATATTCACATTTGATTAGATGTAGATCTCTTTCTCTACACAAACAATCACACAATCAAAATGTGATCATTTATTTATTTTATCTTTAACTTGTGCTGTCAGCATGCTGGGCATACAACAGAGCAGAGCATTTGTATGCCATTGCATCTAAGACAGAGTTAGTCTGCAAGTGGAGTTAAACTGCTCAACCTGCAATGCCACTTGTTATTTAATCTTTAATCATCAAGAACTGCTTGCAACAACTCTTTCCTGTGGACGACATGTGCTGTAAGCTGTGCTCTTGTCATCCACAAGAGCACAGCTTTTTGTTACACAGAACCACCACCAATGCCCCTCTTTGGAAATTTATCTCACCATGTTTTGGTGAGTTGTTTTGTTTCAAATGAACATTGAAACAAAACAACATGTACATGGAAAAACAAACATAAGCGTCAGATGACAAGTATCGACAAAACAGAGTTAAATAAGACCAGGAAAACAGAACAGCAATTCGGCAAGTGGCCTCTTCCTGTCATAGTTATGGCAGTAAATGAGGGAGAAAAAGAGAGGGGTGTTAATTGGAGGGCGGACAAAAAGCACGTTGGGGCTGGAGCGTGACGGGGAAGATCGCAGCTGCCCGCCACATCCCCACCCACATAGCCTCGCACCCAACCAGTCCCGCAAACCCTCGGCCTATTCGCACCCAACCAGTCCCGCAAACCCTCGGCCTATTATGTGGTGTATGTACTGAGTTGAGTTCTGGCACTGGGAGGGAAGCGAAGCACAACCAGATCAAGGCATGGGTGCAGTAGGTCGGACAGCGGCCACTCGGACCCCACCCCGGACCGTGCCCCAGCGCGCCCCACTCCCACCAGGAGGCACCCAACCCACAGCGACGGGCCACGGGCGAAGAGCGGACCGCCATACGACCCCGCCATACCGGGCCGTTCTGCGCCCCCATCAGGCCCCTGACCAGCCCCCGGCCGACGCACATGCGGACCACAGAACAGAGAGCGGCAGACGGCCCTCACCCACGGCCCGCCCCCCCAGCGACAAGTGCCCCGCGTACCGAGACCCCAGAGAACAGGTCGCCGGGCAGCCATGTGGGACGACGGGAGTCCGCCCCCCCACAGAAGGAAACCACATAGGGAGCCAGCGCACAACCGGCCAGGCTCAGGTCCCCCGGGTCACAGAACCCAACCCACTAACCAGCTACGGCCCTTTCTTTGTCAAAGCGCTTTGAGTTCAGAAACATATATAAAAAAACATGTCGATATCCCGTGAATGTTTCCACGACTGTCACCATAATAAATTAATTCATATCAATGATAGCGTGTTTTACGTTGGCTAGTTAGCTTAGCAAGCTGGCTAAAGTGGGTTCCTAGAACGGATGATGGAGACGGTCGTACCATTCGTTTTCATATAATAACAACCACAGTGCTGACGACTGACAATAGACGTGCTGTGGTAGAGTTCAAACCACTCTACCTTCTTCGAGAGGCTCCAAAGGAGTACCATATGTAACAAAATCCTCGTCGCTATCGCTGTCGGACGCCATGTTTACGTTTACGACTGGTCCCTCGCAGGGACAATCCAAAAGCGCGCATGAGAGTGAAGGTGCGACCTCTCGCGGCAAGATATGGCATTATATCCAGCAACAATGTCAAAACTTTCAGGCTCTGGACAACTTTAAAATCAGAATGTTAAGCACACAAGCGATGCCTCAGCAACAGTATTTCTCCGTTATTTCTTTTGATTGTCATTTTTTCATACATTACAAAAAATGCCAAACCGTGCAACTAGTGTCAAAATATCAGTTGTTTCATAAGCCTGTGTAGTGCACTATATCGTGTGGAGTGAAAAACAGACAGTGGGCCCTGTGGGCTGTCATTGGGCCCTTTATTTTGTATATTTAGATTCAGAAATCCATCGATTCACGGATCATTTGGTTGCCGTGATTTGGATTTGCATGATCTCACTACATTATTTTTTTAATATGTTCATTTGGACAAATACAAGGCTGCTGTAATGTAATGTTGAACGCAGTGTGTGTGTGTGTGTGTGTGCGCGGCGCATGTCCGTGTGTCTGCGTGCGCACACGCATGACATCACTATATATTTCTTGGCTCTTTCTCTCTTCTTGGGACTTACCAGAAAGGATTTGGAATCAGAAGATCAGAATTTTTTTGAAAGTTGGTTCCAAGCATTTCTATATACTGCTTGAACCCAGTATTGAGAAATATGTATAGCCAGTAATCATTTACAGCAAATGAGAATGCGTTATGATCCACATATGCGATTCCTAGCGAGATCATTGTAACATGTGTCTACTTGTGTCAGATCGGGCCAGTTTGGTGTTGATACTAAAAGATCTGGTCCAAGCGTTCCCTCCTCCACCCCACCCCTCAAGGAGCACAGCAGGGGATAGTAGGTGTTTGTTTAATAAAGCACACACACCATGTTGTCTTTCCATTCCTTGGTACTCAAAACCACTTCCAACCCCCCTCAGAGCCATATAAAGCCCCACACCACTCCTCCTAGCTCAGCAAATCTCGCTCCAGATCAAGCCACTGAACAAGCCTCTTGACACAGAATAAAATACGATCATCTTCTCTCTCTGTAATGAAATTGAGCGGCTCCAGCTCTGTACCAGCTCTGGGGGGGTGTTGGTGGATTGAGGTTTGTCAGAATTCAGGGGACACTTTGACCTCAGTTGTGTGTATGTGTGTGTATGTGTGTGTGTATGTGCGTGCGTGCGTGCGTGCGTGCTTGTGTGTGCTCCTCCCCTGATAAGAGAAGATGAAACCCAGTAAAACCTCATATAAAAACAGAACTGTTGCTTTGCACAAATCAGAAACCTTCAACCAACCCAAACTTTAACGAAGCCCTGGGAGGTCGGGCTGCGCTCTGTTTTCTATTTCAATGTGAGTTTCCTCCGCCTGCTAGTGCTATGTCGGCCCCTGGCCCTGAACTACCCCAAATATCAATCGCTGACTAAAATTTCTGTTCCAAACTGAAATGTATGTACGTTCTCCCTCTGCTCAAAATATGGAGGGTGGTTCAATTGATCACTTGTCAAACCAGACCGAACCAGATATCCCAAAATTCATTATGAAGCATGGGGAAACTTTTCTGTAACACAAAGTAAGTTCTTTGAATGCTAATGATGTTAACATTTTCATGATAATGTTGACCATGAAGCATCTTCAACATGCCTACTGTTGACCCAATACAGTACACACACACACACACTCACACACACACACACACACACACACACACACACACACACACACACACACACACACACACACACACACACACACACACACACACACACACACACATTCACTCCCTGGTCAATGGTGATTAGACTGAGCTTGCAGCTGAGGATGCAGCCAGCTGTTTTTTGATCCAACATTGGGGATGTCTATGATCCAACATGCAGGAAGCACCTTGATGTCTGTCGAGAAGGGTTTATTCTACTGTGTATGTTGAGTTGTTCTTTTGTTGCTCTTTTGAGTGTAGCTGTAGTTGTATGCACAGTATATTGTTGCAGTACCTGCCTGGTCCACCAGACCTCTACAGTGCATCCAGAATGGTGCAGCCTGTCAAGTGTTCAACCAACCAAAATTTGCTCATGTCACTCCACTCCTTCAATCACTTCATTGGCTTCCCAATAAATTTTAAGACGCTGGTGCTCTCCCACAAGGCCGTCCATCGAATTGCTCCTCCATATCTCCAATCACCGGACTCCGACTGGTTTGCTCCTCTCCTCCACCTCCACCTCCACCAGGCCAACTCGCTCCTCTGCCCGCTACGTGGTCTTCAATCCAATCGCAACTCTTTTCAACCCTGGTGCCCCAATGGTGGAACGAGCACCCCCCCCCATGTGTCAGAACGCCTGAACCACTTCCCATGTTTCATTGCAGATTAAAGACCCATCTCTTCAAACTACATCTGGACCCTACTTGCGCTGACCCGTCTACCACATGAGTATCTCTTTCCCTTTGCCGTCTAACATACTTTCTGTTGCTGGCTTGATACTGTGACAAAATGTACTTATTGTAAGTCACTTTGGACAAAAGCGACTCACAAAGTGTTACATAACATGTAACATTACATTGTAAACAATGTAATGTAATGATTAGTACCCAAAACGACACATTTCAGAATATTCGGTTGATGAGAACATTTCAATCTGGATTAGGATGAAGATTCGCTTTGGCCCAGTAGTAGCTTAGGAGAAGCACTAGGTGGTGTACTCTACACGTGGCCCGGGGAAAGTGCCGGTCCCGTTGTACTGCATTGCCCGAGCGTTTTTTTTCACCGTCTGTTACAGCCGCTCGGATCTAAATGTCGTCACAGAGGCCGAATGCATCAGAGACAGTAGAATATTAACAGGAATATGTTGAGTTAAGATCAACTCCTCACCGAGTCGTGAGGAGCTGCCGATTCCCTGCAGGTCACAGTGGATGAGCCAAGAGATGGTAATACTACGAGTGTGTGTGTGTGTGTGTGTGTGTGTGTGTGTGTGTGTGAGAGAGAGAGAGAGAGGCCGAAAAGGAGGGAGACAGAGACAGCCAGACAGAGAGAGAAGGAGACAGACACATGGAGAAACAGACAGGCAGTCTGTGTGTGTGTGTGTGTGTGTGTGTGTGTGTGTGTGTGTGTGTGAGAGAGAGAGAGAGAGAGAGAGAGAGGCCGAAAAGGAGGGAGACAGAGACAGCCAGACAGAGAGAGAAGGAGACAGACACATGGAGAAACAGACAGGCAGTCTGTGTGTGTGTGTGTGTGTGTGTGTGTGTGTGTGTGTGTGTGTGTGTGTGTGTGTGTGTGTGTGAGAGAGAGAGAGAGAGAGAGAGAGGCCGAAAAGGAGGGAGACAGAGACAGCCAGACAGAGAGAGGAGACAGACACATGGAGAAACAGACAGGCAGTCTGTGTGTGTGTTTGTGTGTGTGTGTGTGTGTGTGTGTGTGTGTGTGCGCGTGTGTGTGTGTGTGTGTGTGTGTGAGAGAGAGAGAGAGAGAGGCAGAGAGAGAGAGAGAAGGAGAGAGACACATGGAGAAACAGACAGGCAGTCAGAGAGACAGACAGGGAGACACACACAGAGACAAAAACAGGCAGACAGACAAAAAGAGAAGAAGAAAAACATACATTGACTGTCACACTTATCCAGCCTGCTCCCCCATGACCCGTCTGCTCTGAGTGTGGTTTTGTTTTATTTTCAGTTTTGGGGTGAATGTAAGTGTTTTAATCTATCCCTCTTTTCCCTCTATCGCTGTCCGCCTCTCAGGTTTCCTGGTTCCTTGTCGGCAATCAGGCTGACTCCATTTGGAATGCAGCAGCTGCCCCTCTATTAGTGACCCTACATAAAAGCTCTGCAGTTCCTATCCCGTGTTACCCGTTCCAGCTCTTCCAGTCCTTCCTGCTCCTGTTTTTCAGCCACCAACTTCCTCTGCCAGTCTGGTCGTCATGGATTCAGCTGAACCTGTACCATACCCCAGTTTGTAGTAGAAACTCTTAAAACTTCAGTCTGCCTCCCGTGTCTGAATTTGGGTTCTGGTGCTAGTATACCTCATGACAGTACAATCTGGCCAAGAATGGACCCAGCAGAGGCAGACCGCCTTCGTCGCCACCCAATCGCCACCGACTGCATCGGTCGCAGCCGTCTCTCTACCTGTGACTTCACAGAAGATTGAGGTCCACCCATTGCCAGAAAGCCCCGCCTATCTCTGCCTGGGCGTTACGCAGGTGACTCAGGAACCTGACGTTCCTTCCTCTCCCAGTGCTCCCTGGTGTTCGAGTTGCAGCCTTTCTCTTTCCTTACTGACCGTTCTCACATCACCTACATTATCACACTCCTGGCCGGGAGAGCACTTGTGTGGAAGAGTCAGCTTCCTGTCTGTTCCAGTCTCCACCTGTTCACCACTGTAATGAGGAGGGTGTTTTATCCTCCGGTACCCGGTAGAGAGGCAGCAGAGAAACTCCTCCATCTCCGGCAGGGTCAGCGGAGTGTGGCAGACTACGTTTTTGAGTTCCGCACACTAGCTGCTAGTGCGTGAAACTCCCTGTTCGATGCCTTCCACCCTGAGGTGCTCCCGCCAACAAGGAGCTCGAGGCTACCCTGCGATGCAAGGTTTTCACCAACGGATCCACCTGGTCCACACAGCTCCCTTGGGTTGATTACTCCCACAACACTCTGCCCAGATCCGCCACAGGTATGTCCACTTTTCAATGCCTGTATGGATACCAGACACCTCTGATTCCCACTCAGGAGAAGGAGATCACAGCCCCGTCTGTCCAGGCACACATCCGCCACGGCCGCAAGACTTGGCGTCGTGCTCGTGCCGCCCTGTTGAGAGCCTCCGGCTGCTACCAGCGGTGTGCCAACCATTGGCGCTCTGCAGTCCCTGACTACTCTCCAGGGAATAAGTTATGGCTCTCCACCAAAGACCTGTCCTTAAAGACAGACTTCTGGAAACTATCTCCTAGGTTTATCGGTCCCTTTGAAATTGACAATGTTCTGAACCCAGAGGTGGTATTTGTCAGCTACCAGCTTCCTCTGCCAGCCTGTCTGCTTGTTCTTCCTGGATTCACCTGAACCTGTACCATTCCAGTACAGTGTACCGTGTACCGTACCCGAGTTCGTTGTAAAAACTTCGGTCTACCTCTTGTGTCTGCAGTTGAGTTCTGTTGCTAGTATACCTCATGACACACACACACACACACACACACACACACACACTGAAAGGGAGAGACACACAAAGACAGGCAGCAAGACCGACAGAAAAGGAGAGAGACATTCAGTGAATGAGAGCGATACAGAGCAGATGGTAGGGTTAAAAGTTCTGGAACCGAAACGAGGCATGTTCCAGCAGGAACCGGGACAAATTAAGCTCTGGTGCCGGATATCCACTAATACCCAAAGTTTAGTTCTCTCTTCTGCTAACTAGAAATCCTAGAAATGGCTCACAAACCACTTACAATCTCCAATCATGGAAATGATGATGACATTTCCTACTGCACATACTGAGTTGGTTAAAAACTCATGAATATCAACCAAAATTTTGTACATACTGTATACGTGATGGTCAACCTACCTACCTACCAACCCCAGGTACAGTTAGCATAAACTGACTGAAAGATTTCTCTTTCTCTCTAAACAATATCCAGGTGTTGTACGTCGTCCTGCTACATGCTAACCTAAGCGTGACCTCGAGATTACCTCAGCCCTGTGGGGCATGTTGGGATTTGGGCCAGTTTGCAGTTCTCAGCAAAGCAACAGATTCCATTATTTAGAACATTTTCAAACACGGGACACAGTCGATGTTAGGTAGGATATAATGGTATTACTGGATATACTGGTGTAAGTTAAGTGAAAAAAACAAAACTGTAAAGTTTAGCAATTGACCCCTGGGTGACCTCTGCCCTGCCCTTCTGAGTCAACATTAAGGTGGTTTGAAAGTGGATTTTAAACCAATAATGTCTTCTAAGCCTAATCAGGCCACGTCGTCATATGCTAGCGGCCACAAACACAAACGGGCCACTGTGGCGCTCTGAGCGCTTCGGCCAATCACATGGTAATATAGGCTTTCCACGCAGATTAAGATGGCCAGGGGGATTATCAAAGATCAACACTGCCTTCTCCTTTCCAGAGGTCCATATGGGAGGGCCTACAGCCAATTCTCCTAAATCTGTTGAGGAATGGAATTATTCACGCTCACAGTGAGTTCAACTCAGGGTATCATGCCTTAATTCACTGACCTTTCACCTCCAGAGAGTAGTCAGGCCCTCCCTCCAATGTTCACTCGACAGCAACACTTCACAGCAGTGAAGTGTGTTGTATCAAACTATTATGAAGTATCAACCGTTGAAGTAACAGCCGTGATTGCATCGTAAACCTTAATGAAGCTGTTTGTGAAGCTTTTGTAAAATATTGCATCATCAATTCTAGCCAGAATACCACAACAAATTTCACTTAACTATTAACTCTTGTAAGGTTCGGGAAGAGTCTTCACAAACACAATTGTCCGACTCTTTGTTCGTTTCATTTCATGGAGTTAGAAGAGTTGGTCGGCTTTGAGCTGTGAATGGGATTCTCCCAAGAATAATTAAATTCAGTTAAAATTATTTATTTTGATGGAATGCGACGTGTAAATCACCTCGCATAATCACCTTGCATATTGTGTAGGTCACATTCAATCTGAATTGTGCCTAATGCCTAGCACTTTTTATTTTGCCTTGGACAGATAATTATTAATTGTTATTAATTATTTACTCTTCGCTCATCCACTCTTTTAAAAGAGTGAACAAATCTTTCTGGTCTTGCATCACTATTAGTAGGCCATAATAATAAACTGTTTTGTGACGTTTAAAAGAAAAAAAATCAGGTTAGTGGTTTGCCGTGGTGTTAATATTTAATTGCAAAAATTGTGCAGTGGTATAAAATAGGTTGGCGAAACACTGGTGTGTACTAGTTACAGTATTGAGTCACATCATTTTGGCCAAATTTAAGTGCGAACCTTGGATCATTTTCCCACCCAGATCTTTCACAGTGAAACTACCAAAGCTACTTTATTGTATTTGTATGAATATTTTGTTTATTTGCTATCATGGTTTCATAGTTTAGAGAGAGAGAGAGAGAAAGGGAGAGAGAATAAAATAGAGAGAAGGAAGGCTAGCCAGAATGAATTACTGTGGGTGTGTGTGTGCATGCGTGTTTGTGTGTGTGTGTGCGTGCGTGCATGTGCGTGTGCATGTGCTTGTGCCTTTGTGTGTGTATGAACAAATATTCTTCTTGACTTAAAAAACTGAAAACTGGAGTTTTTGAAAGAAAAGTTTCTAGTCCTGGAAACGACTCACAGGAGGCTGACGACTTTTAGTTGCCAATGGGAGGCCTTTATGCAGGCCTAAACGCCAACAAATACAAATGGAATATTTTGCGTGACCTGACGGTTTTCATTTTTCTCAGTTCTAGTGCCTGTGAACTTAAAGTTATTGAACCTGGATTGAATGTGTCCTTTAGAGCGATGAGTGGGCCCAGACCTCCCGGATGATCACGGGCAAAACTAGTTCCTTAGATAGATAGAGTGATAGAATGGCAATGTAAATATAAAGCCAGGCCAAATAAGTCTTTTGAATAGATAGATAAGATGTAATGTAGATTGGTAGATAGATAGACAGACAGACAGACAGACAGATAGATAGATAGATAGATAGATAGAACACTTAGAATGTGTCTGACTGTGTTGAATATGGGACAACCCTGGCATACTGTTCTGTAATGTCATTGCATGCTCTGCTTCAAGAGAAGAGTTAGAGATCGTGTCTTCTGTTGTCTTTTCGTCTTTATGCCTGTACACGTACAGTGTTTCTATATATCTGCACGAGATGTTTTATAACGCAAGTAGTATTTCCCCTTGGTGATAATGAAGTACATCAGTCATATCGCCATGAGCCACTCCCCTCAAACACTCACACACAAGCACGCACGCACAAAAAAAACATCAGCTGTGCAAGAGTAAAATTCAAAATCTTTACCATGAAGGAAACTGACAATCCAAATGGATTCAATAATAATATTCAATAATCAATGATCAATAACATTCCATTGCGAAATTTGGATAATTGCTGTTAATTTCCCTTGATTAATGAAGCAACCTCATTGTCGTATTCATGAATTAACATGACTCATCATGAATTTATTTTTCCAAGTTCGCAGGGGGTTGCGTGTTGTTGTGAAGGTGTGTTTGTGTGTGTGTGTGTGTGTGTGTGTGTGTGTGTGTGTGTGTGTGTGTGTGTGTATGTTCAGTGGTTGTTTTTTTTCCCTGCGTTGATCCAAGCGCGCCTGTTAGTGGCAGACGCTCGTTTAACCACTCTGAGTGGTCCCTGCGCGTCATCGCAGATATGATGTCACAAGGCAATTCCTCAACACTTCCTCGGAACACTTATATAACACTAACGCTGTACGGCACAGAGTGTGTGTGTGTGTGTGTGTGTGTGTGTGTGTGTGTGTGTGTGTGTGTGTGTGTGTGTGTGTGTGTGTGTGTGTGTGTGTGTGTGTGTGTGTGTGTGTGTGTGTGTGTGTGTGTGTGTGTGTGTGTGTGTGTGTGTGTGTGTGTGTGTGTGTGTGTGTGTGTGTGTGCGTGGGATCAGGCCTGGTACGGCAATGACTTGCAGGCACATGGTTTTCTAAGAGGATTCCGAACTCCGTGCAGACCTACGAGCTGCTCCGTCGTCTGTCTTTTAGGTGTTTGATTAACCCCCCCCCCCCTTCACTTCCTTCCCGGCCCGCCCTCCGGTCGTCATGTGTCTCACCGTACCACCTCGGTCCGCTGACGGACACCGAAAGAGGAAGTTCGGGAGAAACCGCTTCCCGTTGTGCAAGACAGAGTTTTCTGCTGATTCACCGCTGCCGGGGCCCTTCTTCGAAAAACAAACCCCCTCACCGTCAGTTCGAGACTCACAGTGGGGATAGAAAACAGCGTGGTGTTTTGTATCTGAGTGATGCAGGCGCCAAGTGGATTTACATCGCAGATAACCGAGCAGGCCGAGTGTGCGGTTGCCTAACTTTTTGCGTCGTCCGTTATCATAAACTCTGCACCCTTAATCCACTCTCCGGGCGTCTTGATGCATGGGAAAGCAGGTTGAGGATAATACGTGATCGTAAATCCTTGATAGGGCCATTAGCAGACAGAGATAACTAGCTTGAGGAAACAAAATGGCTAACAACATAATTCATTTGCTTGCCTGTGATCTGCCGGATTAGCACAGCGCTAACTGATAGATCATAGCAGCCCCGGCTGTGCTGCCGCAGCGCTCTCCCACTCATTTCTCCCAGAAGATGAACTGGAGCAGTTCCATGCTCAACTGGTCTGCTTCACGCAGACCTGAGAGGGGCCTTTTACAAAGCCTACCTCATTTTCATATGTTACAGATGTGGCCCTAGCATCACGGCAATACCGAGTTCCGAATACCAAATCTGTCACATGCTCTCTGTCTCGTCGTGGCACGGTGGCACGGTGGCGCAGTGCATTGCACTCACAGCAAGAAGGTCCTGGGTTCGATTCCCGCCTGGGGCGCTGTTGGCACCGTGCTCCGGGTGGGTTATCTCCCAAATAGGAGCCTTTCTGTGTGGAGTTTGCATGTTCTCCCCGTGCTCACATGGGATTTCCTCCACTTCACGTCAGTAAGGACCCCCACCAAAAACATGCACCCATCATTGTCTGACCAGCAATGGACATTTATCCCCTGGTCCCCGGGCGCGTCCACGTATGCTGCCCACTGCTCCTGGCTGTGCCCCCGGAGGAAGGACAAGCCAGGATGGGTCAAAAGCAGAGGATCCATTTCACCGGCCACCATCAAAGCATGTGCATGTGTGTGTGTGTGCAAGCATGTGTTGTAGTGTGGTGTGTTGCGTGACGAATAAAGACTCTTTCTTCGTCGTTGACAATAAGTCAGCGGGTCTGAAGGACGTTCTTACAATTTAGTGCAGGGTGATGGTTGTTTGGCTCAAATTATTACCTCCTCTAAAGCGTCTTCTGCCAATAGGCCTGTGGTTGAGTGCGGCTTGAAATTCCTATTGTAAATGCACCTGGTGTTACAGTAGCAGACCATGGTTGTATTGGGCAGCTGCCTGTGTCCACCAGTACTAGCCTGTGTGTTGTACTGGTCAGCTCCCAGTTTCCAACAGTAGCAGACTGGCATTGTACTGGGAAGCTCCCAGTGTTGCAATTACAGCAGACCATGGATGTACTGGGGAGCTAGCAGTGTCCACCAGTGGAAGAATGTGGTTTTTACTAGGCAGCTCCCAGTGTCCAACAGTATAAAACTGTGGCTGTACTGGGCAGCTTCCAATGTCCAACAGTAGAAGACCATGGATTGTGCTGGGCAGCTACCAGTGTCCACCAGTAAACAAAGTGTGGTTGTACTGGCCAGCTCACAATAGGAGTAAAAAACTATTGTTGTACTGGGCAGCTCCCAGTGTCCGATGGTAGTAGACTATTTTTGTATTGAAGAGCTATATAGTATGTGTGTTTGAGGAAGTGAGCAGACTGGTCCAGATTTTGGTATCATGACTCAGCAACTATGGCCTACGCTGGATAAAGTCTGGAATGTTCTCAGTCCACTGTTGGCAGACCAGAATAGAACACATGCTGAGGGCAAATGTACACACACACACATTAAAACGCATACAAACAGTCACATAAACACACAACTTTCGAACATTTAATTAGAGCCCTTTGCTGTATTACCACATTGTTTTTAACAAATTCAAATCTATTTGCCCAAATCTAATACACAGGGAGTTAATAATAGGGTTGTCTAATATTACTACTTAAGTATTAATAGTGTCACAGTAGTACTGCAATACGTTATTATTGGTGTATTGAGAATCAGAAGGCACGGCATTATATAGCACATTTCATACACACAGCATAATAGAAGTAATGGTTATAGAAGTAAATAGCCACAGTAGTACTGGTGCTACAAGTACAGTATGTCATGCTGCTCTGCATATTAGCAGAACAAAATGGCCTTTAAACTGTAATGAACAAGCCAATGGTTTTCATGATATTGTCATTTGTTATGTTTTTATTTATTATGATTGGTTTCTATTGAACCATTAAAATACCACTAAACCCATTCCGAAAGCAACCAGAAGTGGAGAAGACACCCCCCCTTCATGGAAAACAAATAAAGACCAAATGATTCCTCAGCTCGCCGGGAGCTATAACTTAACTTCTGTTTGAGGGCTTTGATCCGGCTGAATGATTGACTCATTAAAATGGCAGAAAAGCTGGGGTTGGGATCAGCTCCCAAGCCTGGCCAACCCAGAGTTCTGCTTCCAAAGCCAAACAGCACTTCTCAGTAATTACCTTGTCATAACAGAGAGATGGATGGCAGACTAATAGCCGCGCTACCGCACTTTAATTAAAGACCAAGGAGGCAGCCAATGAGCGTCGGGCTTGTGAGATTCCACAAGGGAGGGAGGGGCACAACCACGCTGCCTACCTATTGGCTGCGTAGGCGCCTTGATGTCACGGCATGCATCCAGCATTCCACGCAGTCTCCAGATGTGTGTTTTGACTGCACAGGTGTGTACCCCTGTCCGACCTGTGGGCAGCAGCCAGACAGAGCTGTGAAAGACTTGTGCCGGGAGTAAGAATGAGCCAAGAGGTTGATATTGTGTTATTATGGGCTCAGTGTGGTAATTGTTCCATGTCACAGCACAGACATGGTATTGTCTGAGACAGTAATCTTATGCACTTTATTTGCTAGTGCAATTCATACCTGCCTTTATACCTGCCTGTATCCAGGGATTGTCTAGCCCCAGCATTGCACCAATACCACTTGGTATGGATCTAACTAACTGTGGCGGTAGGGGACGGGATGATCCTAGCAACTTGTCGTGACTACAATCAGCCATGCATGCCATTTTTTTTCAACTATCCCCAGAGGTAGGTAGAGTAGCCAAAAAACTGTACTCAAGTAAAAGTATTGTTACTTTAAAATTATAATGACTCAAGTAGATATAACAGTATTCATCAAAATAATTACTTGAATAAGAGTAAGAAAGTATATAGTGAAAAGACTACCCAAGTACTGAGTTACTTCATACGATTTGATTTATTGTTGCAATAAGCAGAGCAAGATGAAGAACATATATATAAATGTTAAAAATATAATTTTGCTTTTCCAGTAGAAATAAACTAAATAAAAATAGCCATGTGAAAATTTAAATATGGCCTATATCATATCCCTTTAAAAAAAAAACAATACACAATAATAAATTAAATCTTTACAAAATAACATAAATTAAGGCAAGGCAAGGATTTATCAATCCTTAAAATAAATAAATCCTTGCTCAATTTAATAGTTTCAAAACATTCTCTTCTGTCACTTTTTTCATAACAAAGATTTTGAAATCAGTGCCTCATAAATTGCACTCACTTAAAATTACCTGAGTGACAGGTTTAAAAAGCAGTAAATTAGAGACTAGGTGTGTGTAAAAATGAGAAACTGAATGCATTTTGCTGAATGAAAATTAGTAGAACAGATAACAACTAGTTTCTAAACATTATTTTTCACAAAATTAAGCTTTTGAAACCAATACCTCGGTAACAAAACTGTGTGTGAACTCTTCAACCTTTACTTGCAGTGACAAGTTGAAAAATCAGTGAATGTGGGACTGTGTATGCGACTGAATGTATTTTGCTGAATGAGATTGTGTGTGTGTGTGTATGTGCGTGTGTGATCTTTTGGCAGTGAATAGGAGCCCTGCATAACTAAAAAGTCTCTCACAGGTTACAGAAGCTGGAAGACTTGTGTTGACTTTGAGCAACAATTTATTGATTTGAGGAAAGGAATGCAATAGATCCATACCTCCAGTGTACAGATATGAAAGGTACCTCTCCAGCTCTCCTTTTTGTGAGTTTCCTGACTTCATAGATGCAAAGAACTCATCTTCATCAGAGTGGCCGCTGTTCGAGGAGGCATCGTCACCCAAACCAGTGTCTAGGTGATTTTTGATGTAGTCAAGGCCTGTGGCAAGATAAATAGTTAAAAAAAAGTCTGCACATTCTTTTTACCCTTCTACTGTATAGGCTGCAAAGCTTTTGTTTTTTTGTATTAAGAGCTCCCAGAGCTTGTAGCTCTTGCCAGTAGTTTGTCACTGACCCAAAATAAACCTTAATGATAATAACCATTACATAGATTAATCTGTCAAGGCCAACTCATTCACTTTTGAATTGATACATACAGTAAGTATATTACCAGCTTTTAAGATGCTCTCCTCTGTGGTCTAGGATGTTCTGAATTTTGGTCGAAGTATAGCTGCAGCAATCAGCTCAGGTTCTTTCATGACCAAAATGTTTGCTGGACAAATTAATTCAAAGCAACTACCATTCACACAACCATGTACAAAAAAAAATCATTATAATTGAAACATTTCAACTAGGGTCAAAAAGTAACTTCAGACTTCAGATTACTCTTTGCCAAATAATATGAGTCCTACTTACATCTTTATCTTTAATGCTGAGCATACATTGCAAATTGCTTTTTCTCCTTTCTTCTTCTGTATGCTTACAACCCTTTCTACAGAGAGGAACGGGAAGCTCCAATGGGTCTGATTGGGTCGGAGGAACTGCAATTTGCCTTGACGTTTCACTGTTTCAAAAGCCATGGTTGACTTGATGGTTTTATTCCACAGATCATAACATTTTGCAAAAGCAGGCCGAGAAAGCCTCTTGTATGTTTCAGTGCCAGGTTCTGCAGCAGTGGTATCAACTGTTGAAATACGATTGCGGAGATGGCATGCACACTTTTGATGCCTTGGAAGTTGGTACTCAAGGACGGTGTCGTCATCTAAAATAGCGGACACATCTTGACACCCGACCTCTAAGTGACTTCTGATGCATCGTCAAGGATGGAGTCTCTCCCCTCCTGTCCATCAGTGACTTCTTCCTCTTTCTCCACCCCATACACTGAAAAGGCCTTCAGCAAGTTTGAGCCATTGTCTGCTGTCACCTTTTCCCCGATGTGGTACTCCGAATGTATTTCCTTGAATGCTGCAGCAAGGACATCAAGGACTGCTGTCGTAGCAACTGATTCACAGCGCTCAACTTTTTTTATGATTATGCTCTTCACAGTCTTTGCAGCTTCTTGCATTTTAGACCATAACATTTTCCTTGTCATTACTGTGCACTGAGGTTGCAAGGTTTGTAATATATTCTTGAAGGATGGTATCTCAACCAGAGAAAACGGTTAGCTGCCTTCACATATAAAATTTAGCTTGTCAAGTGTTGCCTGTGCTACCCCTGGGACAGCGAGGGAAAATGCATTTTTGATCTTCGCATTCTTCATAGGAGGTTCGTCAGAAAAGGGGTATTTTTGCTTTCTGTTGGACTCTATTAGACTCTATTAAGTCTGGATACCTTGTCAGTTTGTTAGGGTGGTGAAACCTCTGTTGACCGAAAAAATATCAATGAGCCTACAGGGGATTTATCCATTAAAATAGACTCATCATCACAACAAATAGGAGCCTGCTCAAATTCAAGTAGAAACTTTCAATGTGGGAAACACAATGCTTTGTAGCACCATTATTGTGCCTTATGATGCACCATCAACCCCTTTTTTAAAATCATTGTAGGCTATACAGTGGTACCTCGACTTACGACTGTAATTCGTTCTATAAGAACGGTCGTATGTTAAAACAATCGTATGTCCAAGCAATTTTTCCCATATACACCACGCTCCTATTTTTCTATGATTTCCTTCTTAGTTTTCTTTTTCCCATCATCCTTCTTCTTAGGACTCATCATGAAGGGTGAAAATAAACAAAATACACAGCACAAACACAGTAAATATGAAAAAAATATCGATAAGCCATGAACTACGTCCACACACGATGTAGGTCGCCCGCTGACTGACTGCTGACTGGCTGCCGACGCGCCAACTGCAGATTTATCGTATCTTGGAGCAGTCGGTCACAAGTCGATACAAATTTTCGCGACTATCGCTACTCGTATTTTGGATAAGTCATAAGTAGATGCAGTCGTAAGTCGAGGTACCACTGTATCACATGAATTTCTTAACTGTTTATCTGGAGAAAGAGAATTAGTGTGACTGTGTGTGTGCATTTCTATTTAACATTTTACAGTGAGTTGGCCTGGATGTACTTGAATGTATCTTATAAAAAAATCTGTATTTATTACCAAAGCATATATACTCAGTTTGCACTTTATTAGGTACACCTGTACAATCTAATGTCATCCAATACACCAGCTCTGACATGAATTCTATTTATGAAGTTTATAATGTTCAGTTTTTGTTGAGATAGAGTCGGAAATGTCTAAATTATATAATATGTTTATGACTGAGATCATAGTTATATGTGGTGTTGTACTGAACTACATTATATTGAGAGGTGTTTCTAATTTTTTTGCCCTCCTTGTACATGAGGGGGACAGAATATTAGAAACACCTCTGAATATAATGCAGCTCAGTACAGCACCACCACCAACTATGACCTGGATGCTAAAACATATAATTGAATTAACACCTCTTCTATGACTGCGTTAAAAACCCTGAACATTACAACACAAAGCAAAATGTATGACTGAGCTGGTGTACTGGATTACATTGGATTGTACAGGTGTACCTAATAAAGTGCACACCTGTTTGATCACAAACACAAATTTTTATTTAATTTTTTTAAACCTGTGCTGTCAGCATGCTGTGCATACAACACAGAGTATTTGTATGCCATTGCATCCAGGACAGAGTTAGTGTGCAAGTGGAGTTCAAGTTCTCAACCTGCAATGCAACTCTTTATTAATTCTTAAATCATCAAGAACTGCTGCAATAACTCTGTCCTGTGGATCACCTGTAGAATGACAAGAGCACAGTTTTTTGTTCTAGAGAACCACCACTGACCCCCCTCTTTGGAGAACTATTTATCATGTTTGTTTAACTGATCACTACTCCAGGAGGGGGAGAATCACCACGGGTGAGACATTTACACAAAAACATAAACATTGGATGACAACATGTATTGAAAAACAATGAATTAGGTCCAGGAAAACTGGAACTACAACTGGTCATGTGGCCTCTTCCTGTCATAATTATGGCAGGAAATGAGGGAGGAAAGGAGAGGAATGCAACCAGGAGGGTCCTGGGGTGCACTCGGAGCAGGTGTGGTGTGTGCGTGTGTGATGAGACCGCCTGTATGAGACCCGGGGCGCCTGCCGCAGAGAAGCCGCGCCGCAGGAGCAAAAGGCCAACAACCGCCCCCACACCACAACCCACACCCACAACGGCAAGCAGTCCCCCCAGGGGACCCCCAGGGGACTGCTTGCCGGCACTCGGCGGCGCTCTTCGCAGCCCTGCCAGGTCGCAGCACATCCCAAGCCACCAGGCGCAAGCCGTCAGGACTCCAGCCAGGCTGGGAGGGGGGGCATACCTGACCGCCCCCCAGCCAACCACACCCCCACACCAGAAAACCCTAGTGCTCAATGTGTGCTGTTGGTAATTGCAGTTAAAATTGCGGGATTGGGGTGCGAGTCCTTCAGGCAAGTCAAACCTGAATCACTCGCACCCCTCCTGCCCTGCAGACCCTGGTCCGATGGAGTGTTGTTCAGAGGAGGGTTGGTGTGCGAGTGTATGTGTTCTAAGCTATTGTGAATGGGATTAAAATTTCGGGACGGACGAGAAACACGCTTAGGCAGGAGCGTGACAGGCAAGATGGCAGCTGCCCGCCGCATCCCCACCCACATAGCCTGCACCCCGCCCATCCCACAAGCCCTCGGTTTATTGTGTGGTGTGTGTGAGTTTTGGCACTGTGAGAGATAGGCAAGTTGCGACTGGATCGATCCAGGAGCACAGCAGGCCGGGGAGCAACCATGCAGACCCCCCCCGCCCACCTCCTCTACCTAGTGGCAGCCAACCTACAGCGATCAGCCAAGGGCGCAGAGCGCTCCACCATGCACCTCTGCCATGTCGGGCAGCTTCGCACCCCCATCAGGCCCCTGGTCAGCCCCCAGCCGCCGAGCATGCGGACTACAGAACAGAGGGCGGTAGATGGCACCCCCACCCACAGTCCGACCTCCCAGCAACGAGCGCCCCGCACACCGAGAGCGCCAGAGTGCAGGTACCCCGGCAGCCCACTGTGACGACAGGAGACCACCCCCCATGAAGGAGGCCACATGCTGAGCCTAGCACAGCCAGCCAGGTTCACGACCCTGGTTGACAGGACCAGATGGAACGCCTAACCAGCCCCGTCACGATGGGCCACCACCCCCCCCCCCCCCCCACCCCCCATGGGACGCAGAAGGACACACAAGCCCAGCCACCCCCAGAGAGACCAGAACCAGTGACCACACCCCGAACCAACACACGGATGCCAGCTGCAGGTACTCCCAGGGAGCCCCCCCCCCCCCCCCACCGCCGGAGACAGGCCAGCTCAACTCAGGTAAAGGAGCGGGCGCCACCACCCAGACCACCTAACTCCCCCGTGAGGCCCCGGGATCCCCCAAGAACAC
The DNA here is from genome assembly GCF_960531495.2 of Zeus faber. Lineage (NCBI taxonomy): Eukaryota > Metazoa > Chordata > Actinopteri > Zeiformes > Zeidae > Zeus > Zeus faber. The sequence continues at coordinate 36,053,735 of NC_137190.1, read as the reverse complement.
AGGCCCACGCACCACGGATGTCCCCAGAGGCGCCCGGGCTTCCACCCAACCGCAGAGCCCCGGCAGACCAGGAGGACCCCCACATGCCCCAAAGCACCACGACATGGAACCGACTTAGGAAGACTCAAATATTAAATGATGGAGTTATGTCAGTGATAAATGTAGCCCATATTTCATTAAATGAATCAACATTTTTTTTGGATATGGCCAATAGTTTTTCCATTGAGATGTAATCCATTAATAACTGCAACCATTTGGATGTGGTGAGATTATCTCTCTTTTTCCAATTGAGTAATATTGTTTTCTTGGCAATTGTTAATTGCGATCAAAATGGGTTGGTGGTGTTTCAGTGGTGAGTCGACTGAGGAGAGGTCACCGAGAAGACATACTGTATAGACGGGGAGACTGGAATGCTGCGACCCAGAAGGGTTGATAGCTACTTGGTGATGTTGGTCCAGAATATTAGGATAGGTGGGCTGAGCCAGAAGGCATCTCTGGTATCAAGGGAACAGTGAGAGCAAATGTCTTCATCCACAAAACCCATTTTGAACATTTTGTGTTCCATAATATTGGCTCTGTGCAAAATCTTATGTTGGATGAGTTGCATTTTGGAGTTGCGGGTCATAGAAAAGGTGTCGTTGCAAATAAGCTTCCACATGTTGATATCGGTGCGGACAGCAAAGTCTCTTTCCAATTTCATTGAAAAGTTTGTATATTCTGGAAAAGGGATTTTTCAAGTGACCGATATGAGTTAGAGGTTCAATCATTTGAGGTGGTTGTAGGACGTTGTTCGTCAATTTGATTTTAACTTTTAGAGACTGCTGTAATTGAAGAAATTGAAGGAAGTCGTGGCCACCAATATTATACCTTTGGGTTAAGGTTGGGAATGATATAAGCAAATTGTTTTAAAAAATGTGTTCCAGTTGAGTAATTCCTTGTCTTTTCCAAGACCACTAATTGGTCTGTTTTTAACCAGGAAATCTGGGTTGTGCCAGGTTTGGCGTGAATTTTTTTGGAGATAGAGTGTGACCACTGAGTTTGAGGAATTTCCATCAGGCTGACAGAGTTGTTGCAATAAATGGGTTTTTAAAGCAATTATGTTTCCTTATGGATTCAGTAAGGAATGGGAGATAAGATAATGATAACTCCTGACATTCAGATTGTTCAGTGTCTCTCCATCCATGGGCCAATTGTTACTCTGGTTGTAACCATTTAATTATAAATTGAAGATGGTTTGCTAAATAGTAGTATCTAAAGTTTTGGGCTGCTAGGCCTCCACAGTCTTAGTTTTTTTCTGTAGTGTTGCTAGTTGAATTCTCAGTTTCTTGTATTTCCAATAAAATTTGTTGACTATTTAGTCTAGAGTATTAAACCAATGTACTGTTGATTGCACTGGTGTCATTGAAAATACATAGTTTATTTTTGGAAGTATATTCATTTTCACTGCTGCTATCCTACCAATTACTGAGATGGGTAGGTTGTTCCATCGAATCAGGTCTTCTTCAAGGGATTCGAGCAATGGAGTGAGGTTAAGGGTAAACAAATCTGATAGATTGGTGGAGATATCAATACCAAGGTATCTAATATTGCCCGTTGTGATGGTTAAGGGAAGTTTCTGGGTTGCAGCATTACAGTCCCCCCACTAAGTGGTAAGATTGTGGTTTTAGTCCAATTTATTAAATAGCCTAAGATAGCTGAGAATTTAGATATAAGATTGAACACGTCCGGTAGGGATTATATTGGGTTCCGTATGTACAACAAGATATCGTCTGAGTTTCCTGTTTGTATGCCAACAATATTACTATTTTGACGGATAGCCGCCGCGAGGGGTTCAATAAAGATGGCGAATAGTAAAGAGGAGAGCGGACGTCCTTGTCTTGTGCCGCATTGTAGAGTGAAACGCTGTGAAGTCTAACCATTGGTGATGAAAGAAGCAGATGGTGAGTTTTACAGGATTCTCATCCATTGAATGAGGGACTCTCCAAAGCCAAATTTGTTGAGGATTGAAAAGAGATGTGTCCAATTAACGCTGTCAAATGCTTTTTCGGCATCCAAAGAGTCAATAATAGTATTAAAGTTGTTCCTTTGAGATATGGTGATCAGACTGAATAAACGATGCATATTGCTGGATGAGTGTCTGCCTTTGACAAAGCCTGTTTGGTCTGGGTGAATAATAAATGGAATCACTTTTTCAATTCTGTTGGTTAGTGTTTTACTAATAATCTTAAGGTCGCAATTGATAAGGCTTATGGGTCTATAACTGGAGGTGAGGGTTTGGTCCTTATTGGGTTTGAGCAAAACCGAAATATGAGCAGTATTCATGTGCGGAGGCATGGTGGAGGTTGACTTGACCTCTCTAACCATTCTGATGAATAATGGGGAGATAAGTGGCCAGAAGTGTTTATAAAATTCCACTGGGTAGCCATCTGATCCAGGTGATTTATTGTTGGGCATAGAGAAGGGCGCTTTCCTGAGTCCTTCAAGAGTAAGTGGTTGATCTAAGGAGGTAGCCTGTTCCGTCGAAAGTTTAGGAAGGTTTAATATCATCAAGGAATGAGTGAATGTTTGATATACTCGATTAATTATTCGAGATAAATAGGTTTTTATAAAAGTTTCTAAATATGTTATTGATGTCTTGTATGTTATTCTACCCTGTGAATCTTTGATGGCTGTAATAAGTGATTTTTCTCTATCACGTTTCAATTGATTGGCAAGAAATTTACCTGATTTGTCATTGAATTCAAAATAATTTGCTTTTGTTCGTTGCATATGGAATTGTGTCTTTTGATGGATGATCGTATCAAGTTGAGATGTAATTGTCCGGATCTCATTTTGGATTTGCTCAGAGGATGAGTGGGCTTGTTGGGAGTTCAACTCCTTTAGTCGCTATTTCTGGGGAGTCATTCAGTTCAATGAAGGAAGTCCATTCTCTGGAAAAGAAAGGTTACATTTTTTATCTGTCAAAAGTGAAGTGTTAAACCGCCACCTGCCGGGAGGGTTCCGGGTTGTTTCAATTTTCAGGTGGAAACTATTGGGCCCGTAATCAGAAAGTACAATAGGGTATTTCTGGATTAGTGATTTTGGACAGTGCGGAGTGACTTGTCAAGAAAAGGTAGATTCTAGAGAAACTTTGGTGGGGTGGTGAATAATATGTGTATTCTCTAGAATGTGGGTTATTTTATTGGCAACAATCCCCAAGAGCAAGTACACTCATATATTGTTTTATATTGTCCAACGAACGCCAGGACTTGTGAATATTTCTGGCTTGAGAATGGTCTAAATTTGGATCCAGTATTGTGTTGAAGTCTTCTCCCAATATGATATTTGATTCAGAGAATTCTAAGAGTTTTGAAAATATATTGTGAAAGAAATTCTGGTCATCCTCATTGGGGCCATAAATATTAGCTATGGTTAATTTGATGTTACCTAAAATCCCATTAATCATTATGTAACGCCCTTCTGGGTCTGATATTGTGGTTTTATTTTGATATGGGATACTTTTATTGATTAATATAGAGACACCTCTTTTTTTTTAGTTGTATGATGCGAAAACATCTGATTAACCCATTTAGTGTTGAGGTGCTCAGATGCAGTGGGGTGGGTTTCTTCCAGTAGACAGAAGCTGGGGTTCATCTTGGTGAGGTGAGTTAGGATTTGGCTACGTTTAGCAGGTGAGCCCAAGCCTCTCACATTCCAACTAACAAACTTAATTGGTGTCATTGAAGTTAGTTAGGGGGTGATGGCACAGTGCATCCAAGGCAATAGCGATACTACCGTTCCCATAGAGGGAGTCTGGGATTTCCTCCTTTACATTTCATTTGCATTTAGCAGACGCTTTTATCCAGAGCGACTTACAATTATTCAAACACCGACGGACGCAGCCATCAGGAGCAATTAGTTAGTTAAGTGTCTTGCTCAAGGACACTACAGCAGGAGGGGCCTGGGATCAAACCAGCAACCTTTAGATTACTAGACGACCAGCTATACCTCCTGAGCTACCATCCCCATAATGTTCTAGGAAGTTTGTAGGGATATATAACTACACAAACAAATGACAAGTAGACAAAGATAAACACAGAACATTGCCGGATTAGACATACATAAAGTGAGAGACATTATAGAGTGAGAGTGATAGGAGAAGTAAGGAGAGAGGGATTAGGGAGGTGAGATGATGAGAGAAGTATGGAGGGGGAATTAGGAAGGTGGGATGAGAGTGAGCGATATTTTAAATCCTGACATAGTTCGCATGCCTATTCCTACATCTTGCAGTACGTAATAACCAGAATTACAAGAATACATACATAATGATCAAAATAACCAGGGTGTGATGGGGGAGTCTCGGTATAACAGACCGTCTATATATAGTTTATCAACAACCATCGACACGTGTTTACCCTTCTGCCGGTTCTCCTTCAGGACAGGATACAGCACCTTTGATCGTTCGAGGAATTGATCGTTCATACCCAGCGTGGTTTCTTTCAGCTCCCGTCCTTTGCTTTTTAAACCAGCTCCTTGTGCATGAAGTGTTCAAACTTAGCAATGATGGGCATACCGCATACTCTGGATTGTATACCAAGGATAGTCTCTTTCATTATTTTATTTAATTTTTTTACAACTTCCATCTCCGCTGTGAGATGCTTCGCGGAGGTTTTTAGATCCGCGTTGTCTTTTTGCATCTCGCATCTTCGCATCATCTTGCAGGAAATCAAGACTGACTTTGATCTCGGTAATGTCTCGGAGAAGGGGACCAAGAATTTCCAGCTTCTTATTAATCTCATCCAAGACACTTACCTCTACAGCGCCCGGTATGAGATCGTCTGTGTCCGTTGCTGAGTCGGTCTTCTTCCTTTTCGATCACTAACACAATTAACATGTAGATGGAACTTATATATAAAATATAAATAAACATATTATATATCCAATCTGGGCTCTGTGATTATACTGTATATGGGGACGTTTGGAGTGGACCGAGCGACTCTCTCCGACTGTGTCAGACTAGACGTTACTGAAAACCGTTGATTCTTTCTTTAATCGCTCTGCTTTTGTGGGGATGCGGGCCACGCAGGGCTAGGGTTGGGGGGGTGGCCCTGCTCAGCTCCAGGGGGCTTCATCCCTGCTGTGCGCTGCCCCGCCGGAGAGCACCGCAGCTGGGGAGAGAGCGGAGGGAGACCTGGCGCACCTGGACCCCAACACCGGTCAGACTTCATGTTTGATAATGATATGTGTACTATAATAAGTGCATAACGCGTCGGCGCGATGACTCTTTATGGGATTAAGACATGGAAAACCCTGGAGATGTGCAGTTGCCTGTTTGTTCATCATTAGGTTTGATAAGAATTCCCGTCTAATTTCAAGATTCAAGATTCAAGAGGTTTATCCGAACATGATTTTGCGCAGACATAACAATTAAAAATAAAATAAATAAATAAAAAAAAGGATCTGTCAGCATGTGGTGGTCATCCATCTCAGTGACAAATATAGACAGAGGGCCACTCCAGTGCGACCAAGAGACTGACGTCACACACGCGACACTGTTTGGATCTCTAGGAAGTGAAGTCCGAAAATGGCAAAAACCGATTTTCACCATATGTGCCACCAAAATCAAAAAGAACGGAAATCTTCAAGATTGCCACTTTCACTAAATAAATAGGCAATTATTTATCATATCTAGCCCTATAACAGGACCCGCGGGGAGTCTTTTCAGTTCAATTCAATTTGGTTGTTGTCGTGCGGCTTTCTAATACTAGGGTTCTGTAACACTAACGGCAGCTGTCCACAGCCAAAACGAACCTACAACTTACCGCCACATAGTTTCTCAAGTTTGAAGTTGAGTTCTTGCAGGCTGAAATGTCCACAGCAAAGAAGTCAGCGCATAATGTAAATATTGTTTTTGGTTGTCTGTAAGAAAAACATCGTTTGAACGTGAGGACAGGGGTGTTCCTCCTCCTCCGAATCACCCGCCACAGTTTCCGCCATGTTGTCGTCCTTGGTCCATTAATCCCTCTGTAGGCACTGTGACCGCTACGTTTGTGTGATTGGCGAAACAGAGTTTCGCCAATCATCACAGCCTGTGATAGAGCCAAAGTAAAGTCTCTCTGAGAAAATCCAACAAATGAACATGCATTGAATAGAAAAAACAGGTAAAAATAAAAGTGACAAGCGGATTAAAAGTATCATTTATTTCTTCACAAATATACTATATAGGAGTAAAGGTGCATTAAAATTACTCTTACAAGTACAATTGTATCAAAAAAGTTACTCAAGTAAATGTAACAGAGTAAATATAAAGTACTTGTATAAAGTTACTACCCACCTCTGACCCTCTACCCCTGCAATAGTTTTGAGGCCAAAACAAAGCCACTAGGATGTTTTTTTCAGGATGTTCTCACTGTGGCATGATTTTGGAGAAGACAAAACCAAATAACAGTGAGTAGATCATTACTTCCTTATTTTATGTTGTATTTGTCTTCATCTTTTCTTTTTACTGCATGGTTGGTGGCTAGCCAAGTGGGGGCGTTGGTATAATTTTCGGGGGGTACAGCCAGGGCTCAATTTGTGCTGGATACTGCCTTAAAATGTTCGGAATCTCCCAGATTTGGCACCTATTGGATTGGATCCGGCACCTCCGCACAAGTCGCGAGCTCCCCATTCCCCGTTTCTCCGAATAAAACAAATATAAATAGTGTGTTTTTAGATTATTATTTTTTAGGACTGTACCCGACTTAGAATTGTATAAGTCTTATCGGATTCGCACCTGTCTTCCTCTCAGATGGTACAGGTAATGCGCGCTAGTGACGTGCGAGCCAGCGATGAGGTTTCCCCGCGATCGGCGCACGAGATCAGTGTTTTTTGTATTGTACGTCTCCTTATGGAGCGAAGTGCTGCGTAATGGGGACACTTTCTCCGTGACTCTCTCCCCAATCACGCCATCTTAACGAGTCTACGAGTTGTGCGGCGTTCCTCCGTGCCCCGTCCCGACACTGGTTTTAGTTGTTTTATTTGCTCTCCGTGTTGCTCTTCGCCGATCGGGATGCGCCGGAGAGCCGTATTCGCGTCCTTGTCCGGATGCGGACGATGCACACATACAAAAAAATATATTTATGATTCCCCGTATTTATAATTCCTCATTGAAATATTATCTCAGTGCATTTTGTAGCTTCTATCTGTTTTATCATGTTATGATAATGGACACTGGCTGGAAAAGAAAGAAAAAAAACTTGAAGAATCTCAGGCGACTGACGGACTGATGATTCGTCGACTTTCAGGGTGCATCCCTATCATTTTTTACATACGTTTCGATTGATTTAATCGCTCTCCTTTTGTGGGGATTGGGGCCATGCAGGACTTGGGTTTGGGCGCTGCCTTCTTTGCTGCCTGACCGGCTATTCTAATTTTAGAATTGAATGAAACAAAAAAAAGCCCCGTGCCTCCCGTCCCGTTTCACACTTGGCTGCTTAAGCACCCTCCGTACTTGTCCCCTTTGACCCGCCCAATCTGCAACCTCTCTGTGTTCCGGCACCTCCTCATTTACAAATTAAGCACTGGGTACAACCGCCTGGCAACCCCTTTAGGGTGCCACTGGAACCGAAGCTTGGCCTTCCCCTGCTCGCAAGAACTTTAAAGAGTGGGGAGGAAATATGATGTGCATTTCGGGGGGGATTCATCTTCAAAATAATCATGGGCCAAAACAAGATGAAAAAAATGGATCCAGTGTGCCTACAAAACAATGGATGGGGCGGATGAAGCTGTTGTCCTTCCTCTTAGCATTGTATTTCTGCGACCAAACAGAGTTTAATTACAGCTTAGCGAGCCCAAAACATTCTGCGAATTCCCAGTCGGAACGTTCCACGGTTGTCGATCAGCTGAGGTCAGTTTTAGTGCTGTCAGTCATTCTCACAATGCTTGGAGGGAAAGTTGAAACGACGTAGATGATTTGGCTGGTAAGAATTTCTCGTTCTGTTTGAACAGATGCACCGAGCGACAGATTAGATCTGACAACGCGGCCGGCGGATTGAGACTGAAGAATTGGAGTGCGTGTGTGTGTGTGGGGGGGGACACACCACACTACCACACATGCACACACACACACGCACATGCTTTGGATCGTGGCGGGTGAAATGAGGCCTCTGCATTTAACCCATCCATGGCTTGTCCTTCCTCGGGGGCACAGCCAGGAGCAGTGGGCAGCATTCGTGGATGCGCCAGGGGACCTGTAAGTTATGTTATGTTAATGTAGTATATGTTGCAAATAATTGGTTAAGCTAGGAACTACTTTTCCTTGAGCCCTCTCCCTCCACTCCTCATACGGACACATCATACTCATTTGTATTTTGAGTGCATGTATCAGTGTAGTAAGTCACTTGAGAAGTCACAGCCAGCCTTGGCTTCTGCAGTCAGATGGCGCAAACAGATTAAGCATTGAAAAACAGAACATTTGAAATCTCCGGGAACAGGACTGAACCTTGCATTATAGTATATTCAAAGCATGATGTTGGCTACAATACAATAGGTTAGCAAACGTAATGTTGATGACAAAAAGAAGAAGTTTAGAGAAGCTGCAGCAGAGGGTGACGCAGGGCTGGAGGTTTCTAAGTGGTATAACATTCAGCTAGGTTGTGCTACAGTTAGAAATGATGGGAACCAACATTTTAATCAGGCCTGGGCTGAAAAACTGTGAACTTATTCTTTAAAATGTGTGTACTTTTAACTTGTGGCATTGAAATTACGGGTAACCGATTAAGCAAGTAGCATTAGTGATAATGTACATCTGTTTGCCGATAACATGTAACATCCTGCTAGTTCAAAATTTCTTGTTTGAGAGCATTTCCCTCTAGGCATTTGTTGTTCGATTTTTTTGTTCCTGAATATCAAACCAAGTTTGCTCACTTCATCAATACAAACTCAAGGGGCCTCGGACTGCCAATATGCAATAGGACGGTTCCCAGAAAGGACGGATTTGTTTTCATCATGGCTGCAGGACCTCCTCTTTAACCGATCTCACATTTTGAAATCCCAACGTGTTGCCAAAGTCAGAATGATTTTGAAAGCCAGTGGCTTTGAAACACCGTCCGTTTTTTATTGAGGCTCTGTGGTCAGGTGTACTTCTGCAAAAGTAACTTGTTATTTTACGGGACAAGCAGGGGCCGATTGGCTAATTACCTGCCAGCCAGGAACTTCAGAGTTCTTAACAAAGGTTGATGACTGACATTTCCGAGGCTAGATGGGATCGCATCAAGAGGTCCAGTTTACGACGTCACTCTGTACGACACTGTTACCTAACAGTCACAAACAAAGGAGAACAGAGTTCTAAATGTTGTGGCCAAAACCCAAAGGCTTCCCACCCTTCCAGCTGAACAATTGCAATCACTGAGCCTTTATACCCCCCAACCCCCCACCCCATCAAAGAATCCACAAAGATCGTAATGCTCTTAGCAGTGCCATGCCATGCCGTGCCATACTAGGCAATGTGCACCTGCTGGAATTCCAAATTGTATCTATCTATCTATCTATCTATCTATCTATCTATCTATCTATCTATCTATCTATCTATCTATCTATCTATCTATCTATCTATCTATCTATCTATCTATCTATCTATCTATCTATCTATCTATCTATCTATCTATCTATCTATCTGTCTATCTATCTATCTATCTATCTATCTATCTATCTATCTATCTATCTATCTATCTTCTCACTTTCCCTAATTCCTATTACGGGAGATCTGACTGCAAGGTCAGCAACAATGCTGGTAGCAACACTGGGGAAGCTCACAGACAGTCTTATGTGATACGTGTGTCACATAACATGTAACATGTAATGCAACTTTTCCATTTTCAAAAAGGAAGAGGTAGTAGAAGAAGATTCTTTATTCATCACACAGCACACACACCACAACACATGCACCCATGGGGCGACAGCAACCTTCTCCTTCCTCCGGGGGGCAGCCAGGAGCAGTGGGCGGCATACAGCGATGCGCCGGGGACCAACTCCAAACATCCATCGCTAGTAAGTCAATTGTATTTTAAGCGATGGCACAGGGTTGGTTACGTTCCCTCTGGTTGTAGCCAGTGCTGCTTGGCATGTTTTGCACAGCAACTTGCGCTTGGGAGAACTCACTTTCACGATACACAAAGTACTGCCAAACAACAAACTGACTTGCCCATTTAGGGCTAACAAATCATCTCTTCCACTGACATTTTCACTTTCAGATGGTCATTCATTCTGTGTTTTCACCAACAAAGTTTCCATGTGTTGTTATGTTGTGGATGTATGTAGGATTTGAAAGTCTCTGTCACATGTCCTTGTTTTATTTTTGAAAAAAGTCCCTGTTTGATTGACCATTATTCCAGGCCTTTTTGTGACAATCATATGCACAGAAATTCATTTTGCAATAACAAATAATAAAAATACGAAATATAATACAGCCCTAATGCACGGACACATGGATACAAACACAAGACACTCGCAATGCCATCTGCGTGCACAAGCACCCACTCAACTAGTCACTCACATGCAAAGACAACACATGTTGCAGTCAAGTCATACTACCACACACAAACACACGGCCAATCGATCGGCCGATCCACCCCCTGGAAGTAAAGAAGCAGGGAGGGATAGCGGAGGAAAGAGGGGTTCTCATTGTAAGTGACCTGTATTCACCTCCAACCCCTCCTTTGTTGAGTCCTCATCTGGCCGTGTTTCCCTTTCTTTCTTTCTTTCTTTCTTTCTTTCTTTCTTTCTTTCTTTCTTTCTTTCTTTTTTCCTTATTGTCTTTCCCTCTGGACCTTTTGGATTCTGATTCAGGAACATTGTTTTGTTGTGTGTGTGCATGTTGGAGCGTGTTCTTTGGGTGGAGTTGTCTCTAATGTCTTGCAGATTATGCAGAAACTTCTCTCCACCTCCCTTTCTCTCTCTCTCAAAAACAAATTCCAAACTCCGTACTGGCATGACAAGATCATGTCATATTGCAAAAAAGGAGGAAAGAAATACACAAGGGAATACAGAGCAGTCAGTAGGCAATGTCTCTTTTTGTCTCTCTCTCAATTTCATATTTTAATTTCAGTTCACCGTGCTTCATTAGAATGACAACAGATGCATTTGTATTGCCCAATCACACTGATAATAATGATAACGAGTTGCGTTATACATACATAATGTCACACAATTTACACACACTCACACATGCATTTGTTAAGCCACACATAGTAAAAACATGACATGGAGAAAGCTAACGATTCCAAGGGAACTGTATGTGGTAAGAACAAAAACATATAAATGTATGTAAACAAAAAGTTGTATGTAGTTGTAAGGAATAAAAAAAAACGAAAATACATGAAAATACATGATGTATAGTTCATTTAGTTTTGTTTTTTTTGTAGAGCCTGCCTGTTTGTCTTTCTATCTGCCTGCATGTCTGTCTGTCTGTCTGTCTGCCTGTTTCTACCTACACTAGAAATGTTACTGTGCAGATACAATAAAGATCTCTGAGATGATATTATGGACTAGTGACAATCAACGCTGCAGAGTGAGCATCTCTTTTATCTGAATCTCGAACTTTCCATTCTGTAATGACTGCCTCTATGGCACGACTTGGATTGTTTTGACAAGGTTGTGATATAATAGCACTCCCTCTGGTGGTCAAAAACGACACTGCTAGACTGACCGAAGGAGTTGCGAGAGCGATGATTAGGTTGTGATGATGAAACAACAGCAGAATGAGTTCGGCGACATTTTGAACCAGAAACAGCAAAGAGGCTAAAGGTCAAATTTGCCGTGGTAGATGCAAACCGACACATGCACATACATGCACATAAACACAGACACTTATTAGGGAGATATATTGAGAGAAATTCATTCAACTATAACCTCTTTAATGTCCCAGTGGTCGGATGTTGAAACAACTAATATTTGAAACACTAATATTTGAAACTTGTTTAAAGATTTTTTTAATATATGGTGGTGGTTTTGTAGGGAAGTATCTTTTGCACTTTTTCCAGTGGTCGTTATAGTAATGGAGCGGTGATGCCATGTGATGTCAGCTCAAAGTTAGAAGCATCTCGTGGTCGGCACACACATACGGACAGACACACAGAGATGCAGAAACACATTGATAGACACACACACACACACACACACACACACACACACACACACACACACACACACACACACACACACACACACACACACACACACAGTGACTCATACAAATACTCCCACGCTAACACATACTTCTTTTTTTTATTGTTTTTAAAGAAAGTAGTGCACATACAGAATGTGTCAACGTAGAAGCAATGGCGTATTCACCATTAAGAAATGCATTTGGCCACAAGTGTGCACTGGCTTTTCTGTTACAATCCCTTCCCAAAAACAGCAAAATAAACAAAAAGAAAAATTGTAAATATGAAGTGGTTACCAGCGGTTATTGTGTGTGCCTGAATGCAATCAAATCTAAGCGAGGTTAAGGAAAATAAATGCTGTTCACACTATTATTGTATTTTACCCAATAATAGTGTAAACGCCGTAGAATGTGTCTACGCTATTCATTGAATCATTGTGCTAGAGTCAGTAGTGTGATATTTCACAAGTGTAGTTATGCTTTTTCTGGCTGTCAAAAAGCAAGGTCCTTGTCTAGGTCCTTCACCCAATTTTCTCATGGCTTGTTGGTGTTAAATGAAGGACCTTCAAAGCGGAGCCTATAGCCTTTGGAAATACATTTGGTGACTTTGACTGTATTCTTAAGGAGATCATCCAACTTAGAAGGCTGGTATTAACTGATAGTTGTTTTGATTAGACCAAATGGCGGACCTAAAGAATTAATAGGCGACCTTGTACCTGTCCTGAATTTGAGGGAATGACATACAAAAGTACCATTATTAAAAAAGGTAGATTTATTTTATACCTGCTTCTTACCAGGGTTTAAACGTGTCGAAGGTATGTGAGGAAGTGAGGAAGACATTTCAATTTGGGAAAGTGAAAGTCACTCCTTTATCATACTAAGAAGTGCTTAGATGTAACAGTTTCAGATTTTGTAGATGAATCCTCCCATATTGCAGGGAAGACACAGCACATTGGTACTGATTTGAACAGGTTTATTGTTCCATATACAGAAAGTAAAAACACATTGCTTCCTCTGAAAGAAATCCAGTGGTGGTGAAAAGTTATAGAACTTCAGGTAAAACAGCAACCCTTAAGCCACTTTGATCTACTTAATAGTATTGTGGCATAAAATTTGTAATCAGCTGATAAAATCAAAATGGATCTTTCATCTTTCAAAGAATGATGGCAGCTCCTTCAAAAGGAGAGGACTACGATATCAGCCAAGACAATCTGCTAGATGCATCATGTGCGCCGGCGGTTAGATAGAAAAGAAAAACAGGGATGCAGCACAATGTAGTCCCTGCTGAAACCTTACAAAGACACCCGTTGAGGACATCCATAAACTTCTTTGTTTATCTGTCACTGTCATAAGACAAGACGGTAGATAGCGTGCTGAAAGGCGAGGAGTACAAAAAGGTCATGGCCACAAAAGCTTAGGCAAAAATAGGAAGCGCTTTAACCTCAATTTAAGAAAAAGGTAATTGGGAAAAAAGGAGAAAGGAGAGCATGGACACAGTTCAATTACACAAAATAAATAACTTCTCAACAGAGGTTTTCTCACGTTATCTCACAATAACCGGATACAAAACATACACTGCTGGTACTGCTCTTGACCAAACATTTATCTGATTCCCACTCCTCCAAATGAGTCATTTTTAACAGATGATGGCCCCGCGCTGGCCTGTCAGGTCAGGGTTCTGTAATTGACACACAAATTGCAAAGAAAACATGCTTCTCTTTATGTTAAACATAACACATATAATTAAATCAATTATTTAATACAATAAACAATATACAAATTTACAATACACATACATTATCCTTATACGATACCTTATACTCTATATTTAACAATAAACCTTAATTGTCCCACAACAATGCTATCCAATCAGTTACTAGATCCAGCCTCCTCACTCCATTACTCAAGTGGTAGATGTGGATCACTCCTCTTTAAGTGCCAGATCTGGGTGGACTCCAAACAAAAGAAACACAGGTTATGTTTTCAACAAATAAACCAAGTCACTTCAACTTAAATTGTCTACTGTACTTTTATTACATTTAAACGATATTGTACCTTCTTTGCAAACTGAGAGTATTTTATTTTTTATTTTACCTTATTCAAAAGTCACAAGTGCACAGTTGACACAGGTATTAGATATTGTTATTAATTTCATTCGTATATTTCATTTCATCCGAAAATATAATCACACTGTTCTTTGATTATACATATGGAATATAAGCACATGGTATTGTGGCTGCATTTTGTTGGTATTATGTTGATATTACTCTATTACTTTATTACTCCATTGTTTTCCATTTCCATGTACAACAGCCTTGGTGTCATTATTTAAATAGAGGACACAGCCAATACATTGTCTGAAAAGCACTTGTTCCTGTAGTGGTGCACTGTACAGTACAGTAGGGCAAGATGGAGAGTTGGGACCAGACCACTGTACAGAAACAACAAAACAACAGAGAAAACAAAACCCTTGCTAGTTAAATGAAAACATGTTGAACATGGGGGAAGCCACAGAATATATACATTTACTTCAATTCAGATTTTCAGATGTCTGTACTGTATGTAAAGAGCATCACACTTGCAGTATTGCACTCAAAGTCTACAGTAGATGATGATGTTACCTAGACTTTTTTGAAGTCTAGGTAAATTATTTACCAGGGACAGTGCACATTAATCAACATTTCATTTTCCACATTAATGTAAATGCGATAGTTAGATAATATTCATCCGTAGTGCCTGGGCAGGTCCCAAACATACAAGTCTTTTGGTGGTAGGAAACCCACGCAAGCTCAGGGAGAACATGCAAACATTACAGAGAGAGGCCCTGGGACGGCCGGGATTCTAACCCAGGACCTTCTTGCTGTGAGCCAACAGTGCAAACCACTGAGCCACCATGTCGCCTAAAGGGTGTTAACTGTGACAGAAGAACAAATGGAAACAAACCCGACAACCACCTAAAATGGGTAAATTCTCAGAATTCACTGTGGCATCCACAAGCAACTATTGCCGCCCAATGAGATTATGCATGGATTGAGGTTTGTTCAGGTGTGTAATGTCTAGATGGCAGCAGAGAGCAAATGTGTGTATACAGTGAAATGTGCAAAGAAAGAAACACTTCAACTCAGCTTTAAAGGTCCTTAATGAGAAAAATCAGCATAGCACGCTTGAAGACTAAGGAGGCAGTAAGAATGAAAAGAAAAAAAGAGAGGACCAGCCAAAATGTCCTCACTTCCCCAAAATATCTTCACTCCAAATGAGTAAAACTCAAACCAGTCCTCACATGCATAGTAAAACAAACACACACACAAAGACAGAGAGAGAGAGAGAGAGAGAGAGAGAGATTGAGATTGAATTTAAATTAGTCTTACAGTCATATTCCTCCCAGAATCCTTGCAGTCATTGTAAATGTCAAGCCCCAACAGCCGAAAAAAACACAGTAAACGTCATGACATAACTTGATCTCCAACCAACTCTCTGCTGGAGATCAGATTACACAAAGGAAAATCAAATTAAAGCGACACAAGATTACCCTTTTTTTTTTAGGATAGGATAGCCATTTTTCAATCTAGGCCTCAAATGTTGGTTCATCATCTGGACTGAAAAATGACAAGCCTATCCTTTTTACATTTTTAACAACTATTGGGAATATTGGGAATAGCCTTCCCCTCCTGGAGTAGTGATCAGTTTTTTATAGAGCCAAACATGATAAATAGTTCTCCAAAGAGAGGGGTTGGTGGTGGTTCTCCAGAACAAAAACCTGTGCTCTTGTCATCCTACAGGTCTTCTGCAGTACAGAATTATTGCTGCAGTTCTTGACGATTAAAGAATTAATAAAGAGTTACATTGCAGGTTGAGACCTTGAACTCCACTTTGCAGACTAACTCTGTCCTAGATGCAATGGCATACAAATACTATTTGTTGTATGTGCAGCATGCTGACAGTACAGGTTAAAAAAAAAAAGAAAAAAAATGTAAACGGTCCCGTGGTTCACCAATGGAAGGAATTTGAAGATCCTCACAGACATGGACATATACTGACGTTTACGTTATTTGTCGCGTTGGAGCTTTAATCAACCTGATAACACACCCTAGAACAATGTATCTCAAATGGGGGTACCCTTAACCCTTAGGGGCACTTTGGAGTACTGCAAGAAAAAAAAAGAAGTATTTAAAAATATTGGTTATATATAATGTTTACAACACACATACAGTATATAATTTATATTGAATTTATTTTTTTTCTCCTTTTTTTTTTTTTTACCTGTGTTGTCAGCATGCTGGGCATACAACATAGAGTATTTGTATGCCATTGCATCTAGGACAGAGTTAGTCTGCAAGTGGAGTTCAAGTTCTCAACCTGCAATGCAACTCTTTATTAATTCTTAAATCATCAAGAACTGCTGCAATAACTCTGTCCTGTGGATGACCTGTAGAATGACAAGAGCACAGTTTTTTGTTCTAGAGAACCACCACCAACCCCTCTCTTTGGAGAACTTTTTATCATGTTTGGCTCTATAAACAACTGATCACTACTCCAGGAGGGGAAGAATCACCACGGGTCAGACAAATAAACATAGCACCAAACAACATTTACACAAAAACATAAACATTGGACGACAGCATGTAATAGTAAACAGTAAATTAGGTCCAGGAAAACTAGAACTACAACTGGTCACGTGGCCTCTTCCTGTTAGAGTTATGGCAGTAAATGAGGGAGGAAAGGAGAGGAATGCAACCAGTAGGGTGCTGGGGTGCACTTGAAGCAGGTGTGGTGGTGTGTGCTTGTGTGAATGTGTGATGGGACCGCCTGTATGTGTGTGTGTGTGTGGTGTGTGTGTGTGTGTATGTGTGTGTGTGTGTGTGTGTGTGTAAAATGTCCACCGGTGAGTGTACATAACTTATCCCTATTGGTGCTGGTGTAGAAGGTCGGTATTATGTCGTGGCGCCTTCAAGCAGCGGAAAGGGCCCGAAGCCCCCCGAACTCTGCAGCCTTGTAGACACCCTACTGCTGCCCTGCCCTGCAGCCACAGAAGACCACCGTCCCCCAGAGAAGCCAGAGGGCCGTGGAGCAACCCCCACGGCCAGGCCCGAGGAGCATTACTCAGTCCCAGGGATCACAAGGAGACCCCGCACCCCAGGGGCCCACACATACAACCAACCCCCAGGTGCAGGCACAAGACGCAGACGCAGGCACAGAACCCAGGCTGTGGGCGCCAGGAACAGACCGCAGCCCCAGATCCCGGCCCCACGGCGACAGACTGACACCCTGCCCGAAACGCCCGCCCTGCGGGCGAGCTGGCAGGACTCCCATGCCCACCAGCGTCCCGCGCAAGGGGGAGGACCGCGGAAGGGGGAGGCCTCTTCTAATCCAGTGAAGGGGGTACTCAGCTGAAAAAATATCTTACAGGAGGTACACTACCAAAAAAAGTTTGAGAATCACAGTATCTTTCTGTCTGCCTGCCTCTCTGTCTAGCTTTTTGTTCAGTTGTCTGTCTGACTGCTAGACAGACAGAAAGTTAGCCGCTGATGGATGTCTGTACACACTCCTGCATTCCTGTGTGTGTGTGTGTGCGTGCGTGCGTGCGTGCGTGCGTGCGTGCGTGCGTGCGTGCGTGCGTGCGTGCGTGCGTGCGTGCGTGCGTGCGTGCGTGTGTGTGTGTGACAGAGAGATAAACAGGTTTAACAGGAACCTCACACTGTTCAAGCCAAATGGAGATGACGGGGAAGAAATGTAAAGAAACATATTCTAAGGCCTGTGCCTTTTTTGGTTTATGTCAATTAGGGGTCAGGGGCCACAAGTGTGTAGGCACCTATTGTAATTGTCTGTTTTCTTTATTTTGTTTTCCAACAGTGGGACTATATCTTTTATACACACAGCAAATTTGGTGACCTCATGACTTTTCCTTGAGGGCCACCATCAGGCCAAAAGCTGTATTTTCAAATGCATCTCTTGATCATCTCCGATTGATGTAGTCTTGATGAAATCTGTACCCAGAGATGCGGCTCCGCATGGACAGCATGGACACTTAGACTCCCTTAAGTATATAGAAGGAATTTGCATTGCTTCCCACTGCTGGCAACATATTATAGACAACATTACCAGTTGGATCTACTCCGGTAATTGCAAAAAGTAGTTAAATAATTAAAATGTGATGTTCAAACTTGGGGATTATCACTAAAATGAAATGTCCTCTGGCATTTCAGCAAACTGAGAAAGTTAATGTCCTGGCCTTTTTACCTGCTTGACCAAGCCATCCTTCAATTGACTACTACTTGTTTAAATCTCTGTTGCACTTTACTAATTAAGACTAAACACTCTATACTATACGCATACTACTCATCTTCCAGCCCTTTTCACATCGGCTCCCAGTACTTTTTAGAATTGATTTGAAACCTCTGTTAGCTCAATGCAAGTCTGCATTGGAATCAACCCGCTGTGAAATCAGGGAAATACAGCCTCCAGCTGCACGATTTCCCTAAATTTGATCATGTCCATAAATCTATAAAATAGTTAAATTGTCTGATAAAATATCCCTTGACTCTGTCATTCATATAAATCTTTTAATTTCTGACTGTTGTGTTGACAAAATCCTCATCTTATTTCAAACCACACAAGTACTTAGAGGTGGTCACGTTGATCCACAAAGTATATATATATAAAATATAAATTATATATATATATTTTTTTATATTTTTTTATTTTTTCTTTCAAATGTACCAGATGGCCTTCAAATCAGGGCAATTTTTTTGATACGTCAATATCGTGATATGTGTGAAATTATCAAGGTATTCAAACTATAGATAGATTAATAGATATCCGATTTTCTCAATATTTCCCAGCCCGACTGGAAATCCAGAACTTTAGCTTCAACTGTGTGAATCCAAGCCCCCTTATACATTGTAAAACAATGTCTTTAGCTGTGAGGGAACACAGGATCATCACATATTGCCGTCATGCTCTTTGCTTTATCTAGCGTACATGTAAGAGGGCTTGTAGATTAAAGTCACCCTGTGCGTCACAAATCCTTTACAATCTCTCAAATTGATCAAAGGAAATAGTTTTGACGGCCAACCTAGACGGATGAAAGCTACCATCTCTCTCTTTCTCTCTCTCTCTCTCTGTCTCTCTCTCTCTCTCTCTCTGCAGAGCAAACAGAAGAGAGTCATACAGAGAAAGAATGAGAGAAAGTGAGAGATACCTATGTATAAGGGAGAAACCATAAGTAAAACTGTATGTAAAGGTGTATGCTGGTGTGTGTGTATAAAAAATAGAAAGCCTACAGTCTACCCGTCTACCTATAGTACAAACCTGCATGTTTAATTCTTCTCAACATAAAATTGGTATTGTTGCCTTGTCCAGTGATGTGTCACATTTTAAAGGAAAGTATGAAAGCAAGCACATATAGGTATTCCCAAACCACTCCGGGTGTATAGAGAACTTGTTTTCTTGGACATTCTTTTGGACACAAAGTGGCAGCTATATCCAAACAAATGGAGACATACAAACTAACAGTCCATTTTAATTGTCATAGTTGCTTGGAAATCTGTCAGGTTCATCCTGAAAGGTCTAATTTATTAATTAGAAGCATTCTTCCTTTTATTTATTTGAAACATTTTGTGATTGGCATGAAGAAAAAAGATGAATAAATAAGCATTTACTTGGGGTGATAAATAAATAATATACGGTATATACCAAAGCAAAATCGAATCTAAAAAACTATAAAACGAACAAAATGTGATGATATTAATCAATCACTATTGTGGGCTGACATATATGGGTGTACTTTGTCGTACATGGTGTCCAAACCATGAGGATCAACTGGCGTTTTGGCTGGTGCTAATTTCCTCAGCGCTGCTAACTGAGCACTGAGGAAATAAACACCAGGTAGCAACATGTCAATACCGAGTGCTAGCGGAACGGACACTTTCCAGACTTTCCAGTTTAATCTCTGGAATTTATTTTTATTTTTTTATTTTTTTATTTTTAAGCTCTCTGTCCACCCCCGCATCACCAGCATGAAATGCCTTCATATCCAGGCATTTCATGTGTTCTTGGGGGTTTTATACAAACTTCAGTTTGGAACGAAACTAGGGTCACTAAAAACTGACTGCGAGTGCAGACAAGTGAGACATGGCATCAGCGGGAAAATATGGCCAATCACCACACCTTTGTACGTAGAGAGAATTCGCCAACCGCTCTCATGAACCTGCGTTCAGGTTCATGCTTGTCTCCAATGTCATAAACCCACTTGCTAGAACCTTTTAAGATCGAAAAACAATCATAAATCACCGATGTTAGATCAACAATGGTGTGCTATAAATCCTTATCAATTCTAAAATTTTCTTGTGCTACTGCGAGTCTAGAAACACTTGCGAGTCAGTTGGGATAGGCTTGCCTGCGTCATGTTCAGTCACCTGGAAGTTGCTGTTTGACCTGCTGAAATTCCTGTCTTTGTCTTTCCATCGTTTGGTCACTTTTTAGTATTGGGTGCTGGTCCAGCCTTCCGAGACAGCTCGATATTCTTCCCTGCTCAACCAATTAGCAAAGGACTGCAGATATGCACAGTGCGTATTTGAGATTCTAGAGGTCGGCTCTGAGCTCTGTTTACGCAAAAAAACCCTTTCTCCATCCTGAAACAGGGATGTTTTCGTGTATCTTCCTTTAGTTGCCAACTGTATCAGGCTTGCTTGTGTGGGAGTCTCTGCCACAGGTAAGGGTTTAGGGAGGGAGACGGAGTCCTTTTTGCCATGCTGCGCTAACATGGCAAGAGTTTTTATTATAATGTTCGACAGAACAGCTCGCTGGCCACAATTATCAATAACAAATAATAATGATGAGGATGATGATTGTTATGATTATAATAATCTCGAGTGCAGGAGGAATGGTGTTCTGCTCTGGCTCCTGGTCGGCTGACGAGTCTGTGCGCTGATCCCCTCTGCAAGACAGACAAACATTAAGAAATCTCCCTGCCTCGAGTCAGATTAGGCCGATTCGAGGCAGCTTGGCGGCCACAGGAAAGGGAACCATGCTGTCATCCGCAGCTGGTGCTTGACCACGACCCTTGGTCTGCCACAAACCCCCACCACCCGGGGAGCTGAGAAGTTCATTGGAAGGGCATCGGGTAGGCGTTGAACTTGGAAACCTTGTTCACCCTTCGGTAGTCTACACAGAACCGGACTGACCCATCAGGCTTACCCACCAGCACAATGGTCAGTTACTCATGCACTCCTCAATTACGCCCATGTCCAGCATGGCCTCTAATTCCACCTGCACGATCTTGGATTTGTGTTCGGGCAGGCAAAATGGCCGAGAGCGCATCTTCACCTCTGGGGTCGTCTCCACATGGTGGTGTATGAGGCCTGGCAGTGCGTGACGTGAGGCCTGGCAGGGAGGAGAAAACATCAGAGAAGCAACGCTGAAGTGCAGCTATGTCTGCCCTCTGGGAAAAAAGGAGATGGTCACTTAACAGGGCCGCGGTATGATCAGCCACATTTTGAATCCCGCTCAGTGATCGGCGTGACCAGAGCCACGGACGCCCACTCCCACTCATTCTTTTAAGACGTTTAGGTGCTATATATGTGTCCCCCCCTGCCTGTCAAACCGTTCAACCTCACAAACGACCTCGCCAACCCGCCGTGTGACCACAAAAGGCCCTTGCCACTTTGCGAGCAATTTAAAGCTGGACGTAGGAAGCAACACCTTGTTTCCCGGTGCAAATTGTCTGAGCCGAGCCCCCTGGTCGTATAAGAGGCGCTGACGTTACTGAGCCTGGAGCAAATTCTCCCATGATAATGGCCGAATCAGCACATGTAAGTTTGCTCTCATGTCCATAACATACTGTATTTCATTCTTACTGGTGCCAGGACCTTCCTCCCAGTTTTCTTTAATTAGGTCTTTACATCCCCCAGGGTCTCCTGTCAAAGAAGAGTTCAAAGGGAGAAAATCCCATGGAGTCCTGGGGAACCTCCTGCACCGCAAACAACAGGGGGACCAACCACTTGTCCCAATTACAGCTATCGTCGTGAATAAACTTTCAAATCATGTTTTTCAGCGTTTTATTAAATTGCTCCACCTGGCCGTCGGTCTTGTGATGGTAAACGCTGGTCCAAATTGAGTGGTAACTCGTAAAGTTCCCGAAGTGTACGTGACATAAAGGTAGTGCCCTGGTCGTGTTACGACCAGAGCTAGGAGGGACCCAAATGCACGACACAGAGATGGGAGGCAGACAGGGGGCAGAAAGGATGTTTATTAGACAACACCGTGGAGCTGGCCGGAGGGATCCGGTTGGGTAGGGATGGAGCAGGGCAAGGCAGGGATGATGACCAGGCAGGTGGGGTCCAATGGCCGGAGGGATCCGGTGGGTTAGGGATGGAGCAGGGCAGGGCAGGGATGATGACCGGGCAGGAGGGGTCCAAGATCGAGGTGGAGAGATGGGGAGCTGGGCTGGATGGAGAGGGACGGACAGGCTTGGTCGAGGAGAGGAGACAAACAGGTTAGGGCAAGACGAAACAAGGAGACATCAACTAGGAGCTAGTAACAAAGAGTGAGGAACTAAGATTTTGGCACTAGGAACTTAGAACTAGGAACTGGCCAGTCGCCATAACTTGGGTAAGCTAGTTGACGGTCTGGCAATGAGTGACTGGGGAGCTAGAGAATAAATACTGTGTGGGTGACGAAGATTATTGATCCCAGGTGTGTGAACACATACAGTACATCATTTATGTTGATTTTCTTTTTTAGGTACATGGGGGAACAGTCCATTTAAAAGGAATACAGGACTAAACTAAGGTGGTGTTTCATACTGTATTGTTAAAAAAACAGATCTCTGACCACACACACACAAAAGTATCAACAACAACTTTTCTGCTTCCTAGAGAAGTCCCTTCCTCCCTTCCAAGACATTATGAACCATGAGACAAGAGTGAGTTGTTCAGAGACAGGTTGTCTCCAGAAACAACAGCAGGTATCTCTGCGCAGTGGCAGTATCGTAACCTATGAGGTTTATCCGAGGCGTGATTATTGCTAGTTGAAAACTTTACCCAATACCCCGCCTTGACGACTTGAAAAATAGTCGGTAATGGCAATTTTTGATGGTCTCTCAGGAGACTGACAACCTGTTCAAAACAAACTCTGGATCAAGGTGGTGTCTGTCCAGTTAAAGTGTAACATGTAGTTCACTTGAGGTAGTCATACTGAAGTGTTACATCTGTTTTGTATGAAGTGCTACATCATTTAGTTGGGGGATGGTAGCTCAGGCGGTAGAGCTGGTGGTCTAGTGATCTAAAGGTTGCTGGTTCAATCCCAGGCTCCTCCTGCTAGCATGCTGTAGTGTCCTTGAGCAAGACACTTAACCCCTAATTGCTCCTGATGGCTGCGTCCGTCAGTGATTGAACAATTGTAAGTTGCTTTGGATAAAAGCATCTGCTAAATGTAATCATTTAGCTTTTACACCATTACTGTTTTTAAGAGACAAAATAACACTTCATTAATTTGTGGACGGATTTGACTACGTGTTTTATGTGCAATGTATGTACACAATATTTGAAATAGTCTCTGATATTATATACTGTAAATGGAGGAGCCAGGCGTATTTCTACTCTGTGAGGTGAGTACTGGAGGTAAGTTATGGTGAAGTTTCATTTAGGAGGATTTAGATGTATATTTAATACACACAGTCAATTAATCCTATTATATAATTATAGAACCCAGAATCGCGATTGTGATGCCGCCCCTTGTGGCCGCCTGCGCAAGCACCGTGTGTCAATTACGCACATTTGAGTATTTTTCGAGCTTATAGAGCTTATTGTGCGTAATCACTGGGTGGCATGACATTTCACTGCATATATGTACGACCGTATGTGTATGTATGTGACAAATAATCTCTTGAACTTGAACTTGAACTTGAACTTGAAATTGGCTTAAGGGAGGAGCCGCGGATGGGTCAAGAGCGGCCTCTAGTGGTGCTGAGAGGCCGTGGGCCTAACAGGTCGGTCAGGATTTCCTTCGGAATCCCAACTTGGGAGATTATCTGGAACAGCGCCTGCGCCACACTTTTGGCCGTAATACTGCGCAGGAGCACTGCTTCTGGGTACCGAGTTGCACAATCCACTTGGACGAACACAAAACGATACCTGCAGGCACTGCAGTCTAAGAGCCCGATGATGAGTCTTTCGAAAGGGACCTCCACTAGGTGGGGGGGGGCCTCAACGGCGGTCTTGGCGAAGCCGGAGGGTTGACTGGCACTCAGGACATGCATCGCACCATGGGGATGGTAGCTCAGGCGGTAGAGCTGGTGGTCTAGTGATCTAAAGGTTGCTGGTTCGATCCCAGGCTCCTCCTGCTAGCATGCTGTAGTGTCCTTGAGCAAGACACTTAGCTCCTGATGGCTGTGTCCGTCGGTGTTTGAACAATTGTAAGTCGCTTTGGATAAAAGCGTCTGCTAAATGAAATGTATTTATGCACAACTGGCCAATAGAAGCGGGCCATTATGCGCTGTCGTGTTTTCTCGTGACCGAGGTGACCGGCCAATTAGGTTATGGTGAGATGCCTGGAAAAGCATTTTCTCAAGACTTTTGGATACCAACAATTTAATGATTTCTGGGCGGCTAGGCCCGTTCAAGATCGCAGCGCAGACTGTTGTACCCTACTGCTACCATGCGCCACGCAGCAATCCAACCTCCCTATTGACCGTGAACGCACTCCCCGGCACCCCCATGGACACATCGAATATCCAACAGCGATGCCTCCACCAAAGCCCTGGGCTGAACCAGGCTTCGCCAGACCATGGTCTGAGTACAGCCGTAGCCCAGAAAAGCCAGATGTCCAATCCCTTGTAGCCTTACCGATATGTAGTAGGACCCCTCCAGATCAGGGAAGGCGCCCGGCCGGCCGGCAACCCGAACCACCTGTCCGACCTCCATCCAGGTGCAGTCCCTGCAGAGGTGGCTGAGCCCTCCACAACCGCCAACACCTCTGCCTGGGCATCTGATTAACCGTTTGTGGGCCCGCCTACCATGCTGAGAAGAGAGAAGAGGGTGGAGAAAGGGATTAGTGTGGTAAAGAGGAACGGCGTCCCGCAGCACCCACAGCCCTGGCTGAAACATTGCTACCCTCCTACACGGCGCCAGGATGGGCTGCAGACCTGGCGAATCCCTGGTGGGTCCAGGAGGTGGACAGAGAGGCCGACCTCTGACTGGATCGTGGTTGCCAGCGACGGGACAGGCGTAGATCGCCAGGTGACGGGACAACTGCCACCTCCAGGCTGGCAGGATGATAGCACCGGTTCCAGCTGGCCATCCAGGCAGGAAGCGGTCCAACACCACGGCGTCGATCCCCTGATCAACTGTCCTCTCTGCCGGCTGCAGCCACCACTGGGCCGCATCCCTCAGCTCCTAGGCGTAATGCAAAGGAACGGCCGGCACCGAGGTCCCCAAGCGCTGCCGATGCCCCTCCAGTGTCAGCTCCAGCCGGTCCAGGATGGCCTTCCTCACCACCATGTAATCGTAGCAGGCCACAGCCGGCAGGCTGTGAACCGCCCAGTGTGCCTCCCCTGTGAGCAAGGGGAACAGTTGCAGGGCAATCTCCTCGGCGGTCCACCCACCCACCGCTGCTGACAGTTCGAATGTGAAAACAAAGGCTTGGCGTCATCCTCGCCGGTCATCAGCTGGAGACCGACTGGGGATGGAGCGTCTGGTCATCACTGGCCCCGGGTCAATGGGCGGTCAGGCAGCAGTTCCTGCAGGGCTTTCCAGTCCCCTTCCTTGGTCTGAGCCATTGCCTGGAGCATCTGGGTCTGCTGCTGCAAGACTGCAGTATGCGCCTCCTGCAGGTTTCTTAAGCGGGGATCGATCCATCCTGCAGTCTTGTAACCCAAGTTCAGGTGGAATGATGGAGAGAGATGCAGGTTTGGCTGGGTGTTTGCCTGGAAACTGGGTTTTATTAAGAACAGTTCAGAGAGAAAGAGAGAGAGAGAGAGAGAGAGAGAAAGAGAGAGAGAGAGAGAGAGAGAGAGAGAGAATACTTAAGTGCATAATAAAGACTGTAATAATAAATGTATCTGTCGTGTGGGCCCTCTGTAATTTTATTGGTTGACTGTTAATAATAGTATGCTTATTTATGCATGTTGACCTGTAATATGAGGGTGTGTTTCATGGACTATTTGGGACAGTGGGATCAATGTTTTTGCTGGTGGGTAGTTTTCCATATGGTTAGGCGCTAATCAGCATGACCCAGCTGATGACAAGAAGACACAGCTGTTGCCAATGGGCAAGGACAGCGGACGACAACCGATTGGTTACTTCGTAAACGGACGGTAAATAAAAGATGCCGATTGGAACTCAAGCGGGAGTTCACTGCGAGCTGCCAGGGGAGGACGAGTCGCTGGGATCGGCTACTCGGTGTTGACACGGATGCGACGTCGGACTGTTCCGGCCCGGTTCTCTGCAGCGCATTGACGGAGAAGACGAGTCGACGAAAGACATATGTTCTGCGATCTCAAACACTTCCTAAAGGAACGCTACAGCGATCGATCCCCTCCTGGAATCCCAAGAGTGACGTCAGCCATACGTGGGATTTCGGGCCACTCCCATGCCAACGCCCCGCCTGCTGTAAAAGTCCTGGCTGCTTGGGATCGACTCAACTTAGGAGCCCCGCAACTGGTGGATGTTCTGCCAGGTCTGCGGTGACCATTGGCGGATCCCACTTTGCCTTGCTTGTGTCCTTAATTTCGGTCGGGAGGGACCCCGACCGAACGGACGACATATCTTTCTGTTTGTGCCCTTAGTATTTTGTCCCTTGTGGTAACCTGCCAAAGTGTTAGATTTGGGGGTAGGCCTTAGGCAGGCCACCAGTAAGGTTAGTGCAGTCCATAACTTACGCTTATGGCTGGTGTGCTGGTTTGAGAGATTTGTGGTAGTTCAGTCACAAATCTAACGATGGTTTGCCGTGAATGCATTTTTATACAGTTTGCCGTCTCGTAAACCCCACGCATATATTGGCGGTAATTTAGACCTAGACTGCTCTGTGGTTGTCATTGGCTCTAGGCCCCCTTATCCAGTGCAATTGGTGGCGTTATTTTAATGGATGAATTGTAATAAAATAACTTCTTAATTGACGCTCACTGCCTCTGTGTTGTGTGTCCTGGGATTTCCTGCATCAACTGGGTTGTCCGTAAGACTTCGCGACATATCTTCTTCTTTCGGCTGCTCCCGTCAGGGGTCGCCACAGCGGATCATCTGCCTCCAATACCTTCAGTTCTGCGTATCTTCCACCCTTACACCAACCGCCTGCATGTCCTCCCTCACCACATCCATAAACCTTCTCTTGGCCTTCCTCTTTTCCTCTTGCCTGGCAGCTCCATCCTCAGCATCCTTGCTAATAAATATTATATGTTGATTGTGTAAGTCAATTTTTTTTAGAAGAATATTTATCATTGAACATGCTATAAAAATATATGAAATACACATTAGCATTTGACTCACAATGTTCAGCTCACAGGAGAAACAATAAAATAAATTGTTGGCGTCACACCGCAGAAGTGAAGCACCATGGAGAACAACCAGACAGAGTACGCCTTCATTAAACTATTCTTATGGTTATCATACTTTGGTATCTAACTGGTTGCTGGTTCCAACTTGAATAGTGTTGTTGTAAATTAGGTTACAGAATATCTTTAACAATACAGTATACAATTTACCTCAATGTTGAAAGATTCTGCAATTGTACTAATAATTATACTATATTTTTTTTATCAAAGGCATGTTTATAGGACCTTATTAACTAACCATTAACACTTATTTCAAGCACCATATATATATATATATATATATACTACATTGCATTCATTATCATTTTTTTCATTAGTTTCTTGTTTACGCAAAAAAAAATGAGTGGGTAAACAGGCATGTTGGCAAATTCATTAACAACACATACTATATATTCAGACAAGGTAATTAAATTACTTAAATTTAATATGTATTTCTTTCATTTTCACAATATAATTACACTACGGAACTTAAAGTCATTTAAGTAATTTAAGTCAGTAAGTCAATCATCGGTTTTGTGACGTGCTGAACAGTGACACTCTTAGTCCTAAAACCAGCCTGCTTCCTACAAGGCTAGTTCCATGTCATACAGTATATAGCCATGGTAACCTAGCTGGTATCTTTTCTAGTGGGATATTGGGAATCTGCTTATACCGGAAGTCAGGCTAGTGGAAGCTGCAAGTGAGATTTAGGGAATGCCCCTGTGGTCGCAAGGAGGTAGGATAGACAGGAAGTAGGGAGGTGTGGCTTGAGCTGAATGGTTTAAACGTTGACCCTTTGCAGGTATTCCACTGGCCTTTGAGCCAAACAAGTATTTGTTGTGACCAGATCATTTCTTATCTGTCATGAGGTTAAAACACACAGCTCTCACACACACTTATCAGCAATAACTGACCAGGATCACCCCCCCCACACACACACACACACACACACACACACACATACACAAGCACACAAAGGAACACTGATAGGCAAGTACATATCAACAAATACAAATACATACAGACACACCTGAAAACATACACATGCACACACATGCATGTATAAATACACAAATGCAGGCAGATGCACACATTTTCACACACATATACACACTCGCCATTTATTTTTGGCCTCTCCAACACTCTTGTTCAGACACCTGAAATACCTTCACACATGACATTTGTGTGTGTGTGTGTGTGTGTGTGTGTGTGTGTGTGTGCGTGTGTAGTGTCAGGGAGTGAGACTACAAAGCTAAGCCGTACAGTATAGTTTACACTATTTCTGAGCTAGATCTATATTAAAGGACAAACTATGACACATTTTGATAGATATCAAAATATTGGTATTACTAGTAATACAACTTTACAATACTGTATAAGGGATACTACTCTGGTGACTATTAAGTGTGTCACATTGCCAGGCCAGGACGACCTGCGGCACATATCGATCACAACGTGGATAACTATCTAATCTACGCTGACCTTTCAGCTCCTATCCATTTTGAGAACCCTCCCCTTTCCTGTCTGTCTCACTGAAATGAAAATGCAAAAAAAAAATATATATATATATATCTACTTGGAATTTGCTGATGTTGATTATTGGTATTGAAGGATTCATTGTGATCCAAAGCATTTTCTGCTATCTGCTGTCACATGGAGAATTCCTTCACATGGGTGCAGGAGGCTTTAAGTACCTATACACACCCACCCAGACACACACACACACACCCAGACACACACACACACACCCAGACACACACACACACACACACACACACACACACACACACACACACACACACACACACACACACACACACACACACACACACACACACACACACACACACACACATTCACCAGGCAGTTTTTCTGTTTAAACAGCCTAACCTTTGACCTCAGCAGGTGCATTGACCCAGTCAGTTCAAAGACTACTCTTTCTGTATTTGATTTTTTTCCCACCAGAGGTTAATCAGCAGCTAGATTGAAGCCAAACTGAGCTCATCCTCTCTCACCTTTTCTGAAAGACAAAAATAAATAAATAAAAACTAAATAAATAAATAATTAAATAAATAAATAATAGAGAGAGAGAGAGCGAGAGAGAGAGAGAGAGAGAGAGCGAGCAATAGACAGTTAGAAAGACTTGCCTGCGATTGTCAAAGAAGCTTTAAAGATAGGTTCGCCATTTTTCAACTATGGACTTGTACTGCAGCAATTGCCAAATGTAGTTATAAATAAAATGTGATATTACTCTTATTCAAAACCCACTCTTGTTCAAGAATGCAAGTTTCTGTTTTTGCAAAAGATTTATCATGTTTTTAACTTTTCGTTTAAGACTTGTGTTAAACGAACGATGTTTTCCCCATTGGACAGCATGTAATCACTGTGAGAATGTTGAAAAATAGCAAACCTATCCTTTAAATTTCATTTTAGGGATTTCTTCATGTGAAACAATTTCACTTTCTAAAGATTACAATCACTGAAATTATCTCACCACATTGGCTGAAAGTTTAGCTCAGTTCAAGTATTTATTTTCTCTTTTTTTCTGCACACATACCACAGGTCATTGTAAGAATAGCACAACATGCTGACAATTTAGATTTGATCCCTGACATAGGACTCCCTGTTGGTATTGTTCAGCTCTAAATCTTCTCGTCCAAAACTACTTACACTGTAAAAAATATGCACTGCATTTCTAAATGGTAGGTGAAAAAATGGTTGAAGGAATAACTAAAACAAATAAAAAGAGTATTTTGTGTCATGTCAAATAACGTGTATAAAATGCAGCCCTAAACTACAATTAACCAAAATATGTTTTTTTGAAACCTGCTACATTATAAGATAGTTACTGTTTTTCGGAAAATAATAATTTATAATTTATATATATTATTATGTATATATTGTTGTTGTTCAAAACCTCGTGCAACAAGAACCATTTCTATCCCATGGCAGTGGGGCTCACCAACAGCCCCCCTGCTCCCCACTGACTGTCTCTTACTCTCTCAATTAAATTCAATTCAATGAGGCTTTATGGACATGACCAATAAAGAAACACAGTATTGCCAAAGCACATTGTACAGATAGAAAGTAATCTAAGTAATATTAAGTACACTGTCCTGCTATAACACACAAACACATGCAAATATACACTCTCTCACACACACCACTGCCCCACCTCTCACTCACTCACTCACTCACTCACTCAAATACCTGTGCAATACTATACATGCAAAAACACTATACAAACTATTACAACCTTGGAAATATTTATATGATATTATTATTGATATAAATTATTGATATAATTATTTATAATCATAACTGAGAAATAAAAAATAATTTATACCCATACCAATAACCTATCCTGTGTATATGATCGCATTCTATATTCTATATTCTGTATATTTAAATATTTGACTATTCTTGTTTTGCTTTGCTTGTTTGTCTATTTATGTATATTTGGCAATTTTATGATATATTTTCCTTTACTTTCTATCTTATTTTTATTTTTTTTCTCAGACTTTTTAGCTTCTTTTTGTAATGCTAATCGTCTGTAGACACGCACCATGACAACTTCCTAGTACATGTAAATGCACCTGGCAAAATGAAGTCATTCTGATTCTGATTCTGATTTAAAATACAGGTACTCCTCACTTAATGACCAAGTTCCGTTCCTAGGACCAGGTCGTTAAGTGAATTGGTCGATAAGTGAGGACCCGTGTTATTTCACAGTAAGGGGGCGTGGGGATTACGAATGCTAGTGTAGTGAATACTGACAGACTGCGGGTATGAGACTGAGAACGGTGATGAGATGAGATTTAAACACAGTATATATAGTTTATACAATGTATATATAGTGTATATAGTATATATAGTAATATAGTATATATAGTGTTTATAGTGTATATAGAATACATAGTGTATGTAGTATACTGTATATGGTGTATATAGTATATTGTTTATATAGTGTATAAAGTATATATAGTGTATACAGTATATATAGTGTATATAGTATATATAGTGTATATAGTATATAGTGTATATAGTGTATATAGTATACTGTATATAGTGTATATTGTATATTTAGTGCATATAGTATATAGTATATATTATGTATATAGTATATATGTATACTATATATAGATATATAGTATATAGTATATACTGTATAGTGTACAGTATAAAGTGTATATTGTATATATAGTGGATATAGTATATTGTGTATATAGTATATATAGTGTATATAGTATATAGTGTATACAGTGTATATAGTATATATAGTGTATATAGTATATAGTGTATATATTATATATAGTATATTTAGTGTATATAGTATACATAGTGTATATAGTGTATAAAGGGTGATGCACGATGAGATGCTTGATGCTGAGATGCTGAGCATGTCGTGGAATTGTACGCAGCGTACAATACAGACTAGTCAGAGAGCTGGTCGTAAGTCCGAACGGTCGTTACACAGGTTTGTCGTTAAGTGAGGAGTACCTGTAAATACCGAACGATAAGCAGATGTGAGAAATTCCACGTCCGGAAATTAAAAGTCCTGCCTGTCAGTCTATTTCAATCACCAGTTTGACAATGGTTCAAATTCCCAGAGTGGAATTTTACTTTCTGATCCTGTTTTTTTTCTTTTTTCTTTCCTTTCTTTTTCCTCTGCCGATAGACAGATAGACATACAGATATACAAGATCTACAAAGTGATAGCTAGCTAGATAGATAGAAAGATAGATTGGAAACCTTCAAAAAAGCTTTTCCTTTTAAGACAATGCTTAAAACTGCTTCATTAAATAAACTCCCTCCCTGAACCGTCTGTCTTTTTGGAGTAATGTCCATGTGAAGGGGCTAGTCTCTACCGGCCATAGAGATAAAGATCACCTCCTCTCTGACTAATAACCTGCAGAGATGACCAGTAGACCATGTGATACCGGGTGTTACTGTGCATGTGTGTGTGTGCGTGTTTGATGGTCCACGGTCTGACCTCTAGTGACCTTTGAAAAATAACGCATAAGTCATTCAGTGGTTAGCAGAGGATGACATGACTGGAAAAGGATCACACTTGCGCACAGCCAACTAAGATGAACCTGCCACACCCATAAACAACACACTATAAACGACACTCATTTTAAAAAAAGTTATTAATAATATGAATGATTGTATATCAGTATATATACGACTTCAAATATTTCCAATTTCCAATTTCCATCATTTAAAAACTTTAACAGTATCTAGATCTAGATTTACTTTTGTAATTATAAATTCTAGTTAGAATACTACCTAGATGTGTTTTATGGCGATATTCATAATGGTCGTCATATTTCTTTACATTGGTCTTCTATCGCATTCATCATTTTGATTTGTATGAAACCAGTGGTGTCGTGCAGGGTATACGCAGGTATACAATGTTTATCTACTTATTTTTCAGTCTGCATTGTGTGTGCCCACTTCAAAATCCCCTCTGATGCACAATCATTCAGTAATTTCCTGCAATAGCCAAATTATGATAGACAGTCCGAGCACACGTTCCCATAAGCACGGGAAGTGGGGTGCTGTGTTGGCTGACAATATGGCAGTATTTGGCGTCTTCTAACCTTTGTGAGGGTTTAATTCGAATAAAAGCCCCCTAATCAGCGGCCAAGGTGGGAATCAAACCCATATTATTATTATTATTATCACTATATTATTTTTATGATATTACACCATTATTTTAACCCTAACTATTTATTATTAGCGGCCATTTCATTGACGAAAAATCGATGGTCAAAACGGTTCCCCGATGACATTTTTTTATGGAGTGAAAACGGGATTAAATGCTAAAATTATGTTATGACATCTTCAACAAATAATAAGAAGATTCACTCAATTGTTCCATTTCCTGTTCCTGTGATTTCTGCTGTGGCTGACCAACGTACTTCACGTGAGTTGCTTTGGATCGAAAGGCCCTGTGAAATGCCCCAGATATAATGTCAGATAATGGTGTGAGCGCTGTCATTGGAGGAAAGCGCCGGAGACGGAGACGTCATTGCCTCGCCATCTCTCACTCTGGTGTTCTACTCCCAGACAAAGGCACAGAGGAAGTGCATGGAGAGGAGGAGCAGTTAGCTTCTCTGTTGTCAGCCCTTTTCACTTCTCCTTTGTAATAGGCACCCCCCTCCCCCCATTGTGGCCTGACATCCATGGCTTATCCCTCCTCCCCCTGACCTACCTAAAGCTCCAGTGCACCCCCTCCTACATACGTACAGGAGCTTTAGGAAGGACATCTCCCCACATCAGAATCTGTCTGTCTTCATATCTCTGTGGTGCACTCCCTGTCTCTCCCATGTAACTTTCTCCCGCCTCACCACCATCTCTCTGCTTCATCTTCCCCTTAAAGAAGTAACACACCTATTTAGGTTATATTTGGTACCACCAACCGGCGACAGGAGACCTGAATCAATCCCATTGCTATCACTTCGTCACCAAGCTTCTTTGCTAGCTCACAGCATAGTTGCTACCTCCTTATAGTCTCAACCTTAGTCCAATCTACAGACGCAAACCTGCTGATATCATCCAGGTACAGATGACCTGGAAGGAGAGAGCTCCAGTGAAGCCAGGACTATTACACCAGAGATTGTCCCAAAATCAGGATTCCACTCTCAGCCTTTTCCTAAAACAATTTGGAACTAATGAAGTTTGTGAACTTAAAGAAATCCTAGAACAGTTCCTCCAATACCGAACCCATTATTCCAAATGTTATAATGGCAGATGTTGATCTGAATTGGTATTAACCTATTTATATCTGGTGTATTTGGATTTTCCCTTAATCACAAACAAGTCATTTAAAAGACCTAGCAAATTACAGAACCAGTAGAGAACCGAAGTTGGAAATGTTGTGCAAAGTGTAGGGGAAGCACTTGCCTCTGAATACCAAGTCATCAAGGTTCCTATTAGAATTTGGTGAGAGTATATCGACCTGTAAAATATGTGTTCTGATTGGTCGATTATACATGTTGCAACAAATTCTCTAGGGGTCTAGGTCAAGATGACAAGCATTACAGCTTTACCTTTTGCTTGGCTTATCATGTAGGCAATAGTAATGTGACATCAACAAGCGCACACTCCATCTATACCAAATATTAATGACCTCACCATAGAAATGTTACAGCGGCTAGTGTTGAAGGAACATTTAAGTTGGAGATGTGATCCCTAACTCAGTGATCTCATACTTAAGAATTGGGATACATTTTAAACCTGTACTTTGACACATTATTTTGTGATAGACTGACACCGAAACGATTTATGGCAGGATCTACATTTTAAACTTTTAAACTCTAAACTTAAACTTGCTCTTAAACTCTCTACTGGTAGGGTCAGAATTCCACACACTTCACCTTTAATAATTTGTTTTCGATGTTCTTAATTTGTTTTTGAAATTCTGCTTTCGATGTTCTTGTTGGTGTTTGCAGGCATTGACTCAGCCCGACCCTATCGTTAACTAACGTTTGACATTTTGACACTTGCGATTCCAGTTCCTCCCTGTGTTCTGATGCAGACCCTATGTTTTGAAACCCAATGAGAAGGAGACCCATTGAGTAAGTTTGCTGATGGAGATGAGAAGAAGTAAAAGTTGTGTGCATTTTTGGAGACGTGGGAAAATCCTATGTGTCAATCAATTTCACATCATGCTGGTTTGCCCAGAAATATTTAAAATGTTTTGGACAATATTGGACATCAATGAGCTTTGACATGCTACTAGTTAATACATTAATTAATTGCCTTTCGTTGCAAAAATAAGAGACGTAATCATTAATATTAACAACAAATACAATATACAGTATAGTTTAATAAAATCTCTAACGGAAAAAAACCTAAATTAAAATAAAAAAATGAAAAAAAAAACCTGTATAACAGAGAAGTATAGTTAACTGATCAAGATAAGTACAGAATAAATGTCTTTTGTGCCAGGACCGAAAGATGTATTAGTTTAAAGTGCAACAACGCCCACACAAGATTATGTCAGAGCCCATGTTTTTTTCAAACATTGATCCCATTGGACTGCATTTAAGCACAGTGAGAAGCTGTAGCAGAGTTTCTCAATAGTAAAGCGTTTTGGGTGAGGCTGTGCTGTGAATAGTTGTTAATAATGGGAACAAGCACTTTAATAAGGCATTGGTTAAAAAATGGCAAAGCAACGTTTTAAATAGCACCTAAAATAATAATAATAATAATAATAATAATAATAATAATAATAATAATAATCTTAGATGTGGTGTTCTGTAAGTGTTTAAGTGTTTTAGTAAGAGATGATGACCAAAACGTAAAATAAACTTTCAAACTCAAACGGGTCAACTCAAAGACTTATACTAGTTAAGTTAGCTAGGGACCCAGAAAGGTGACATCACATGCAGAGATTTGTTACTCTGTGCAATGACAGTTGAATCTTGAGTTGATTTAAAAATAAAATGGAAACAATTTTCACTTTTAATTTGTGATTTGCATGTTGAGTGGGGGGACACAAAATCTGGTAACAAGTGGTCAGACAAGACGCATGTTGAGACACATTTCGAAATCAGAGGTGAACAGCGACAATATGGATGTATCAGCATACAAGTTACCAGGTCTAAACAGGGCCACTGTTTACAGTATCACTTATCCAAGTTTACGGCTAAGCAGAACTAGTTATCTATCCTGTTTCCTGTGAACTACGACAGTCTGTTTTGAGCCAATGGCAACTGTTAAGTGAAAAACAATCAGCCTATTTTCAAATGAATTATTTATTGAAATAATTGTGGCACCGTGTTAATGTACGTTACTATAGGAAACAGTAAAGTCCTAGTGTACTATCGAGGACAGTAGTAGTAGGACAGTCCTTTGGAAAAACATCTAAAACAACGCTCACTGTTGTTTACAATTCATTGATCCATCTAAATATGAAATCCAAATAGTGACATGGTCAACAAAACTTTGAACATAGACGAAGCCTGCAAATATATTGGAGTCTTGTCTCCTTAGCCACAAACTTACTGGAGAAATTCGATAGGACTGGAGGTGAATAGAAGCGTCAACAACTAAGATGGCTGTGACGACAACCTGGGTTGATAAGAAAGGATTTGAGAAGATGTTTCTCACTGTTTCTCCAGACCATTATTTCTTGATCGCACCATCGGGAGGAGGTGAAACGAGAAGAGATAGGAGAAGAGAGGACACAAGAAGGGGGGAACTTACCAGAAGGAAAGGAGGAACTGGGGTTTTGTAGGTGTGTGTGTGTGTGTGGGGAGGGGGGGGACTCGCTGCTGGGAAGCCTGCTACAGAACGATGACCAGTCCGGAAGTAAAGTGCAACCACATCGACACCACAAGCATCTTGTGCACGCAATTGTGCCCACACACATAAGCATACATACACACACATGAACACACACAAACAATTATATGCATGCATGCATGGATGCACACACACGTCGGACACCTTACACACACATACACACACACACACACACACACACACACACTTGTGCACACGTGATACACACTCACGTCTCAGATGTTGACAATTCTGCCATCCCTCAACTTCAATAATGTTCTGCGCAGCGGTTTTAACCCCCGAGTCAAAAAAGGGAACTGCTCATGAGAAGAGTGCAGTGAAAGAGAGGAGAATACTATTATTTTGTAAAAGACAACAGGACATTAGTCAACCATAGCCGGGCCTCAGAGGAGCAGAACATTGGATCACGCCCAGTAGGGCATCGGGTCAAATATCAAGCTACTTCTACTTTTCCAATTCCCCTTTAACTAAAGAGAGTTTTGTCCAACACAGCTTGGACAAGGTGCATTTGTAAGATGCTGAAATTGAGAATTGTACTGGAAAATTCCGGTTTTTGTGTCATTTTCTGTGTCAACTCATGAGCCAAGGAAACTTAATGACTGAACTTAACTGACATTAAAGATAGATGGATAGATAGATAGATAGATAGATAGATAGATAGATAGATAGATAGATAGATAGACAGACAGACAGACAGACAGACAGACAGACAGACAGACAGACAGACAGACAGACAGACAGACAGACAGATAGCTAGATAGATAGATAGATAGATAGATAGATAGATAGATAGATAGATAGATAGATAGATAGATAGATAGATAGATAGATAGATAGATAGATAGATATGCACTTTTATTATCCCCTAAGGGAAGTTTCTTTGCTGCAGAAATCAAATACTCAAAAAAGGTAATTAAATAAAAACACAATACAAATGGTAAAAATTATTAAAAACAAAATAAAAAAATAATTAAAGAAGATATATATCAACTTAAAAAACATCTATATATACATCCTCAGCCTTAATGTTAACAACAGACTACAACTGTACAACAAATGAACGACTGTATATACAACTTATACTATACAATAATATATAAAATAGTATGGCAAAAGTGGCAGGGTGGCGCAGTGCAGATAACTGAGAATTTCTTCACACTATCTTCACTTTCTTCACACTCTGCCTCTTTCCAACTGAGTGACTACACTCTATTGCCAACAAGTCCATTGAGTTAGATATAGATAATCAAAAAATCATGCACCTCCAAATGTTAGTATGAGTGATCGTGGCATTCGCTTTCACTCTCCAATTTTTATGCTGAGTCAGCTCATAGTATCGCTGATTTCCATGGTGTTACTGTTTCAATGGCAATTTGCAACTAATACCAACTAGTTATTAGGACTGAAAGGGAGTCAGGAAGGCCGATTAACCTGCGCTACTGGGTTACCAATTATTTTGAGTTCAGACCCGCATATTTTTGGTCTGCAAACAGTTGGTATTTTATTGCAGCAGAACTTTTTAATTTAATTATCAAACCAAAAATAATGTTTTATTTTAATTTTCATTGTGAACAGCAGTACTTCATCCATTATTTAAATTTAAAGTTTGTTCTTTATCAAAAACAAAATGTTAATCGCTACTGTTTGTATGTATTTATCACACATAACAAATTTCAATAAGAATTTGTTAAAATTACCACATTTTAAAAAGGACATGTATGGCATTAAAATGGAAGACTAATCTCAATTCAGAAAAATAAAAGTGTAAAATGAGAAACTGAATTTTTGGGGGAAAAAAATATTTTCAGAAAGGCCTAGATATCATATGATGAAGTGTTTCTGTTAAATAAAATATATTTAATATAATAAATATATTAATATTATAATTTCCTTATTCAGGGTATTGCTAACTGTGGGAGTCTCTACCCACATGTACAGGTTCAAGGAGGGAGACGTAGTCATTCGGGCAGTGGAGCGCCGACATGGCGAGGATTTTATTCATGCAGGAAACAGATCGTCTCACTGGCACAACAGAAAGGTGAACTTAGAAATTAATGACAGAGTTTGTTTTGCGTGGACGTGCTCCGGACTGCAGGTGTTTCCGCGTCCTGCATCAGCTCTCCACTGAAAGACAAAAGAACACCTAAGAAGACCCTCTATGCCGGGTCCGACTGGTAAAGAGGCTGATTGGGCAGATCCGGAAAAGCTGCGCTGCCATGACCAAGCCAATCCCGTCCCCTGCAGTCATGGCTTAACCACGCCCCCCTCATCTGCCACACACGCCCACCGCCCGACTTAGCCATCCCACCGCCAGCCCATCCACCCCTCCCTGCGGAGCTGGAGAGGAAGTTGGCCACCACCATCTGTGCCCCCGGCCTATGGATTACCTTGAACTTAAAGGCTGCAGACCCAGGTACCGACGGGTGATCCGTCCATTGGTATCCTTCATGCGGTGGAGCCACTGCAGCGAGGCATGGTCCGAACAGAGAGTGAAAGGGCGCCCCTGGAGGTGGTATGAGAGGGTGCTGACCACAAGATGGCCAGACACTCCTTCTCCACGGTGCTGTACTTTGACTCCTGCTCTGAGAGGTTCCTGCTGATGTACAGAACTGGTGGGTCAATGCGCCCGACCTGCTGAGACAACATTGCACTAAAGTTAGGCGTACCCAGAACTGGCTTCCCACAGAGAGCTGATTTTAGCTTCTCAAACACCTGTTGGAACACCTCCATTCACTGGCCTCGATCTGCAACCCTTTCGAGTTAAATCAGCCAAAGGGCTGTCAGTGCCGAAAAGTCAGCTACAAACCTTCTGTAGTAACCTGCCAGCCCTAGGAACCGTTACCTCCTTCTTGGTTTTAGGTCTCGGACTGTTTCGCAACCACTGCAGTTTTATCTACCTGGGGTCGGATCAGTCCCCCACCCAAGCGGTACCCCAGATACCGTACCTCCCTCTGCCCAACCACACACTTATTAGGGTAGGTGGTGAGCCCCGCCCGCCTCAGGGACTCGAGTACTGCCCCCACATGCTGCATGTGCCGGTCCCAGGTATCACTGTGAATAATAACGTCATCTAAGTAGGCGGCGCCGTATGCCGCATGCGGACACAGAACACCGTCCAGGAGTCTCTGAAAGGTGGCTGGGGCCCCGAACAACCCAAATGGAAATGTCACAAATTGGTACAAATCCTGCAGGGTGGAGAAGGCTGATTTTTCCTTGGACTCTAGCGACAAGGGAATCTGCCATTAGCCATTAGTTAAATCCAGTTTCATAAAAAACTGAGTCGTGCCTAACTGTCAAGGTCAAGGAGCTCGTTGACCCAGGGCATGGGATACACATCAAAATTCGACACCGCGTTCACCTTCCAGTAGTCTACACAGAAGCAGACCGACCCATCTGGCTTACCTACCAGCACGATGGGACTTGACCAATCCGTTGTCCTATCACCCCCATGTCCAGCATGGCCTTCAATTCTGTCTCCATGATGTTGCGTTTATGTTCAGGCAGGCGATACGGCCGAGAGCGTACTTTCACGCCTGGGGTAGTTTCCTGTATGAGGGACGTACAGCCTGGCAGGGGGGAGAAGACGTCAGAAAAACTGGCATTGTAACATGACCACATCCATGCTCTGGCTTGGCAAGAGATGGTTACTAGAAAGGGCCGGGGTGGAATTGGTCGTTTTTGGAACCTCCGGCCCCAACTCATCCCCTCGATCACCATGGTGGCTGGAGACACAGATGCTGTCTCCTTCCACTGCTTCAGGGGGTTCAGATGATAGATCTGTGTCGACTCGCCCCTGTCTGACCGTGCAACCTCATA
The DNA here is from genome assembly GCF_960531495.2 of Zeus faber. Taxonomy (NCBI): domain Eukaryota; kingdom Metazoa; phylum Chordata; class Actinopteri; order Zeiformes; family Zeidae; genus Zeus; species Zeus faber. The sequence goes on along the minus strand of NC_137190.1, from coordinate 36,012,960 downwards.
ATCGACCTACCCAACCGGCCGTCCGACCACAAAGGGCCCTTACCATTTGGCGAGTAATTTTGAGCTGGACATAGGGAGCAACACTAACACCCTATCTCCCGGTGCAAATTGTCATCTTTGTCAATTGAGTCGGGCCCCTCTGTCGTATAAGCAGCGCTGCTGTTCCTGGGCCTAGAGCTAATTCACCCGTGACTGCTGTCTCAGCGCATGTAGCTTGCTTTCAGGTCCTTAACGTACTGAATCTCATTCTTACTGGTGCTAGGACCCTCCCCCCAGCTTTCTTTAATTCTGTCTAGCATGCCACATCTCCTGCCGGAAAGGACCTCAAAGGGAGAGAATCCCGTGGAGGCCTGGGGAATCTCCCGCACCGCAAACAACAGAGGCTCCAACCACGTGTCCCAATTACGGATATCGTCGTGAACGAACTTCCTAATCATGTTTTTCAGCATTTTATTAAAGCATTCCACAAGACCGTCGGTCTGGGGATGGTAAACGCTTGTCTGATTGAGTGGATGCCCAATAACTCGTTCCCGAAGTCTACGCGACATAAAGGAAGTGCCCTGATTGGTCAGGATTTCCTTTGGAATCCCAACTCGGGAGATGACCTGAAACAGCGCCTGCACCACACTTTTGGCCTGCACCACAGTGCAAGAGCACTGCTCCTGGGTACCGGGTTGCATAATCCACTGCGGTCTAACGGCCCGATGAGGTCCATACCGAGTCTTTCGAATGGTGCATCGACTAGTGGAAGGGGCCTCAACGGCGCAGTTGGTGTAGCTGGAGGATTGACTAATTGGCACGTGGGACAAGTGGCGCACCATTTGCGCACATTTACCCAAATGCCCAGCCAATAGAAACAGGTCATTATCCACTGCAGAGTTCTATGTTTTATGTCCGAGGTGCCCCGCGATCGGGTTATGGTAAGTCACCTGGAGAAGCATTTCCTGGTGGCCTTTCGGCACCAACAACTGGGTTATTTCCTATCCTGACTGAGTGTCACGACTCACTCGATACAACCTGTCCCTACTCAGCTAAAAATATGGGGAGCAACCATGGAATAGACCACTGGGACTGGGGAAGACCCCAGTGGGGACTCCTCCACTCCTGACCCTGCAGCAACCACTGATGACCCCTCAGTGTCACCGCGCACCGTGCAACACTCACATCTCCCTACCAACCGTGAGCCCACTCTCCCAGCCTCCTTCATTAACATGTCAAACCCTGGCCAATCCATGCCCAAAATCAGGGTGTGTGACAGGATGGAGCTGACCGCAGCCTTCGCCCTATGCTATTTTCCCTGGTAACGAATTTCAAGCTGCACCACTGGATATCTGTGAATATCCCCATGCCCACACCAAATCTTCACGCGTGATGCCTCCAACAAAGCCTTGCATCAAACCAGGCATTGCTGGACCATCGTCTGAGAACAGCCAGAGTCCAGCAAAGTCTGATGTCTACCCCCTTATACCCTCACTGGGACGTTGAAGGCCCCTCCCCGACTGGGGAGCGGCCCAGCGGAGCAGCAACCCAAACCACCTATCCAATCTCCATCAAAGGGCAGTCCTGCTGAATGTGGTCGGGTTGCCTGCAGCGCCAGCACCCCTGAGCAGAGGTTACGGGGGACAGAGAGAGGACAGCATGGGAAGGGGAGACAGTGTCCCGCGGCACCAAAGAGCGAGGTGGAGCCCCCTCCCGGTCACTGGGCAGGGCCGGGGACCTGGCAACTCCCGAAAGGGTCCTGGGGGTGGACGCAGCGGCTCCCCAGAGCTCCTCCTCCAGAACTGTACTGAAGCCCTCTACCACCATGCTCCCATTTTGTAAAACTTACAATTTCCCCAGCTCTCTGCAGGCAACAATGCCTCAATGGTACAGGAAAGTAACTGTTTCTTTACCAGCTTTGAGACAAAAGGGTTAGACAATGTACCCCCGCCAGATAACAAACAGACACAGCAGGTAAATTCTCAGCATTGTGAATGTTAAGAAGGCTGTGGGGCCAGATGAGATTCCTGAGTTCTCAGAGACTTCACCCAACAGCTTGCAGAGGCATTTACTAACATCTTCAACCTGACCCTGTCCCAGGCCACTGCACCTGCCTGTCTGAAATCAGCCATAATCATACCAGTGACCCAACACCAGCTGACTGAATAACTATAGACCAGGGGCACTCACACCCATCATAGCAAAATGCTTTGCAAGATTGGTTTTAAAGCGCATCAAATCCACCCACCCACAGAAGGGGACATACAGTCTGTGAAGATTCTTTTTATAGCTCTGCATTCAACACTATTGTCCCCAGCAGGTCGGTCACCAAACTGCTTGAACTAGGTTCCAGTTACTCCCTGTGCATGTGGATCAAGGACTTCCTATCCAACCACCCACTGACAGTCAGACTCCCCACATTTACCCAAGCCTGACCTTCAGCACCAGCACACCACAAGGCTGTATGCTGAGTCACCTCCTCTATTCCATTAATACATACGAATACATCCCCACTCACCCCTCCAACACAATCATTACATTTGTAGCGATCAGTCCCACCACACAACAGTGGTGGAAATTATCTCAAACGGGGACAAGGCAGCCTACAGAGATGAAATCTGAAAACTGGCAGGGTGGGATACAGAAAACAATCTATCACTAAACATAAAAAAAATAACTCATCTTAAACTTTAGGAGACACGACTCTAAACATCAGAGAAGAAGAATCCACATCACAGAAGACCTCACATGGACAATCAACTCCACTGCTCTAGTCAAAAAGGCTCAATGGCAGCTCTACTTTCTAAGGACACTTAACAAAACCAACCTGTCTGTGAAGCTGCTCATGTCATTCTACCAGTGCTCTATAGAGAGTGTACTGACATGCTGTATTACAGTATAGTATGCCAACTGTTCAGCAGCAGACAGAAGAGCTCTCCAGATAGTCATAGACACAGCCCAGAAAATAATTGGACTTCCCCTGCCTTCACTGGAAGACAACTTCAGATCACTTTGCCTCCGCAGAGCCAGCAGCATTCTGAAGGACGCAACTCATTCCTATCATCATCTCTTGTCTCTGCTGCCATCTGGAAGGTTCTACAGGGTCTTAAAACACACACTTCCAGGCTCAGAAACAGCTTTTACCTCAGTCATCATTGAACTGAACGCCACAAAACACTGCCCCCCTTCCACCACCCAGCCAACATAATCACAATGCTCCACACCACAGGACTATCATCTGGAATAGTATTTCCATACAATGAGGAAATGTGCAATAACATCTATAAATATCTGTATATAACATGCAATAAGGTGCAATAGCATTTGGTACAATGTACAATTTTCAAGATTCAAGAGGTTTATTTGTCACATACATATACATACGTTCATACATATATGCAGTGAAATGTCTTTGCAACACACTCGGAGATTATGCACAATAAGTCTGAAACCGAAGATAATAGCTAACCTAATTTCCACCTGGCTAACTAACTGAAACTAATTGACTCTAAACATGTAAGGCAGATAGTGAATAGAATAATATAAAATAAAATAAAATAAAATAAAATAAAATAAAGTTAAATAAGACTTGCGTTGTATTACTGTTCTGTTCGGTGTTACTGTATTGCTGTGTCATACTGTTGTATACTGTACTATATATCTCCATACACACTTTATTCACATGCGACTTTACTCCACATATCTGTATATGCAAATTGCCTATTGCCTATACATAACTCTATTCCCTTTTCTTCTATTTTGTACGCACACTCTGTATTACCTATTTAGTGTCTGAAATGACACTTATTTTTATTACTTAGTTTAATATTTGTATACTTCTATTATTATGTGGCAGACAGGGGGGTGTGGTTAAGCCACGGGCTGCCCAATCAATCTCCCTCCCTGAACCCGTACATGTTGGTAGAGACTCCCACATATTTGTTTACAGTATTAGCAGGTGTGTGTGTGTGTGTGTGTGTGTGTGTGTGTGTGTGTGTGTGTGTGTGTGTGTGTGTGTGTGTGTGCGTGTGTGTGTGTGTGTGTGTGTTTGTGTGTGTGTGTTTGTGTGTGTGTGTGTTTGTGTGTGCGCGCATGTGTGTGTGTGTGTGTGTGTGTGTGAGTGTGTGCGCGTGCGCGCATGTGTGGACTGTTAAATGAACAGTTTAAGGAACTGCACAGCAAATTTTGTTCGTACAATGTGCAATGACAATAAATACACTCTATTCTAACTCTCACAAATAACTAAACCGAATGAAACCGGTTCGTCTATCTGACGGAGAAGTGAAGATGCCAGATTAGATTATTTAACATAATACACACGGAATCATGTATGTGAATTGTAATGGTTAAATAATGCTCTTTAGGTTTTTATAATACTGTACACAATCTATATTTTTGGATAATATATGGTTAATTAAGCTGCATTTGTCACAAAAACTGTCATTGCCGCCTATACATCATGGTGTGGAGTCTCAATTCAACCCCTGCCCATACCTAAGGAATTTATTTGATCAATACCATTACTTGTAATTTGGTACCATATTTGGAAACAAGCGTGATTTAAGAAGGACAAAAAGTACATAATAATAAATAAATGTAAATCATATTTCATGAGAACATTATTGAATATATAAGAACTGAGAAATCATTCTCCTAAAATTGATATAATTATACCAAGACCAAATATATTCACAAATCACAAAAAAATGTCACCGGTTCACAAATCATGTGAACGGGTGAAATTCGCAGCTAGTGGCAATTTGGTGACAATTCTAAATGCAAACATAATTGGATACACCTATCATGTTACATACAACGTACTTCTCTTATGTCTCTTATGTAGCTAAACAAGGAAGTTGTTGTGTGACAGAAAATATTTCAGGACTTTTTATTTTTTTAGTTTAGTCTTTATTTTATTCTGGTTACTTTAAGGCTCAAACTTTTTCCAAGGACCATTTATATGAGAGAAAATAAACCGAGGACCCCCTCACGTATGTCTCAAATGTATTTTTTATATTATTTGATATTTAATATGATATTTCTTCCACTACTACATGTGGAAAAACATTCAATTAGATTAGAAATATTGCACCATTTCAAAATCCAGAACATAAAAACAATGATTTCAATTTACATAAATGAAATTAATAAGTAACATTAGTAGCAACACAAAATATCACACAAATCAAACACAAATCAAGAGAAATGTACTAGAGAGACAGGCGCATGGTGGCGAGGGGGTGGACATGGCAGGATTTGTTTGTTTGTTTTTTTTCAAAAACGTTTCACGGGCCCCTGGCTGACTGCACGGTTGGCCCGATGACTCCACTGCTTATGTTTCTTTTACCAGGTCTCCAGCCCTGTAAGTGTCTTGGGTTGTTTTAGTTTTGAATTCTCATTCTGATTTGTTTTTCCGTAACAATAATAATTTTTTGAGTTAGAGACTACACCACAACAGATAGATGGAGTTGTAATTCACTGAAGATAACATGCAATATGTGAAGTAGAAGACATGAGATGATGGTGATGATGGATGAGAAAAGAGATGTTAAGAGTATGATGTTGGTGAATTGGTGGCTTCGGCATGCTGATGGGTGGGATAACAGACCGCGAGCTTGATAAAAGGATAGAACCCCAGGAGCCTTGGCTCGGGATGGGGAAGAGTCTTAAGAACATCAGGCCTCAGCCATGCCATCGGATCCCCTCTGTGGTTCCTCAGGTCAGGTCAGGTCAGGTCATTTCCCTAGCCGTTGGAGCACTTTGATGACATCACCACCCATCACAAAACATCCCATTCTACCGCCAGTCTCACGCACTCCACCACTGCTTTCCCCATCCGTCTCTTTTGTTGTCCATTTCATTCTCATCTCGGCCTTCTTGTACCTCTTCTTCCATCAACAGCACCGTGCATGGTGGTATTTGCTAGAGACCCATTTTCTCTTGTTTTGTGTCCACTGTAACTTTGTCGTCTAGCAGTTTCCATCAGTGGTTAGGGAACTCCTGTCAGATGTCTTATCGCCTGTCTGTGCGGTGCATTTTCCATGTCACCCCTAGAATCCTCCTGTAACAGTGCAGCTTATCTCCATACCGTATCTCATGCTCTTGTGTCCAGACGTTTTTTAATGTCTGCTAGTTCCTCCTTGGATCCGGCTACAAGGTCTATGTCATCTGTGAATCTAAGATTTGCTATACTTTGTCCGCCAACTTTGTTGGTGCCAGTGAAGTCCTCCAATGCATCCATTATAATGTGTTCCAGAAAGATATTAAATAAGCATGGCGACAGAATGCATCCTTGGCAGACTCCCACCGACGTTTGAAACCATTCCAGTGCGTCACTGCTTGATAGCACTGCATTGCTACTCTTGTTATAGAGTGCCTCAATAACTTTCACTAGATTTGTGAAGATTTTGTGCTTTATCATAACCGTCCACAGAGCCTCTCTACACACTATCACCTATCAAACGCTTTCTTGAAGTCAATATAGTTGTGGTGGATTTCAATCTGATGGCCTGTATTTCTTGCTAAAGATTGTCACGTTTGTTATTTATTGAACTGTGCTACGTCCACTTCAGAAGCCAGCTTGTTCCTCAGATAAGATGTCATGGAATGGGGTGGTGTGGTTTAAGCAGCCACACCTGTCTTGGGTCTAGGTAATATGGCCAGCGATCAGAGGTGGCTGTGTCCTGCAATCAATTTGCAACAGGTAAATTACCCATCACCCCACACACACAGGGAGAGCTTCTGTCATGACATGTGTCAATCTACTCCCGGCTTGTTACATTTTGCCACTCTCTACAATAAAATTGTGTGTTTGCAACATCTCTGCCTGTCTCTTTGTCGGACGGCCCAGAAATCTAACCCGGCTCTTATTTTTATCTTGCTATTTATGATTCTCAACAAGACCTTGCCTGGCTTATGAGGCTTATGGTCTTGTAGTTGTTACATTTATGGTGGTTTCCATTCTTTGGCAGTGGGATTATCAAGGAGTTTGTCCATTGTGATGGCATGTTGTCAAATCCTGCAGCTTTCCCACTTTTCAATTTCCTCACAGCTTCTTGTACTTCACTTCTCAGTATCTCTGGTTCATCATCTTCATCCACACCCGGTCTGCCTTGGTCCAGGTTGGTAAGTATGATTGTGTAGGTTGCCAATGGCGTAGTTGTAAAGTTATTTTATTACTCTGTCCATCTTTTTCTCACCTCCATAGGAACATTGGATGTTTTAAACAACTGTGTGGTGTGGGGATGGTCTGGTTGAGCAGCCACACCTGACCTGGATCTAGATGATTGAGATCAGGGTGGCTGCATACCTGTTGCTCTTTGATTGGCCTAACGAGCAGCAGGTAAAACCGCCATCCCCACACACACTCAGGATAGGAGCCTTGTCATGACATGTTCTATCTGCTCCTGACTAATTCCAACTGGCCAACTCTCTACAATAAACTGATGTTTACAACCCACCGTCTTCTGTGTCTCTGTGCCGGAGGACCCTGTAAACGCCACTTGGTGGCGTGTGGTAGGAGAAACTGCCACAAACTGTATTTAACAAATTTACTGACTTCGATCACTTGTTACATTTAGGATTTACGGCCCATTCACGCAAAACATGTAGAATCCAGAGCATTCCACACAAATGAAAGTCATGATTTGTGTGTGAGAGATGCATAACAAAATTGTGTACGTGTGTGTGTGTGTGTGTGTGCGTGTGCCTTTCCTCTACCAATTTGAATGTTCTGGGCCTCAGTAGACATTGTGAAATTAGACTAAAGTTAAAGATATCTCTACTGGGAGAACTGGATAAGAGACAAGAAGCAAAACTACATCCAAAAACAGACAGACCAGCAGATCAGACAGATAAGTTTACTTAATTCAATGTGAAAACACTTAGCCAATCACAAGAAAGCGCTAAAATTTCAATATTTCAATTATTTGCACTAGCTAAAAAGTTAAGCCAATTAGGTCATTGTAACAGTTCCCCTGCCACACGCCACCTAAGTGGCTTCTCCAGGGAGAGGATAGGTTATTTAACCCATGCTCATCGATTGCAACAAGTGCACAGTCACCCCTGATCCCCGGTCCAATTAACTAGACCCAGGACAGGTGTGACTGCTTAAATCACACCACCCCACACTACACACCTCCAACCCCAAACTGAGGCCTACCCTCCCCCCGACCAAGCAGAAAAAAAAATTACAATAAAATGCCTGGACTCTGAAACAGGGTTCCCCTACCTTAAACAACTGGACTCTGAAACAGGGATCCCATACCTTAAACATAATAAAAGCCAGACTCTGAAACTGGGCTCCCATACCTTTAACAAACAAAAGTGTCCTAAAAAAACAGTCCCCTTTCCAGGAGACCCGGAACCCCAGAACAGCGCGGTCCATGGGGCGACCCTCTCCCATGGGGAGAGACAGACTACCCCCCCCCCTCATCCTTTCTGAAGGGTGGGGCTACTTTGCTTGATGGGGAAAAATAAGTATGCATTTTTTTATTTAAAATTTTCTATGTCAGGCTCCACAGAAATATGACACAAAGTTTGACCCATTCTCTTGATCATTTGAGCCCCTGTCTCCTCTCCATGCGTAATGGTGAGGGAGCGATCGGTTGCAATTTGTGCCCCCGTGATCTCCACTCTGATGGGCGTCTCTGTGCCCTGTTTCTCCAAATAGAAAAAAATAAAATTAGATAACATTGTGTTTTTATTTTAGATGTTATGGCAGTTCTACCTACCACACGCCACTCAAGTGGCGTTTTCAGGGCCCTCCGGCACAGAGACACAGACAACGATGGGTTGTATACATCAGTTTATTGTAGAGAGGGGGCTAGGTGGAATTAGACAGGAGCGCATGGAACATGTCATGACAGGGCTCCTATCCTGAGTGTGTGTTAACCTGCTGCTCATTAGCCCAACCAATGAGAAACAGGTATGTAGCGACTCTGACCCAATCACCTAGATCCAGGTCAGGTGGGGCTGCTCAACAAGATCATCCCCACACCACACAGTTGTTTAAAACATCCCATGTCCCTAGGGTTACTATACCTAAAACTACAGACTCTGACAAATGTGTTCCAATACCTTAAATTATAAAAACACTGCACTCTGAAACAGGTTTCCCATACCTTATTTAAACAAATGTCAAAAAACAATTAACAGGTCCCCTTCCAGAGCAGCACAGTCGACCGGCCTCCTTCCACCAGGGTGACAACAGACTGCCCCCTCTTCCCTTCCGGAGCGTGGGGCCTCGTGCTGCTGCGCTGACTGGTGATGGTGTGGCCGGACTTGGCTGTTGCGGGGGCTGCTTGGAGGGGTGGTGTGGCTGCTGGCAATGGATGGTCCCGGCGGTGGCTGCTGGGTGGAGGAGCTAGCTGCAGACGGTTACCCATGGTGGTTGCTGCGGCTGCTTCTCCCCTTATCCTCCGACGGAGGATCAGGGGAGGGGCCCTCAGGGTTGTAGGGCCCTCAGGGTTGTAGACATCAATTTATTGTAGAGAGGAGGCTGGGTGGAATAAGCCAGGAGCAGATGGAACATGTCACGACAGGGCTCCCATCCTGAGTGTTTTTATCTGCTGCTCATTAGCCTAACCAATGAGCAACTGGTATGCAGCCACCCTGACCCAATCACCTAGATCCAGGTCAGGTGTGGTTGCTCAAACTACACCATCCACACACCACACCACAGATGTATTTTATTTTACTCTGTTTTCTTGTTGAACAAAACCAAAAAAGGCTGTGCATAACAGGGACACTTTCTCAGTCACTCTTTTGTTGCAGTGCGGAATCCTGGAAGCATATTCCTAGCTTCAAGACATGTGTGGCAGCATTGTTCGGAATTTTGGCCTCAGTATAGATAAAGGCTCAGAACCGTCTGCATTCACAGTTTATCTTTGCCCATTTGTATATACCTTTCCGTAAATAAAACCTTTACATTTTCAACTTTACCTGTGTCTCTCATGGCTTTTCTGGTTCGGTCCCTAACAGTTACCATGGTAATCTAGCTGGCATCTCAGACGTTAACTGGGCCTGCGGAAATAACACTGCTGCTTACTGTAAAGCGAGCTTTGGTGAATATTCCCCAGGTTAGAGAAAGAAACAGCTTTAGGTATCAGTGGTTGCCAAGGCATTGCTAATATGTGATGTTTAATTACCTACTGCATCAATTAGTTACTCACTGCAGGGTAAGTAACAAATGGGGGGAAACCTACTGCAGCGGAGAAGAGGACAGGAGAGATGGATCAGACAGGCAGATAGATAGATAGATAGATAGATAGATAGATAGATAGATAGATAGATAGATAGATAGATAGACAGATAGATATACAGCCAGACAGGCAGACAGATAGATAGATAGATAAAAGAGAGAAAGAGAGAGAGAGACAGGCAAGCTGAGGGATAGACAGATAGCACGGAGGAGAGAGAGGAAGCATCCTCTTGAGAGGCAGGAATGTTGAGTTCAGGCAGAGGAAGTGACCCTGCTACAGAAGATGTATTGAGAGAGAGGCAGAGGAAAGGGGTGTTTGTTGTGAGAACAGCAAACTATACAGCAGGTCAGTGTGAGGGGCTCTGGTCCAGCATGTCGTCGAGCACACACGTGTTTAGACGGGACAGGGCTGTCGGCCCTCAGTGCTGGACCTCCGGGGCCCCACAAGAGGGGGAGGGGGCAGATGTGGAGACAGTATTAACAATACTGTGTACTCATATGATAAACTGTATACTTTATCTACCTTTGTCTGTCGGTCTGTCTGTCTGTGCTCCACAAATACATATGTCGACATACATGCACATTATAGATTGTGAATAATACTCGAAAAATTACAATTACTGTGAGCAGTGAAAGGTTGCCACTAGTTACATACACTCCTGTGGATGAGAAACATTTGGAAAGCCCCACTGAGTAGAAAGAGAGAGAGATTATAAACACTGACCACAGCCCCTGTAAAGGCAAGTACAACAGAGCATCACATCTGATACAAGCTGTAACGGAATTAAACAGACAAAATGAAGAAGATTCTTAATTCATCACACACACTCCACACACAGGAACCCATTACACACGCAACGAATGAGGGCTGGTGAAACTTGTTCTATGCTTTAAACCCATTCGGCTTGTCCTTTATCCAGGGAGCAGCATGCCTCCATATTTGTAAACATGTGCATGTGATTTTATTTTTATTCATATACCAATCTAAGTGAAAGTTGTTGTTTCTTTGAGCATTTTCCTGACAATCTTTTCCCTTTACCTTGTGAAAATGTGGCTGCGAGCTGTGACGGGGCGCCAGGCAGCTGGGCTGAAATGTGTTTACTCAAAGAAGCATGAAAATACCAACAACAACAACAAAAAAACAAAAAAATACAGGAGGCAGTTAGAAAATGACTTCTCTGAACTCGAAGCTGAGGACAATGTCCTCCTCTAAGTGTCCACAGCAGGAAAACAAGAAGCTTTTGTTTATTTGCAGGACAAACAGAGAGAGACAGACGTGGCCTCTTGTTTAAACAGAACTTTCTGAAAGGACGGGCCGCGTCTGTACAGACGTCTGGGCTGTTTTCTGCATAAGGAAAAGGTTAATTTTTTTCTTAGACAGTTGATTTGCATCACCGTGTTCCTTTTGCCGTCACTCATCTATCATCCCTCCATCGTTTTGTCCTTCCCCATAACTCATCTCACAGTAACGTGCTGTGAGGTCCTAGTTCGGGGAGGCAGTGGAAAATCTTTTGTTTTTTACGTGCAGCTACTTAATGACTGGCAACAGCAAAGCACACTCGGATGCGATGCGCATCAAAGCCAAGTTGAAGTGATTGATAACTAGGCTGCAATGCATTATTAGAGTGAAGAGAGAACAACAAATGTTATTAAAGGCAACAGTATAATTCTATATGATTGATAGAAGTTTGCAGCATCATTGCCCACAATGGCATTTGATACAGTTGCTCATACAGATAGACTAGAACCAGCAAACAATCCAAAGCTGCTTTCACACATGAACTCCAGACAATGTCTGGATAATCAGGTCCCGACAGTTGGAGTTGCCCTTTCACACATGTAGCACACAACTGGAGATTGTCCGTGTCAGACGCGTTTACACACTGGAAATACTTGGTTTGGTTCAGACCAGGGGCGGAGCCTGGGTAAAGCGTGCAGGAGGCAGGCCATGATGCAATGACGCAGGACCCTTCAGAGTTTACAGCACACAGTGGCACCAGGCTACCAACTTATCAGTAATTGTGACTTTTTTGCATTCATACTCTATGTATTTGATGTATCCGCAATATAAACGAGAGAGTGGAAAGGAATATAGAGGAAAGCAGAAAGGAGTACGAAGCAGCTACGCTCCGTGCACGAAGATCTGCACAAAGGTAAATGACTGGCGCATTATAGAGACGCCATCAACGCACGACATGCCCAATCGCTTGCTGTAAATTCTCCGGACAATCACCTGCTCTACTCACCCGTACCGCGCAATCAGAAATTATGCAGACTTTGTACTCGGGTGCTTGCTGGGTAAGTCCGGTTAATGTCCGGTCCAACTGATTCAGACATTTGCGTTCACACATACAGCTCATTAGCCCAACCAATAAGCAACTGGTATGCAGCCACCCTGACCCAATCACCTAGATCCAGGTCAGGTGTGGCTGCTCAAACCACACCATCCACACACAACACCACATACCCAAACTAAGGCCAGGAGAATTCCTGGCCAAAGCCTAGCCCCCGCATCCCCCCCACCCCCACCCCAACACCCCACCACCACCAAGCAGAAAACAAAAATGAAAAAAACATGTTTGAAGCAGACTCTGACACAGAGTTACTATACCTAAAACTACAGACTCTGACCCAGGGTTCCAATACCTTCAATAATTAAACCACCGGACTCTGAAACAGGTTTCCCATACCTTATACAAACAAATGTCCAAAAAAATTAAGAGGTCCCCTTCTAAAGGAGCCAGGTCCATGGAGCAGCACGGTCGACCGGCCTCCTTCCACCAGGGCTTGGTAATGTCCGGATATTTTCAGGGTTGCAGTGCATTGTGAAAAAGCAGCTCAAGTCAAGCTCAATACATAAACTCATCCACAGGAAGAAGTCAAAATGCTAGTGTCTTTGCACCACAACACAGACAAACAACATTTCTGGTGTCGGTGCACCAATTATAAACACAACAATGCAAACCTCACCATAAGACAATGACAAGACAATGTAATCTGGTGTAGAGGTCTTCACAGGTCTACCTGAACATGTTCACATTTTATTAAGGCCAATTGGGTTCAGGTCAGGTGGCATTGTTTTGGCCCTGTCCTGTGTCTGTGTTTAATTACTTGTAATACCCGAGTGGATCCGTTACCAGTACTGATCACAAGCAAGTTAAGTTCAAGTTCATTTCTGTACACTACATTACATTACATTTCATTAAATGATGTCATTTGGCAGGTACTTTCGTCCAAAGCAACTTATAAGTGACAATACATTTACATTCATACATTTTTTAAGTGTACCAAATCACTCTATATCACAGTCACAACCAGCGAAACATTCTCTAGGAAAAGGCTACACTGGTAGGGTTAGAGATTTTCATTTTTTAAACAGCAAAGTAAATCAGAAGGTAAATGGCAAAGAGATCTTCATGAGGTAGACATGTCATTGCAAGTAGGGTCCAGGTGTCGTCTGAAGAGATGGGTCTTCAGTCTGTGATGAAAGATTGAAAGCGATTCTGCTGTTCATCATACATTGGGTTGGTTCTGCAATATCTGTTCTTTATTCATTCATTTTTTAATGGTCTGTTCTAATCGGAACTTGGGACAAATTTCTCGGGCCCAATTAGTTGGATGTCTCTAGTCTGGTGTTGAACACACCAATAATAAACAAAACAATGCATGCATGGACTTCATCTATACCAGCAAGTCTTTCTTGGTGTACCACTCGGTGGAAAAACTATGAGAAATCTTCTGCTCTTCCTTTGGTGAAAATGTATTGGCCCAGGTTTAGGTCTCCCATCATCTCCCATCCCATCTCCTCAGTAATCATTTTTATGATGAGTGTGGCTTTATTGTTGTACATTTGTGCAAGAGGTATAATAAAAATAACGTTAGTTTGAAGTCCTGGTTGGCTTTTGTTGTTTGTCAATGCAGCTCCCTCCTCCAGGCGCGACCACACAACATTCCAAGCACTTTGATAAAATGATTCAGCACTCCTCTATTACCCCTCCGTTGTTCTTTTTCCCTGTCATCTTCCTTTTCCATGGCAGATCTACCCAATGCTGCAACCGATGAATTTGTGAAGGCCGCTGACAGTTTCTAACATTACATATTTCGCTATGATGGAGTTGAGAATCATAAACTGCAGTAGAAAAGGATGTAGCCCCAAAATGTTCCCCTCCATAACCCTTAATATCCTCTTCATGGAAGAACAACATTCAAAATCACAACCAAGACACCCATTAGAAGAAGTAAACTTAGACTGTTGTGGTCTTGTGGAAAAGACGTTCCCATTGACTTCCTCAAAACTCATAGTCAAAGCAAAGTAAGCAGACATTTATCACCAATTTTGTTATATACATTATAATATATATAATAATTTATATATAATTTATAATTTATAATATATATATAACACACAATCCAGATAATAATTTTCAGATTTCTTTCGGCTGCCCTCTGGTGCACTGAATGCAGTACTTACAGTAGAAGTTCTTCTAAATTAAATATTTTGGGCAACCTTTTGGACCTTTAGTTGTGTGTATAATTTAAGGTCTCAGACAGTCTCAATTCTGCAATTAACCCAATTGCATGTCAGGGTCAATTTTCTCTACGAGCACTGCACAATGTTATGGAATATCTTAGGCTGGCAACTTTTCCAAATCAAGAAACCTCAAAGGTATGTTTCCCTATGCTTTCTATTGAAATAACACACATCAACGTGGCCATATCTTAATAAAGAATTTCACTTCTCTATGTGGTTCTCTAGCAAAATTACACGACCCAAATTTTCAACACTCCACTTAAGACATGTAACAAGATCTTCAACAAGAGGATAATACTTATGTAATCTTGCGCATCAGTGCGTGTGTGTGTGTGTGTACCCGTGTTATGTCAGTTTAATCTCTGAACGTCGAAACACATCTGACCTTATGTAAGACAGTCTGCACCTCCATTGCTATGTGGTTACGTCTGTACGTGAGTGTGTGTGTGTGTGTGTGTGTGTGTGTGTTTGAGGGTGCGTGTCACCTATGAAACGGGAAGTGTGCTGTGCTAATCTCCCTCTCTGCCAGAGCCACACACTTCCTGTGGTGGATCATCCTACTTCCTGTAGGTCTGCTCGGTGGGCCCGGTAGCAGATATCAGCTCCAGCGTCTGGCTGCGAGGTTCCACACTGCATCTGATGGAAGATCTAATCTGTCAGCCCATCTGGATAACTGGAGCACACACATACACACACACACACACACACACACACACACACACGCACGCACGCACGCACGCACGCACTCACGCACACACACACACACACGCACTCACTAACATGTATTCATACATTTAGAGACACACTTTGGTGCAAAGACTAATATATAGAGAGATAAAGAGACACACTAATATTCACACGCACACTCACACACACTCACAGACACACACACACACACACACACACACACACACACAGTCTTGAAGTACAAGTGTGTGTGTGTGCTATCCCATTGGAAGATATAAATAGCGGTCCGTTATTGAGAAAGCAGTTGACAAAAAAAATAAGAAACAAGTTTACACAGAGCATTGGCCAAGAGAATGAAGGATTGTGGAAGTTAATATCAAACAAGAAGAGGAATCCTACATCTAGTGATCTGTTGTAGACGGGGAACAGTTTGTCGCAACTAACTTCATTCAAAAGGAAAAAAAAAGTCACCTATGAGGAGTTTGATGAAAAGGGTTAAAACTCTGCACGATTTACTAATTTGTGGTAAAACGTGAAAGCCGAATTGAACATACTGTCGGTGCCCGTGTACTGGATAGTACTGTACAGGTACAGGAAATAACACTATCTCTCTGTCTTGCATGGGAATTGTAGCTCAGCAAGCAGACCACAGCGTAAGAAATTGAGTTTAAGAAACGTAACGTACAGAAGAAATTACATGACATCAGATTCAGAATGTGTGGGCAAACTTTTTATCACAACCTAGTGTACTGTAAGAGCAGTAGTGCATTATATAGAGTTGAGATAGTGACAGATAGATGTTTATCCCGGGAACAAACATGTATGTGAAAATAAAGAACAGAGTTTCTAAATAGGAGTGAGATTTTTGGAGAGAGTTAGACGAGAGTTTGTTGAAAGGTAGCTGCCCTGGTCACCGATGGATATAAAGCTCCTGGATCTCCTACAGGCCGCTGATTAGAGTGCTACCCTGCCACATCCTAAACCCACCGCCAAAACCTCTTTAATAGACTGGCGCACCAGGGGAACTGAAGAGTCTGTAAATCTAGTTGACAGAATGTCAATGAAATGAGGAAGTTTGGAGCCGATAAAACATACGGGCAAAATTCTTTGCGCAAATTCCAGGGGAAAAGTGGCTGATTACGGTCAATGAATATGAACGAGTGGACAATGGGCAAAGAGTTGCAGTGCGGGGTACGTTAATTGTTACTTTCTCAATTGAATTCATCATGCCATCATGTTGCTACTGTATGCAGAGTTGCGTAATTTTAACTTTGTGTTTCAAAAACGATACAAAACAAGCCTAAATCCTGAAGGTATCAGCAATTTTCTTTGCTTATTTAACAAATTCTATGTATTTCAGTAATGAAAGGTTCAACTCTTTTTTGAGACTCACTCAATCATCACTGAGTGATGAGTTACTCAGTAAATGATTTGATTTTCCTCTTAGTCAAAGTCATTCAGTTGGTCTAATGCACAGATGAGTGAGGGAACTTCCAGTGAAAGAGAATCAGAAGAGTCGGTTGGCTCTGTTAGTTCTGAATGGAATTCTCAAATGGGAATCGTTCAATTCTGTCAAAAATATTAATCTAATCAGAAGTTTACAAACTGTGGATCACTAAAATCTTTTAGTCTATTCCTCTCAACATTATTTTTTTGCATAGAGAAAAGCAATGCCAATCGTAAATCACAAAAGTAGCTTACTTCAGTCAAAAACTATTGATTTTTGTGGAATGCAAAGTGTAAATATGTCGCATTCAATATGAATTATGCCTTAATATACATTGATTTAGTCCTCAGTAATGATTTTCAGTTCACGAGTCAAGGACTCTCACTCACTTGCTTGCTCACTGATTCAAAACTTAAGGAACTTACTGGGCTCATTGCTGGGCTGCTTGAGGCACATGCCTTACTCACAATTCTGTGCTCCTCTCGTCCACAAAGACTGAGACTCAGTTGATGCCAGTGTGAATGACTCCTGAGACATTTCAAAGATTTGTTCGCGTGAACGAATTGTTTGCAAGTCTTGCATCGCTACAGAGATGGAGAAACCTCTCAAGGGAATGCAGAAGAGTTGGATTATACTTTTTTGAGATAGATCAACTATTACAAAAATCCACCATTTGCTGTGGCTTGGTGCAAAACAAAGTTATGCATTATGGGTATGCATTACGCATTCTGGGAGGTTTGAGAGGTTTGAGAAGTACCTCTACAGTACCTCCAGCCAATTTCTGCTTTTCCTTTACAATTTTTCTCCAGATGGAAAAATTAGTGTGGAAGGAAACCAATTAGCAATCCCAATTGTATCTACATATTTAATCTCACAGTGCTTTTTCAACATTGTATAGCTCTTTAACCATTTAGCATTTCAAATTTTAGAAGCTTTCAGGAAACTATGTAAAAATGCACACAATCTACTTTAGAATGAACCATTTTTGTATTCATTCAGGGTCAGCAATATGTGACGTTAAAAAGGGTTAGAAACTTCTCTAGCAAAGCTTTCTCATAAGTTCTAGAAAAATTGTTGTATTTATTAGTTTAATTTTTTTTAATAGTTTTATTGAAAATAATAGGTTTTATTGTCAAATTCACTTTTTGCTGGCACCAAATGAATTGCTTTTTCACAGTGCTGTTACGGGTGTTACCTCCAAAGTGGTGATGTGGGTGAGTCCAAAATGGTAAAATGGCTGGACTGCTACAGGAATTGAACGTATACAAAAACTACATGAGGGGTAGGTATAAAACACAAATAAACTTCAAAAAGTCTGAATGAATCCTTTAAAATGTGACACAGACTTCCCAGCAGATGTGAAGATAGGCAGATAGTGTGTTTAGAGGGACTGCAGTGACATCCAGACAGATTGAGAACTTGTTCAACCTGATAAACACTCACACGCACGCACGCACGCACGCACGCACGCAGATATACATTCACACACTCATATACACACACAAATACTCTTATGCTTGGCCTGATGAGTAGTTTACAGTAGATGTAAATACAGGGACTAAATGGGACTGGTTAAGGAGATCCAAAAGCCAAAAATCTTCATCATATCAAAATTCACAATGGCTTGTCAGTCTATCAGCCATTTAGCTTTGGCTAAACCATGCTGGCCATGCTATCATGAGAACCGGCCATGCAATCTTCTGTATGATTACCTCATGGATTGCCTGTAGTTTCAACAGGGCAAACTAACTATCTAACTAACTAACAAAGTTATTTTCGTCCAATAAATCCAGGTTCAACTCTGCAATGAGTCATTTCTGTGTTTCCAAGAATACTTTTTCATGATTGGGGTCATCAAACTAATTTAATTTGCCATCCTACAGGCATCAGAGACGAGCTGGGTATGTAAATCCATGGTACATGTTTCGATGAGCCATAGCCTTCCCCACTGGCTAGATTTACAATCTCAATGCTTCTACACCAACCTGGGTTCTCCAGTGATTTTCCTGTTTTCATTAACTGATCTATTGTTTTCCTCATGGAGGAGAGCTGGGTACTGTGTGAATTATGGTCGTCCTAGGTAGATTCTGTTTTCTGCTTCATCCAACTTCTTCTGTTGCCATCACTCTGCTGGACAAGCTGGAAAGGCATCCCTCCATGGATGTAATAGAGATGCATTCTCATTGGTTTGTTGAGTTGTCAGTCCAAATGTCAATCGAAATGTAAGGTAAATGGTCCTGATGCAAACCATTTTGTTTGGTTGCCACTCTTCCCCATGGTTTCTCATATACAAAAAGACCACCACTTTGTCCTCCGTAAGTGATGAAAATCGACAAACAACTTAAACAAAAGGGTGCTCAGGTCATTTCTGATATGCTTTAGCTAGCAATCCACACACTGCTGCAAAGTTTGGAAAACTAGACGTTTCCAGAAACTCCCCCAGACTCCCTCAAAATTTATCGGGAAACACCCACAACAACTGGCGAGGTGGTGAGTCGTTCATCATAGCGGTGAGATCCATCATATATTACCGCAAACTATTAGGTGCTAAGAGAATCAGGGGTTTTGGGTGTGATTCGCTGTAAGTTCTGGCAACCTCTCTGAATTGATGATTTATTGCAGATGCAGGATAAATTTTCAACTCTAAATCTCGAGCTATTGCAAATATTTAATTGCGGAATGATAATGGTTAATTTTTTATTTTTATTTTTTTTAACAAAATGATGATACAAATGCAATAATGATCGTACAT
>NC_137190.1:35913363-35988363 GCF_960531495.2 Zeus faber | reverse complement strand
TACTCTAACGTTATGGCTTTTATTAAAACTGCACAAGGGGCCGCGGCATCGTGTCTCTCTATGTCCAAAGCTAAGGCAACAGGATTATTTAAACCGGCCGTGACCGACCAGGAATTATTTCCTTGCGATAAATGTTATCGCCTGTTTGCAGAAACAGGCTCTACGGTGCATGACCAATCTCCCATTCCGCGAAGCCAAACATGAACCAAACGGGCTGTCGATTATTAATCACCAAATCCAAAATATGATATTGTTTTGAAGTAAATATCCACCATGGGCCTGTTAGTGTCCAGGGCCTGCATATTCTAGGGAGATATTGATGATGATATCATCATTTGATAATTTAGTTCTTCTGTCAAATATTTAAAGTAGGTAATTAGCGTGTTCAACAACAAACACGCACACACACAGAGGTAAGTGTCTGAATGTCTATTAATTTGTGACGTGGCTGTATTGCATAGTTATTTTTAGCGGTTAGTTGCGTAGTCGAGCATGCAGTGGAAGGCGTTGTCACTGCTCGCATTCTCTCAGTTTTCAATTTCCTCCCACCCCCAAATATGTGTAGGTTTGTCCAATCCTCTAGGTCAGTGGTTCTCAATATGGGGTCCCCCTTCTCCAGCCAGCTGGGGGTGGCATGGTAATGCAACCTCTCACGCCTGCACCTGGGTTTGGGTCGTGTGTGTGCTTCATGATGCAGGTTCATTTTGGGCATTGTTCTTTTGGCTCTCAGTTTTCCTGCAGGTTCAGGATCCTTCTGCAGCTGCAACACTGTTAGCCTGGAGCATTTTTGTGGCTGCAGTACTCATTTGTGGCTGCGGGGCCTTTCTACTGCTCGGAGCCATCATGATACTTCTTTGGCTCCATACACCAGCATCTGCCTCACCCTAGAACACTTTCCTGATTAAGTCTTTTACTGCTATAGATGTTACAGGATGAGGCCATGTGTCATAACTTCTATAAGTTGATTTTTCGATGATTATTAAAGATCGGTTGGAATTGGAACACACATCCTTAATTCATAATTCATACAGCTATTGTACACACAGTACAACTTGAAATGAAATTGTTTAAAAAACAATGCAAGCTGTAAAAGTTACTGTAACCAATTCGATCAAAGCCCCTGCTCTGGCCCATGGTGTTAAGTTCTATTAAAGAAACCAATTTTTGGGTAAGGTTGTAGAATAGATGAACATCTATGGAGTGGCCGACTACACTGAAAAAGTAAATTTGAATTGTCTCAAGAATTATCCGGGGAAAAAAACTTGAATTAGTTATTTTTGTTGAGTGAATTTTACCTCATAAATAAAGGTAATCTTGTCATTGTAATTCAAAAAATAAAAAACTTAACTGTAGGTGTGAATGTGAGTGTGCATGGTTGTTTGTCTCTGTATGTCGGCCCTGTGATAGACTGGTGACCTGTCCAAGGTGTACCCCGCCCCTCGCCCAATGACAGCTGGGATTGGCTCCAGCCCCCCTGCGACCCCACGAGGATAAGCGGTATAGATAATGGATGGATGGATAGCTCTCACACTTAGTGAGACTTACCAATAACTGTAGATGGGAATACGCACCACACACGTATCTGTTTTCCATTTTTCCAGGTAGTGAAAAAAGACACTAATTTAATCTCGCTATATGCGGCTTCTATAAATACCTGTCTCTCACCAGGGGGAAGAAGCTGTTGAAATAATCAGAGACAGCTGGTACATGTTCAAATTATTATGTAATCTGCACAGAGTAACCAGATTTATTCTATTAATCACAAACTGTGTGAAAGTGTTGAAAACACAAGAGCACCATTCACCATTTGCACCTATCAACCTCTCTCTCTTATATCACTATCGTAATGACAGTAATGGTTGCACAACAATAATTGAACAGAGGCTGGTGAAACCAAGGTTTCACTAAGGTTACTACTGAGGTAACTTCTATTGCTGGTACTACTAGCTAAAGCTCCCTTGACCGTAGTACAGCGAAATGGTTGACAACTCTGACAATGGAAATTTAAGTCCTCAAAGTTATCAGTGAGAATGATCCCTTCCAGAAGACCCATATAAAAAATATGCCAAAGTTGGCAAGGGAACTCCTTCAACGTCTTCATCCTCTATGTATTTATGAAAGGTAAGTACCAATTTAATCCCTGGTTACAGTATACTTCAAGATATTCATGTATACATATTAATTTTGCGCACCAATTCACATTTTGTAGACTGAGCCGTATCAATATGTTGTGCTACAAAATCTGTCATACTTACATGTAAACAAGTACACATGTACACAAGTACATGTAAAAAATAGTTGGGAGAACATCTCGGTTTTTGGGAGAACATCTAGATTTAAAAATTAGCTTGTGTGTGAACAAATTAACACACTTGTTAAATCTTGGACATATTTGTATATTTCATAGAATTTGGGACTCTGAAATCTCAATGAAATATGAATTGTTGATATAGAGACAATATACAGTATAAAATGGCGTTATTGGACATTTATCTGTTTATTTTTTTTGCATCGGCTTCAATGTGTGATGATGATTAATGATGTCACACTTTGGACAACTAAACAAACAATTTCAGTCATCTGTAGTTTTTGATTCTAACCATATGGACTGTGTGGAGGTACTGTAATCACAAATTTAGAGAAAATTGTGATATCAGCGATGATACACAGTATGACTGTGTCATTTGAGATATGGATCAAGAACAAAATCCATAATTTCTCCAAAATAAAGCTCAAAACTTTCATAACCAGACATGACATCATCTCACAGTATCATGCCAGAAGTTCCATGACATTGCATAATAGTAAAGGTAATTGTTTAAGGTGAAATCTCTAATCGAGGGAACACTATTTCTGGAACCAGTAGTCAGCCCAGTTGAACCTTGTTCATTCAGTTGCAACCACTCGCAGCAAGCGACCGTCAATAGTTGATCAGTAACTCACACTTTAAAATGCAGCTGCATTGTTCGAGCGCCAAGTTTAAAGTCCGATCACATAAATACAGCTTAGTGGGCAGGGTTTGGACTTTGAATGTTTTATTTTCTCTCTCTCTCTCTGTCTCTCTCTCTCTCTCTCTCTCTCTCTCTCTCTCTCTATGTCTCTCTCTCTCTCTCTCTCTCTCTCAGTGATTTGTGCTGCCAGTTATATAAATCACGTATGCAGTAGGCAAAGACTCAACACGACTGAACTCCTTCTTTTCTATTGTTACGTAATCAACAGCTACGACACAGACAGATTGGCTGTCTGCACTCTACCTGCTGCTTCCTGAGCTAACTGTTCAGAGAGCAGCAGGTATTACTCTGGGAGCTGCCCAGTACCACCACAGTCTTTTACTGTGGCGATACTGGATGTTTCCCCAATAAAATCATAGTTCTGATGGACAACTCTTAGATTTGTTTTTAAAATTATTTTATTTATAAGCCATCATTTGAGTTTGACATCAGGGTTCTACTGCTCATCTCTCCCGGCGAGGTGTACAGAAAACATAGGCAGGCTTAAATGAGCTAGAAATACACTATAGGAGTATAAGAGCAGGGGAGGTGAAAGGAGTGCAGCAGGGAAGCAAGCAAGCAGCCAGCAAAGCAGGAAACAAAGCAGGTAGGGCAAGAAGGATTGGCTGCTTAAATAGACCCATAAGGGCGTAGAAGCGTGGGGTACCGTCCAGTTGTCTGACATTACTAGTTACTACGTCTACTGTTGGACGCTGGGAGCTGCCCAGTACAACCACAGTCTTCTACTGTTTAGATACTGGGGGTTTCACCCAGTACAACCAAAGCCTTCTACTGTTTAGATACTGGGGGTTTCACCCAATACAACCATAGTCTTCTACTGTTGGACACTGGGTGCTTCCCAGAACAACCACTGCTTCCTAGTTTGCATGCTGGGTGCTTCCCAGTACAACCACCGTCTGCTAATTTGGATACTGGGGGAATCTCAGTATGTGCTGTGTGCTACTGTTGGGGACTTGGTTCTCCCCTTCTCTCCATTTCCATCCTCTCCTTGATTTGTCCACTCTTCTTCATTCTTCCTGAAGCACTCCACTACAAAAATATTTGACTTTTCAAACCAAATCCAGGAGCTTTAAATTGATTTTCCCAGACCGCAGGTCGTCAGTGAGCGTCGGCGGGCCGTGGATGTTGTAAACTCATGGCATAAATAAACATAAATACACTCTGCAGGTCCAAACACACTGCGGCCTATTTAGAGCCGCGAGCCACAGACAACAAAAGCTATCATTTTCACATGCGGGAAACATACAGACATGCTGCTGTATGGCAGCAGAGAGCGAGAGAGAGAGAGAGAGAGAGAGAGAGAGAGAGAGACGTAATAAGTATCAAACTGGGGAAAAAAAGAAAGACTGCTTAAAACCTCTGAAATATACATGTTTCATAACTCAATCACTGGATTACTAACAATATTACTATAACTATAACTATATATAATTATAATAACTATTGGAACTGGTTTTCTTTCTGTGTGCAAAAGTTTTCATTGTTAATGGCTAGACAGCATGTACCTACAGCATAAGCCTTACCTCTCTCTCGGTGAATGTGTATGTATGTATGTGTGTGTGTGTGTGTGTGTGTGTGTGTGTGTGTGTGTATGTGTGTGTGTGTGTGTGTGTGCACATGCGCACATGTTTGTGTGTGTGTGTGTCTGTGTGTGTGTGTCTGTGTGTGTGTGTGTGTGTGTGTGTGTGTATGTGCGCGTGCGTGTGCGTGTGTTCATGTGTGTGTGTGTGTGTGTGTGTGTGTGTGTATGTAACTAAAGTGACTCCTTGAAATATCTTAGATGCCTCCTAACTCCTGCCTCCCATCTCTTGCTGCCTAGCTCTCAATTCCAACGTGCTGCTTCATAGCTCATAGCTCCCTCCTGCAACATCCAGCACACACACACACACACACACCCACTCACACACACACACACACACACACGCACACACGCACGCACGCGCGCACACACTCACGCACGCACGCAGGCACGCACGCACACACACACACACACACAAACTAATATGCATGTACAAAACATAGGCATGCGTGCATTGACAAGCATGGTTGCATGCATATAAATACACACACATGCACGCAATTATACACACGTGTGTACACACACACACACACGCACACGCACACACACACACACACACACACACACATACACACACACACACACACAGATCAGTCTCCCAAATCACCATCATAGTTTCTCTGGTTCACAGAAAGTTTACACACTGGAGGTAAAACTCCACTTCTCCACCTCTCTCCATCTGTCCCTTTCTCTCTCTCCCCTGTTTCTGTCTCTCAGGCTTTCTGTCTCCACACACCATCTAGAGAGGGAGAGAGACCAAGCGTAAAGAAACTTGAAGAGAGCGAGAGGGCGATAGAGGCAGATCTGTTATCTGTGTATAACTATGAAGTGTACATTTCCAAACTTAAATCGGCATGGGTAATAGCATGAAACACACACACACACACACACACACACACACACACACACACACACACACACACACACACACAGAAAAGGTTGTTAATGATTCCTGAGGCTGAGTTGGAGCCGAACAGAGAACTTTGACTCTGTCGCCACGGAAATAAAACTTGCAACAAGTTTGGTTTGAAAGGGACCTTTGTCCCTTTAAAATGTAAAAGGTGAGGTAGTTCAGGTATCCATCAAATTTATATTTCGATGACATATGACTTGTATGTTAAGTATAACTGACTTTGTTCCCCCAGTAGACTGATAGAAGATCCCTTGTTTCAGAGTTGGTCCAATTTCTTTACATTTTTACAATATAATGCTCTTTGTGAGTTTTACTTTCAATTGTTATGCTACAAATAAATTCAAGTTGTTGGAATTTTACAACAACTTGGCAGTTGATTGGCAGTCGATTTACTTCTGTTCTGATCCAGCAGCCTCCTGCAGACGAGTTGGTACTGTAGTTGAATGTTCTCTCGGACTGGTTCTGTTTCTATGACAAAACCTCATAAAATCCTCATTGTTTGCATGTTAAAGCAAAGTCCAATGGCATGGATACGCCAAAAGACTTCCACAAGACTTGTAAAATCTGAGCAATGGACAGCATTGCACATTTAAAGACTTTTATTCCCATTCCAGAAATGCACACACTTAGACACATAGAATTTATCAAAAATGGATGATCCTTGAGGTTAACACATTATGGGATTCTGGTACAAACCATAGGAGCCAAGCAAATATCAAATCAACCTGGTATTCTCACATGAGTCCCAGACCAGTTTCTGACCATCTCAAATGACTGCCAGTGATGAGAGCATGCTCTTGTCGACCCCTGAGACAAGAGATTTCCTTATGATTTTCTTAAGAACTGGGAACTGGCCATTCACTTTAGAGCTTGCTCTGTCCTGTCTCCCCCCTCCGATATCTGGTTCAACTTCGTGGGCAATGTTAAAGTTTTAGGTGGATGTAGAAAATAATTTTTAAATCAAATCGCTACATACCCGGTAATTTCCCCACACATTAATTCAATGGGTATGCCTACCTGAAAGATACTCTTTAATGATCAATATAATCTTGTTGCACCTTCTGTACCACAGACTGCCAGCCTTTCCTCCAGTCCAGGCTGGTCCAGTGCACAGCAGTAGCAGTGGTTTGTGTGTGTTTTCTTTATTAAACTGTCTGTGGTCTGAGATGGTAAATTCACTGCGTACCGTGTGATTTAGGGCTCCGTGCGGTTCCTTGGGCAGTAAACCAGTAAACCAAGATACTATTGTTACAGCAGACCTCTCTAGCCGGGCCTCAGGCTGAGCCGGGACTTGGTGGCACCAGGCTGGATGGCGCTGCCCCCTCCGACGCAGTCACACGTCCATTGCCACGAAAGAAAACCTCCCATCATCTGGACATGCTGACTGGCCCAGTTTGAAGATTAAACCCCCACTGGACCTCAACCACAAGGAGCTGGAACATGAGTGAATATGCACAGGCACACAGACACACAGGCGCACACACAACAAACTTTGACATAACTTTACATACAGTCATGGAAGCCAGAGACAGAGAGAGAGAAAGATAGAGTGTCTGGCCCAAGTCAAACAGAGAGTCCAGCTACTCGACAATGTCTTTCTATTTATACGGGAATCTCTATTTATAGAAGCATTTACAGTTTAGTGGTGGCCACACAGCCACTGCAATGGCCCACAACTCAACAATAGGCTCAGTTGTCTGGATTCGAACACAGTCTGGATGGAATCATGTTACCGACTTGACGACAGACCGCGATTGTGGAGGTAGTTGGAATTCTAGGAGATCATTACCAGAGATCAACCCTGACCTCCCTCTCTAAAAGGCAAATGTACCCATTGCTGACCAGCAAAAGGGGTACCTGAAAAGAACTGAAATTATTTCTTGAATTACATGTGAAGATGTTTGGTATAAGTGTTGTATTTATCCTTACGAAGCCCAAAGCTTGGTAAACCAAAGCATTAGCATTAGACACGAGACGGCACTAACACTGCCATGGTCAGCGTTTCTATTCCGTGTGTAAATCACTGGGTAGACAGTGCCAGAGTTAGGGGTTCTATGCCCCGTGCCCCGGTAGTACAATGCACTGGCAGGATTAGCTATTGTGCCTGGTCAGACATGGAGATGTGACTTCTGACCCACATTAACTCTAATTACCCTTAAAAAAGAAAAGTGTGTATATTTTTGCACACAATTGCATTGTGTCTATATATAAAAATATGTGTGTGAATATGTGTGTGTATGTGTGTGTGTGTGTATGCGTCTAGTGACTCTGTATCTAGGAATGTTAAAGGTGTGTTTACCCTCTTCCCATACAACCAGGTAATACTTAGAGCATGACACGCACACAAACATACAGGTACACACACTCCCCCTTGAGCCCTTGTCATTGAGTAGAATGTGTGGAATGTGTGTGTAGGTGTGTGCCAAAGTATTTTGCCTGTGTGTGTGTGTGTGTGTGTGTGTGTGTGTGTGTGTGTGTGTATGTGTGTGTGTGTGTTTGTACGTGTGTGTGTATTAGTGTAATGCATTTATTACTGCTTTGCTGTGTGTTCATTTAAGTGTGTGGCTGTAATTGTGTGTTTATTGCGTGGCATGGCATTAGTGTGTGTTAATATGACTGTGTGTGATTCAGGCTTGTCTGGGACTATAATCTTCAGTCTAAATGCTTGTTAAGCTGCGAGCTGATCCTGAGTCAGGGCGCGTCCCTTTTCTCTGCGAATCAGTCTGTTTGACGAGCCCATGTTATCCCATGTTTCCCATGTTTCCCAAGGTTCATAGCAGAGCAGAGACATCAAAATGATGGCTCCCTCCGTGCCAGATTGAATTGTGTTAGAGAGAAATCTACGAATAAATGTGAGAAATCAGATTATCCCAAATGTTTGAGAATAAAAGTATTGGTATTTGTATTAAAATACAAATGTTGCCACGTTGTGCAAAGTGGATCAGCCCGGATCAACAACATTATATTTATTTTCCACAGCGATATTGTATTGAATTTTTTTATCAGAAAAAATACAAAGCATTCCATAAGTAAATTAAAATTTACATGGCATATTATGTTAGAAAGGCCCAACAGCTTGAATTTAGACAGCTTTAGAACTTTAGATTTAGAACAGCTGAACATTTTTTTTAAAAGCACAACATGGTTTATATAAAGGAGTACATTTAAGTGAAGAACAAAATAAATAAATAAATAAATAAATAAATAAATAAATAAATAGAAAGATAGATATATTCAACATTTATTTATGTTTTTGTCCAAATTGTATTATTTTAGTTTTCACTTTCAAGGGAAAGTAAAAGTAAATTCAGATATTGCTTCAGATATGGCTTTAATGTGGATGATCTGGCACTCGGTGTAATGAAAGAAGATAGAGGGTAATAGAAAATCTATTTTTCCAGTAGATTTCATTCAGACACAAGGAATTCAAAGAACCAAACACAACAACAAAATGTGTGTGTGTTTCTGTGTGTGTGTGTGTCTGTGTGTGTGTGTGTGTGTGTGTGTGTGTATTGAGGACAGGGCAATAATTGGTGGATTAAGGTTCCTCCCACAGTCTGGATTGGTTGGGTGGAGAATATACATAATTATCTACCACAATTTGAACAAACACACGCATGGCATGAGCGCTCCATTATGTCGAGTGATGAAATTATTTGACTTTTAGACACATTACGAAGATTACCCGTTGCTAAGATATTCAAAACTTGTGGTCACGAAAGCCTCCTAAAACTCCTACAATGCCTCGATATGTGCTGGCTCCACTGAAAATAAGGGTGGGGGTGGGATTTTGGACGTTTTGCCTAGATTTTGCATTTCTTGTTGGCTTCAAATAGACTTTCTGCACTTTACGCGGCCCAGTGTTCTTCTGGGATGTAATGATACTCTTCATTCCTGAAACATGAAATGAATATACTGCCTTAAAACACACACACGCACACACACTTATTTCCTTGTGGACAGATTGTGTGTTTAAATGCACGTTTGAGTGCGCTTGGATCTGTAAACTATAAAGTCATCTTGAATGAGAACAACAGTTATGTTCGAAGCCAGAAGCACAGATGTGGTCCTGGACCGAAGAGCTCACATCCAAGTTTCTCGATCTGTGTTCCTGTGTATGTGTGTGTGTGTGTGTGTGTGTGTGTGTGTGTGCGTGTATGCGTGTGTGTTAATGCAGTAAATGCAGCCCCTCTTCAAATGTTTCTGAGCTCTGACATGAAGCGATTTGATTGGATTTATTGTAAAAATGTCTGTGTGTTTGGAAACACGTGGGAATACCTTGCGCTGATGTGAATTCTACGTGTCTTTTTATTTATGGAGAATCAATTACAGTATTGACAAAAGTGCCATTAACTTTGTGCACACACCATGTGATCATAATCTATGCCTCACTCCACTTATTTTGATATTATAACATGGACCTCCGCGCATATGAATATTTTAAAGGCAGGTTTCGTTTTTTTTGAAAGGGCATTTGTTGAAGCTTAAATGTTGGCCCCGTTGGACTGCATTTAAGCGCAGTGCATCAGAGCAGTAAATGTTTCAACAATAAAGCTTTTAAGGGTGGTTGTGTATGAACAAATGGGGAGAAATGGTCACTTAGTATGATCTTTTTGTTGAAGTTTACCAAATATGTAACTATGTTTGTTTTGCTTACTGTACATGTTGGTTTATTGTTAACTGTGTTGGGCAGTATATTTGTGAGTATACACAGGTGTATTTACAAAGTGGGTGTGAATCTTAGGGATAGTTTATGGTTTTTTGGGTTTATTTAATAAAAACTTGAGTTTCAGTAGGCAACATTTGCAAATCGGACAATGTACTGATTATTATTGTATTAACGGAGCTTGTTCAAAGTGATTAATGATGATATATACAGGAGCCAAGAGCCCACTGTCAAACCTGCCAACAATAGTGTATTTTCTTCCATTGGAGCAGTTGACTAATCGTCCCATGGGAAAAAATGTAAATGTAAAACCAACTAGCACTGCAAAAAACAGTATCTTTCTACTTCTTGTCGAGTGACTATTAGTCATTGGACAAGGAGTCATAAACACTTACCTTGGCTTGACTGGTTTGTCGATATCTGTACTTGTCGGTTCTTGTGTTCTCATCAATCTACTTGATTCTGTTCCAAATTGAAGTTTGGAGGGAGCAAGGAAAGCCCGGATATATTCTCATGCCAACTCGCTTTTTCTTTACTGGATCGACCTGTATATGCCATCATTCATTGCTAAAATTCAACACAGGGGAGACCAGGTTGAGTTCTGTCTTTTTGAGAACAATCTGAAAGGACGTGATTTCTAAGAACAAAAGATCTGCTTTTTCAGTCAATGGATAGGTCGTGGGTAACTCCATGTAATGCCCAATTGTTCAGGTAAGGACTATGAGTCCCTGTGGATCTAATAGGATTAAGTTACATGGGATCAGTGCAAGGGTTTGGATTTTTAAAAAACTCTGCTGATTTAAGAGTGAATCTACTATTTTATTTTTAAATGTACTGAAACAACGTTTATATGGCAGCACTCATTTCATGACAACCCTCCAAACCGCAAGGTATTTATCAGACCAACAGAACAAGACCTACCCCTAGAGAACCCCCCCTCAGCACCACCGCCAGTGGCCAGCTCTCCTGGGCAGACCACCGGCTAAGGGACGCAGTACCATGTTTTTCTAAGAAACATTCCCAGTGGCTCCGAGGGGGGGCCTGTAAAAATATCAGATGTTGTGCGGTTTGGGTCAGCGGTGGATGACCAGAGCATGAAAAAAAAATAAAATACAACGAAGAATAATGGTCAGAGACGAGTTCTGGGTGGACTGAAGCTGTTTGTGTGTCAGTACATTCCAGCTCTGGTGGTTGATGGGTGGTGGATAGCTGTGGTTAGTTGGTGCTGCAGGGGGTGGGGGCTGAGTGGGTATTTAGATGTAGCTGCTGTTTAGAGCACAGCTTCTCAATTGTTTTTTTGGTGTGTTTTTGCTGGTGAGTGAGCGTTTTTCAAAAGCAAATTCTTTCCCAGGGCCAGTATACATCCACCTCACTCTTCACACTGTTTGTGTGACATTAGGGTCAAAATAATCAAAAAGTTTATATTTGCACATTGGTAAGTTACCCTCAAAGAGATACGATCTTACCCAGATTTAAACAAGAAGCTCAGTAAATGCAGCTACATATGGAACTTTTTTTTGACAGATAACCCTTTATCCATCTGCTGGACTGTGGGGTTGCCAGTTATGTCAGCTGTGTGTGTTTAGAGTTGTGGTTCATACCTGGCAACCCCCACCTCACTTGAGCCAGCGTTTTTCTAGTAGAAGCTTCACGTAGGTGAGAATTTCCGTTTATCATTGGTTGGGGTGTTGCCAATGCGTGACGTTTTATTACCAACCACATCCCCATTTTCTGGTTGAAAAACATATTGGGTGTAGGGTGGGGTGGGGTGGGGGGGGTGGGTGAC
The DNA here is from genome assembly GCF_960531495.2 of Zeus faber. Classification (NCBI taxonomy): domain Eukaryota; kingdom Metazoa; phylum Chordata; class Actinopteri; order Zeiformes; family Zeidae; genus Zeus; species Zeus faber. The sequence goes on along the minus strand of NC_137190.1, from coordinate 35,976,408 downwards.
ATTGGCTGGAGGTAGCCTTTGATGTGAGGGCTGAGCCTGCTTGACACTGTTGAGAGTACATTGGCAAGTAATTTCAGAATAGCTGAAACTTTTATTTCAAAAACCTTCCACCCTGTAAAAAAAATAAAATAAAATTGGGGAATAATTCACAGACACCCTTGACATGTGAAATGGACCCCTCGGGGTTCACAGACCTCAGTTTGAGAAACACTGGCTGAGAGGGGCGGACAAAGTAAACTCCCAGCAGGGCTGGCAGCTTCAATCCCACCAGCAACCAGGGGAAAGAAATGCAGCGAATGAGTGTCAGGACAACTGTTGTTTTGTTTCCTAATTCTTTCATTCACCCCCACCCCACCCCCCCACCCCCCACACACATACTCACACACACACTCCTCCCTCTCTCCTCTATTTGTTTTTATAAAAATCCCTTCTTGCCAAGAGCTGAAACAATAGCTGAGCCTTCCAAACCTCCCTGGCTTAAAACAAAGTCATCAATCAAACACACACACACACACACACACACACACACACACACACACACACACACACACACACACACACACACACACACACACACACACACACACACACACACACACACACAGACACACATACACACATACACACATACACACATACACACACACACACAGACACACACACACACAGACACACACAGTGACACACATACACGCGCACGCACGCACACACACACACACACACACACACACACACACACACACACACACACTTGCTAGCTTTAACAATTCATATGGACAGGCCTGCACAAACACAAACATACACACACGATAAAGCTCAGTAATATAATTTACCCGCTGAGCTCTCCCTACCTGCATTCCTACCTCCTCTTCTGCCTAACTTCCTACCTCGTCACCCGCGTAAATTCCTTCCTACACCCTTACGCCCCCAACCCTCCTTGCTAACCCCCTACCCCCCTTCCTACTGCCTTACCCACCTGCCCTCTGTCCCATTACCTTACCCACCTGCCTTCCGTCCTACTCCCTTACCCCACCTTCCTTCCTACTCCCATAACCCTCCTACCTTTCTTCCTACCCCCATCACCCTCCTACATTCCTTCCTTCCCTCTGTAACCCTCCTACCTTCCATCCTATTGACTTACCCACCTGCCTTCCATCCTACTCCCTTCACCTCTGACCTAACCTAACCATTTTATGGAAACACATTAAAAAAGAAAGAACCCTGAATGTCCCCAAATGCAATTGTGGGTTGGCGGACTGTTGATTTAATGGTGAATAGTTCAGAATGTGGGCCACACAGGGACATGTGCAGATTTAAAGCACTCTTTGATGGTTTCTTGTGCCGAATGCATCTATCTTTTGCTCAAAAGGCTGGCTGCCTATGGATCTTGAGCTACAAACTTCAGGCTCATACAATGTCTGAAATAGAACTAGCAGGCAGGTCATGAAGCACCTTAAAGTAAATCAGTCAATCCTTAAAGCTGCTTATGACAAACTTCACAAAATCACAGGAAACTAATATTCCAATATATGTTTGTTTAAAATGAAAATATAATATACAAATGTTTAATATAGGGAACCATTTCCATGTGTATTCGTTCATGTTTTAAGTCAGCAAAACATTTCACCCCCGAAGGAACATTGTTTCCATGTTGTTATCCATGGATGAAATAAGTTCTACTGTACCTTTTACCCAGTGTACTGTACCCACTGTACTGTGTTTGGGGTTCAGTATCAGTGCAGAAAAACACATTCCTACCTCACTGGGTTCTGAATCGACCTTAGGACCTGGGACCATTGACTTACAGTGTATGTCTGTGTGTGTTAGATATAGACCTCCCTTTGCAAACACTGCCCTATGCACTCGCCTTAACAAAGACCTGCGTGCATGTGCACACACACACTGACAACTAACACACTATTGATGCAAGTCTCATGAATGATTCGTTCATCGTGAGCAAATCTTTTAAATGATTCAGGAGTCACAAGTCACTCTGGCAAAAGAGTTGTTCAGTCCTGACTCGGTAGGTGTAGCCTGGCACACAAGCATTCACTAACAGACTTGAATCTTGAACAAAAATAGACGAGAGCCCTGAGTCGCAAGTGAAACATAGAATCATCTACAAAATAAAAATGACAAATGGAGGAATGCAAAAGCCATGCAAATACAAATACAGATCAGCCAATAACTAGTGAACTTTAATTGAACATGTGGTTGTGGCAATCCTCCTACCACCCGCCACCCAAGTGGCGTGTTCAGGGACCTCCAGCACAGAGACACAGAAGACAGGGGGTTGTAAACATCACTTTATTGTAGAGAGCTGGCCAGTTGGAATTAGCCAGGGGCAGATAGGCATGTGTCATGACAGGGCTCCTACCCTGAGTGTGTGTGGGGATGGGGGTTTTACCTGCTGCTTGTTAGACCAACCAACGAGCAACAGGTATGCAGCCACTCTGACCCCATCATTTAGATCCAGGTCAGGTGTGGCTGCTCAAACCGTACCAACTCCACACCACATTTGTATAGAGAGGTATATAAGGTATATATGGGGGCGTGGTAACATTGATTGATAGGTCAATTGTTCATGTTCGAGCAAGTTGGGACTGTCAGGTAGTTTCACTCCTTAGGGAGATGCAGACTGCATGGATTGCTAATTGGTAGTTAGAGGTAAATTACCACTATTCAATACATCAAGTGCATTCCATATAAAAACAAAAACTGGCTCCAATCACATCGCTGACCTGCTTGGACTCAGCAAGTTGTTTAGTCGGCTTAAAAGTTTCTATGCAATGCCGTCATCAACCCACAATGTGCTGAATGGAAGGGGCCCAGCTATATGACGATGTAGGATGTCCGATGTAGTATGGAGTCTGAGTCTGACATTTGGGACAAAACAAACAAATCTTCACTTTGTATTATTAACCTGATTAAAACACAGAATCTTGCACTCATTTATATTATTGATGTTGCACTGCAATGGACAGGAGCGAACCTATATTGTCAAATTATTCAAAAATGATCCAGCAAATTCTCTCTATCCCTCCTTCAGTCTCTCTCACTGCCTCGCCCTCTGCAGCGACAGACTAAAGATTCTTCAGGTTTCCAGTGTTTGGACTCAGGCTTGTCGAGAGTTTTTCGAGGATTTGACTGGTGGAATGCGCAGCTCTGCGGGCTGGTTTCAACTGAAAGAATGTTAAGGAATGTTCCTCTGGGGTTTCATGTCATCTTGAATGAGTATAAACAGCCACGGCTGCTCTCTGTTGACTTTTAACAGTTGGCCAGAAGCCAGAAAACACACAATATGGACAGATATTTGTTGAAACAACAAATTAATATTATATCTGTGATAAAGCGAGATTAGCATGATTTAATGTGATTTAAAAATGTTGAATGTGTAAATAGAGTTAACTTATATACTATATATCCATAAAAAAAATCGAAGGCTCTTAGAGTCCTCCCAGTGAAAGACCTACTCCTTCCCAGCAGGAATCACCTACCAGTCCCAAAGGTCCTTATCAACAGGCCTGAACCTCACCAAGCTACCCAACCTCCCTTCCCCTGCCCCCCGAAAACCTCACCTAAAACCACAACACACTATTGAGTAAAATCCTTTTTCCACTAAAAGTCTGTTTAATAGTCCTATACTGATGATACTAATACAGAACACTGACGCTTACCTTAAAAATCTGAATAGAAATCAGAAAAGGAGGTCAAGGCGCTGTTTTTGTACGGCAGGAGCTGGAGAACCACAATCTCGTTATGTGTTATTAAACGTGAAGGCTGACTGACACGACAGGTTACTACAGACAAAGGACCAGGGAGGAGAGATACTAGCAGAACACTTGGCTACAATGGTGATTGAAGACTCGCAAAAGATTTGTTCGTGAGTGAACAAATATTTTAAATGACTCGGGAGTTGGGCCTCACGCCACCAAAAGATTAATTTGTTTGTTTTGTTTGCAACTCAGCAAATGCAGTGAAGGCACCCAGGCATTCGTAGTCTTAACTCTCGATTCGCGAACGAAAAGAGCCGAGAGCTAGTAGTCACGTGCCAGCAAATAAGATAAATAATTGTGACAGAATTAACTGATTCCCATGAGAATTCCACTCACAACTCGAAGCCAACCACTTCTTGTGAATCTCGTCCATCATTCACCAGAGGTCCTCCCTTGCTCACCATGCATTACACCAACTGAATCAATCAAATCATGAGTCGGAAAATTGAAAACATTTTTTTTTACTGGGTGCCAATTCATATCACGAGACTACAGAACTCACTTAACTGTACACTGTTGCATAGTGGTGGACTTAGCAGTTGGCTAGCTAGCTTAAGGCTTGTCAGTTTTCAACCCAGGCCTTATTACATTGTTGGTTGCCGGTATCTATAACTGTTCATAGCACAATCTTGATGAATGCTTTGCTATTGAGAAAGGCACCACTCTGCTGCAGCTTATCACTGCACTAAGTGCAGTTGAATTGGGCAAACATCTAAGCCTTAAACACGTTAAATCTCCTTTTCGAAAATGGGAAGCTCACAATATAGTCAGACTTTAAATGTTTTACGGATGAAAATTATGCAAATGCCTGATGCAGCTTGTACATTTTAGCAGTGTTTTCAGGGTTTTATTGACTCTTTTGCACTTCTGCAAATGAGCTCTTTTGACTACATCCACAGTAACGTAAAAATCTTGAGGACAGGACGTTGCGCCATTTCCTACTGGCAACCTACTTAGCAACAAGTCAACATTATCTTTTTTGTGTAAGGCAACAATTGCAAAATGTTGTTCTAAAATAACCGTATAACCTTTATTCAAAACATGTTAAAAAAATACAGTAAGACACATGGGCCTTCCACATGTAAGCTTCCCTGTTCAAGAATGAGATTTAACACTTTTTTAGGCTTAAATGTTTGCCCCATTGGACTGCATTTAAGTACAGTGAGAAGGTGTAGCAGTAAGTGCAATACGTTTCTCAATTGTATAGCGTTCTGCAAGGTTGTTCTGGGTGTTGTACAGTTGTAAATTTTGGGAACCGGAACCGGGAACCAGAGATTGTATTGCTGCTGAGGAGATGGGGTACTGTGGCGGTTTTCAATGGAAATCCTTAACTGGCCAATCACCAAATCTTTGTTGTGTTCATATCATAATGAGTCTGCCTCATGCTTTCAGTTTGATGCTTGTTTTGTGGTCTTACCCTTTCACAGAGGGCTGGATGAAGACAAAAATATTCTTTTTTGTGACGGCAGTGTCCTTTTGAACAACATTAAGCGTTGATGGCAATTCATCTGCACTTCTAAATATGGATACTAATTGGCGGTAGATCGTTAGACACAAACATCTCCAATAAGGCATTTAGTCATTTAGAAGACACATTTATCAAAATCAACTCACACCCAATAAATATTTCCAGAGAACCTTCAGAACCTGCTGGTACCATTGTGGGGAACTGGTGCCTGGTTGGGTCGACTAATCCACCCCAGCCTTTTTATTCCACAAACCTTGAAGTTCTCCACCCGCACGTAACACAGAGGAGCCAGCATTCATCACCTCCACATGGAAAGGTAAAGTGTCTGGAAGTCTGACGGCTTGTTATTTCACAGCCAGGCTTATTTCTGCTCAAACAGCAGCCCAGAAACACAATGCCTCGCAAAAACACACGTAATGACATGTACATGACATGTACAGTACTACTGACAGCAGTTCAATACACACACACATACACACACACACACACACACACACACACACACACACACACACACATGCACACACACACACACACACACACACACACACACACACACACACACGGTGTATATAGTGTCTCTTCACATGAAAATGCACATAGACGCTGTGCAAAACTCCTGCATTTTTGGAGATATTTAAATTCTATATTTTTATCTATCTCTCTGCATACATGTACTTGTATACTTAAACACAAATACATGTATGCAAACAATCGCATGAATGTACTGACCCAAACAAATAGCTGCACAAACAAATATGCATCTAATAAACCTCCCAACACATCTTTCTTTTTATTTGCAGTAATTACATTACATTTAGCAGACGCTTTTATCCAAAGCGACTTACAATTATTCAAACACCGATGGACGCAGCCATCAGGAGCAATTAGGGGTTAAGTGTCTTGCTCAAGGACACTACAGCATGCTAGCAGGAGGAGCCTGGGATCAAACCAGCAACCTTTAGAGCACTAGACCACCAGCTCTACCTCCTGAGATATCGTCCCCTAATTACCTGTAAATACACAGGGTCATAGCAAACTGGTCGAGAAAAGTGGCTACCTCTATAAGAAGCTTTTCCACCAGGAAATAAAATGTTTTACATTAGAAGGCAGCAGATGAACACATCTCATCCTTACTTCTACTGAGTAAGACAAACACACAATATACACATAGCTTGACATTAAGTAATTATTCATAGTCTATTTCCAAAGCAGCCTTCATTGCTTTTCCTTCCATGTGTACATATGCTTCCCTTTAAAGGCCACCTTCATCCAATTTCACTGCCTGTATGCCCTCTCATTTGATGGTGCATCAGCATCACCATGGCAACCAGTGGTAAACAAAGCAGACTCATCAATACTAGGCTACTAACAACAGTTAATAATGGAAAGAGACAGTGAATGCAGCGACTACTCAGGCAAATGTTTTGAGCTGGAGGATTTTTCTATATAGATACAGTATCTGACTCTCAATATAGTGCTTTCCATCACAAGGTCGTTGTCGCCCAATCAGAGCGAGCGTGCCAAGTTGGATAATCATGTGTCACTTTTTATCAAGCTTAACATTTTTTACTTTTGGGAGAAAAATATCTGTGATTTGACACTTGTATAGGGCAGTGAATGTAAAATCGATGTATCGAGGGTGTGATGAGAACAAATTCTAATGCTAATATCTTCAAGGGAGAATTAAATTTGGCTTTTCACATGAACTGCTTAATCATGACCACAGTGATCTGTCAATGTTGATGCATGCTGGGATATGCAATAGCCAAAATTACTAGTGTCTCAAACCTTGCTTCCCCTTTGTGTGTGTGTGAGTGTGTGTGTGTGTGTGTGTGTGTGTGTGTGTGTGTGTGTGTGTGTGTGTGTGTGTGTGTGTGTGTGTGTGTGTGTGTTTGTGTGTGCGTGTGTGCGTGTGTGGGTGTGTGCGTACGTGCGTGTACATTTTGAGCTGTCATCTTCCGTATCTGATTAGCAGAATAATTCCTGGTAACAGTCTCACTCTTCTGGGAATTATACCTGCCCCATTAATGTCAACAAAAACAGTGACTGCAGCAGACCAAAGTGAGAGTTGGATGATAACACGGGAAAGAAAAGGAGTGGGGGTGAACAGAGAGAGGGGGGGGGGGGGGTTGTAAAATGGGGTTAAGTTGAGAACCTTTGGGTAAATTAAATCTGGTCTGGTGGTTCTGGTTTGCGATGCTGTGCGGTGGTGGTTTATCGGCCCATCTGGCTTTGTAACCTCACACAGCGTGAGAGAACGCATCACAGCAAATGAAACAGAGCAATACAGCAACAAAGCAGCAAAGCAGGAGAACTAGTCTTTTCAGAAAGAGATATTATCGGCCCTTAAATGCAAACTCCAATCAATTTAACTGCCTGCTTTCACCCCCAAGTTTTCTCCAACCGTAGAATGGGGGTGAGGGGATGTCACATGTTCACAACACCATGGCAACCGGCGGCAAACAGATTCTCACCAACACGACGCTACCAGCTTGCAAACAATAGCGGAAAGTGAATGCAAACATGCCGATCACCGTGTCGAGGTGCAGGATTTGTCTGCATAGATATTTGAGGATCTCAATAGACTCATCAAAAAGCTGCGGTCGCAACAAGGCAGAATGAGTGTGATATTTCTATGTTGCTCGATAGCTCAGTATTTAACAACAGCTTGAAATTTGTAACCTTTGGCATATGTCATATAATCTATAATATATGTCAAAAAGGTATGATGGCGGCTGCGGGGGGGGGGGGGGGGGGGGCGTAAATGGAGGTGGCCGTGGCTTTAAAGTGGCGGAGCAGTCCTGAAGGAGCTATCTTTGTTGACTCTATCACTGATGTGAATCTTTTTTAAAGCTGAAGCTGAATTTAAGTCTGTGGAGGAGTCTCGTAGCAAGGAAGGAGCATCTTCTGTAGGTTTACTGTCCACTGCCACTGGTTGTCTGTTCCTATGAGTATTTGTCTCATATCACTCTTACTAAAAACTCTTAAATCGAGAAGGTTTTATTCAAAATTGTGAGTTTTCATCTGAGGGGTAGGAGTATTCAGGAATAACATCCAATCGTAAATCTAAATCTATGTCATCGCCAAACACAGCCCGGAGATGGAGAATGCTGGTTCCCCGAACCAAAGAGACAATAGGGGCTCAGCTTAGTCTGTTCTCTGTGCCCATTTTATTCACAGTGGAAAAATATGGAAATTCCTCTTTTGCTGTGATGATGGATTGGAGTAAACCCACCCCTGTGTCCTCTTTACATGCCACTGTTTGTCTTTGTTATGCCATGAATGTGGAATGCTGTGTTATTTTATTATTGGAAGCACCCTCGGAACTCAGCCAGGTGGCGTTTACACACACACAGCTTGATTTTAGCAGTTTTCCTGCTCCGAGACAGATATTTGGAATAAACTGTTTACACGATTGTTCATATTGTGATGTCTGGTACAGCTGTTCGCGAATAAACTGAATGTTGCGATTGTGAAGGCAGGAGCTAAACCCACGTTTTTACCACACAAGCTGACAGATTGAGAATCACAGCCATCTTACGCTCCGTAGAGACTTAGAGATTGATTATTAATTTTTTGTGCTCATTTTGTGTTTAAATTTTTTTTCATCATGTGATATAATCAATACGTTGTGTCACATACTTTACTAATCTCATAAACTCGATGCATTTGAAGTATTTCTACATTCTGGTGTATGCTTCTATGCCATACATGCCTATACATACTGTAACATGTACCGTATAGTATACTACAATCATATCAAAAGTATATAGTACACTGAAAACACAAAAAAAAGTCATTGGAGTTATTGGATGAACTTATTCTTTCTCAACATAAAAAGGAGAAATTAAGATGTCGACTTTAAAGTTAGAAACCCCCCTAAAAATTCAGGTTTAAAAATTCACGCATTTTTCTTGAGTTGATCCAATCATAATTAAAAGTTGAGTGCAGAATTATTATTAATTATTTACCAAATTAAATGCTCCTCTACCATCCACGCACCAAAGTAAATACATAGATAAGTTCTTCCATCAGTTAAACAGCAGAACAGTATCCAGTCAGCTGTCAAATGGGGAAGGAGGGCTGAGGGCGGTTGCAGGGGGGGGATGAAAATCCCAGTTTGTTCCAATACAAACACGGATGGGATGCTACAAGAGCCGAAATCTGCTGAGTCGTCCCAGTGAGACACAAAAACGTGTCAAGACGGCAGAGCATAGCGGTCCCCAAGGCTTGCCGTTTAAAAAAAAAATCCAATAAATGGACGCATGCAGCTGCTAGCGTTCCTATTATTAATCTCCTCCTTGACTGGCTCATAAAACCACGGCAGAATGTGGCTCTCAAAGACACAAACACAAATATGCCAGTGTTCCTTGTAGTTTCATCGAGAGCCAATAAAAGCCAGCCAATAGAAAGACTTGAGTAAACACACGGAGCGATTCCTCTCCTGGAGGATTGTTCTGTTCCTTTAGGCCTGGCAGACATGATAGAACTGCAGTATCACAATAGATAAGCTTAAGACGGGTTATACACACACTCACACATATGTGCACACACCAACATGTATGAAAACACACACACACACACACACACACACACACACACACACACACACACACACACACACACACACACACACACACACACACACACACACACACACACACACATATACACACACACAAATAAGCACCTATTTGCTCATACTGACACATGTATGAAAGCACAAACACACACCTACGCACCTATTAGCACACCGGTGTGCTTGTTACAAACACCTTAACACATTCATGCACATATGAACAGGTTTAGATGTAAGCATGCACACACAAACACACACACACACACACACACACACACACACACACACACGCAAATGTATGTGTTTTGCATAGTAAAAAACCCATCTAAAATGAGTGCTTTAATTTATTTGAATCTCATTTTAGCATTATCACTTCTGTTTGGTACCTTCTGATCAGCCTCTTCGGGAAAGACTTTGACTTGAATTTGGCAGAGAGAGTTGGTACTTTCGAGAAGAGCCCCTCCGCACATATCAGCTCAGCCAACGCCAAGTCAAAGAAAGGAGCTGGTTAATTTTTATCAAAGGATAAATAGAAAAAAGTGGATTGACAAACAGAGCAGACATGCCGATAGTGGGATAGAGGTTCTCTGAGACACGAGCATGTGTGTATACACATACACGCACGCACGCACACACACACAAATGTGTGCAAATGTTGTTCTGCCTCAGGTCCCTGGTGCCTCCCCCCGACACACACACACACACACACACACACACACACACACATACACACACATACACACACACACACACACACACACACACACACACACACACACACACACACACACACACACAAAAACATACGCACACACACACACACACACACACACACACACACACACACACTCAGAGAAGTCACTGAAAGGTGAACATATTCATATATATCAGATGGCAAACAGCGAGAATTTGAAATTAACCAAATGTTCTGGGGCAAATCTCTTGTTCGGAACCTGCCCCGTCCAACCCTCGCCGACATACCAGTGGGGGGGGGACTTCCTCTGCACAACTTATCAGAACCGCTTCACTCCCCCTGGAAGAATGCATCACGCTGGAGTCCAGCCAGGTCGTCCAGAACAAACTCGCTGTAGTTCATCACTTTGGTGGTGGTGGTGATGGGGGGGGGGTGAGAAAGGACAGAACAGGCGAGAGAATATCAAAAGCAGAGGAGAAGAAAACTAATGTCTTCCATCCACGGGAAATGCTTGCCGGCCAATGGCTCGCAGAGACATCCTCTGCACTGCAGATGCGGTCGTCCAAATTCACAAAGACCTGCACGTTGCTGTTTAATGTCGGGCAGGACGAAAATGTCTCTTTACACAATTGGATAGACCTCCAACCAATAACACAAAACGGGTAGCTCTGAGCAAGTGAGTTGGTAAATCAAACTTTAACCAAATCCTGTCGAAGTACAGCAAAGACATCTTTCTTATCAGCAAAAGCTTTTCGGAGAAAATATACCATCTAGTTTGTTTATTACTGTCGCGATAGCAGATTCTACAGACCCTTCCACGTCAGCGGCAGCCATCTTGGTAAGCGTCAAAAGCTCTCTTCCACATCGTCATTGTATCAAACCCGCCCCATATTAGATACACGGTTGTGACTGGCCCGACCATGGAAAGGTTGTTGGAAATCTGTTTGAATGGGAGGGTGGCCAGACGCATTTTGCAGAACAAATGAAAGATGAGCTTGCAGATTTGTCTGGTTCCCAGGCTAGTAAAACTCCCGATTTCTAGAGATATTCAACAGATATTCTCATTTATGTCCATAACTCACAATCGAGATACAGCGGCAGCGCTGAGAGCCACTGCTTCAAAGGTAAGACAAGATAAGATGATATATTACTGAAGATAATATTAGATCAGATAGTACTTTATTGATCCTCCGAAGGGGAAATTCAGTGTTCAATTCTTCTTCTCCTCTCGGCTGCTCCCCTTAGGGGTCGCCACAGCGGATCATCTGTCTCCCATACCTTTTGTTCTGCGCATCTTCCTCCCTTACACCAACCACCCCCATGTCCTCCCTCACCACATCCATAAACCTTCTCCTTGGTCTTCCTCTTTTCCTCTTGCCTGGTAGCACCATCCTCAGCATCCTTCTCCCACTGTAACTCTCATCTCCCCTACACACGTGTCCAAACCATCTCAATCTCACCTCTCTCACTTTTTCACCAAACTGTCCAACCTGAGCTGTCCTTCTAATGTACTCATTCTTAATCCTGTTCATCCTCAGTGTTCATTTCATATTAATCTATCAACAATCACATTACAAGTGGTTAAATAGGAAAATCTTCATGTTACACAGACTTTTATATTCAAGAGGGTTCCCAATCTGGGGTCCACGCCCCCCTATGGGCCCCACTAGGAATTGCAGGACGTTTTATTTAAAAGATAAATCATGTCATTGTGAACGAACTTGTTTGTCTGAGCAACTGCCTCAGTGCAAAGGAATAGGAGAACCAAACTAAAGACATGCATGTCAGGGACTCTCCTGTCAATGTCCCCGACCAAGGTATCAGTCAAGATGTGGAGAGCCGCTACATGGCAACCCACTGCTAGATACGTCAGATACTAGGATGGGTAAGTAAGTAAGTAACTTTATTTGTATACCTTTCAAGAGCAGGGATGCCACAAAGTGCTTCACAGAGGCAGATAATCATAAATATACAGTACATATATACATACATACAACATACATACATGCATACATAAAACACAATAAAACTAGGAATAAAATAGAAATAGACAAATTACACAAAACTAATCTGGGTCAAATGGGTCTTGGGCTGCTTTTTAAAAGTCTTCACAGCATCCACTGATCTTAACTCCAAAGGGAAAGAGTTCCAAAGTTTAGGAGCCACAACCTCAAAAGCACGGTCTCCTTTAGTTTTAAGTGTTGATCGTGGAACAACCAAAAAACCCTGATCAGAGGACCTTAGAGACCTGCTGGTGACATGGGACTGCAGTAGATGTTTAATGTAGGCAGGTGCAGAGCTTGCAGACCATGCAGAGCTCTATAGGCGATGACAGGAACTTTAAACTGGATTCTGAATTTGATGGGAGCAAGCGAAGAGCAATGAGAATCTGTGTCACTGGAGACCTTTTGGAGGGCCTGGTCAAGAGTTTAGCAGCAGCAATGCAATGCAGGGTAAATGCAGGGACCAATAAAGTATACATAAATACTTAGATACTTTGCCATAGTGTTTTCTATGGTGACAATGCCATTAAATACATTTTGAAAAACAATATTTTGTGTTGATCTCCTCAATAATGAAATCATAGTATGGCTATAACTCAATGCCCTGTTTTGAAAATCAAAAAAATCTTTAAGAGTCAAATTTGAGTACATTTTAAAATTGTGATTATTTGCCTAATATCAGTGCAATTAATTGCGATAATTTATAATTTCCTGTCAAAAACGAAACATCTAGTTTTATCTTGTAAAATAGTGAAAGTGTCTAGGTTAGTCTACTCTACAGGTAACCAACCATCATATGGATTAAACATTTAGTTTATCTGGAAAAATAGCGAAAGTGTACATTCATCATACCATATAACCTAGATTATGTCTTGCACAAGGACATTTAGAATACCACTTGGATTATTAACATGGACTGGTTTTTTTTTCACACGTACATTTCAATGACATTTTAGCCTGGATTATACATTCTCCGGACATTATAGTACTTTGAATGGATTATTTCTTTCCGATGGGTATTTATATTACAGTTTGGACTATAGCTGGATTATATTATACTATACTACTTCACAATATTATTACCATATCATCATATCATTATACTATGTTATATCATACTATAATAGATTTTATACTACTACATTATATTATACGTTGGTCACTATAATATCACTCTGCATTATAAATCATTATAAATAGTATATACTTAACTTTACTATGTACTTAACCATTCTTCTATAAAATTTGCCACTGCTACTATTACCCGTACTTACTTACTTTAGCGTAACTGTCATTTGCCCACAAGGAGCTCACTTGTGTGCTTACTACTAATTAGCAGAGTGCTACTCCATGTTAACTATGGATAGATGTGTACATATGCAATTTATTTTTTTTATCTTTTTACTCTTACTTCCAACCAACCACGATCTGGAGCTCCTGCACTCTAAACATTTAGGTAAAATAGTGAAAGTGGCCACAAAGATAACCAGCAATCATTTGGGGCTTCTATTCTACTCTTAACATCTAATTGGGTGACACTTTTGTGAAACCAACCATTCATATACTGTCTGTGCTTTGCGATTGTAAATAGCCACTGCTCTTATGTCATGACTACTATATATCTATGTATGTATGTATGTATGTATGTATGTATGTATGTATGTATGTATGTATGTATGTATGTATCTATCTATCTATCTATCTATCTATCTATCACCCTTCTATTTATCTATCTATCTTTCTCTATGAGAGAAAGAAACATATCATATAAATATTATCACAAATTAGTCAAAATTCTCTCTCTTTCTGTCTCTTTTATTGGGAAGAAAATAAGCAACAGTGGTAATATTGCTAAAGAAATTTTCAAAAAAGAAAAAAGTTTAAATTACAAAAATAAAATCTATTCATTAATTATGAAATCACCCTAAATGAGATGAGTTAGAGAACATCTTATTTTATACCATACTATCAGTGGAAGAGGGAAAACTTATTTTCCAGTTGATTTAGGAATCTCACAAATAAATGCCATGGCACTTGCTTATGAAGTCTCCACATTTTTAAAAATGAATTAGCCAAGTGTCTGATGCAAAGAGTGAAGTCAGGACAGGTCACATGAAACAGGTTTCATTTATTACAATTTTCCTCAGATTTTCTGGTGTATACACGCACGTAAAATATACGAATGCACAAGGTTTTTATTTTGTTTATTTTTATTTTACAGTTGAGAAGTGGTTTCAAAAGTTTGGAGCTTACAAACAAAGTGCTTCCTTTTCCTTACTTTTTAAAGTATTTGATAAATTCCCAGATGGATATAAGATATAATTGATCAAATTTAAGGGAATGTTTAAAAGGCACTGGAGGGGTTAGGGGTATGGGGTGGTGCAGTCAGCTTGAGTGCAAGAAATGGTAGATTGTCCAAAACAAATAAAGAACACAGGATGGCAACATGTTGCGTAGAACCCTTTTCACATTTGTAAATGAAATACACATAAATAGTCAACAAGGTTTGGAAACCATGTGACTCATATAAAGATCAGTACCCATATGTCGTTCTGGAAAAAGGGAATACAATGTGCTTAATCTGGTTGTGTTCTCTGATGATAATTTGTGCATAAAACAAGCAGGTACCAACAGATGGGGTGGGGGATCACTGGATCACTGGATCACCTTTTTTTATTACTTTAATTTGTAAAACCCACATATATATTTATAAAATGTATATATTTTATTATATATACATATATATGGTATGTATATATAATAATATGGGTTGTTTTTTTTAACTTAAAACCTAAACCGTAATATATCAATTTGAAGTGGAGGAATCGTAAAATAATATAGGTTTTACAAATTGAAGCATTTTTTTTAGATGACTTCTTTTTTCAATTCCAAATCTGTCTTTGGCATTCTTCCCACCATCACACACTCTGTACCTTGTAAATTGTACAAATGCAGGTTGTTTATAGCCAGGATATACTGTCGAAACATATAGACATAGAGCCATCAGGCACGCACTGTGAACTTTTTTCAGCATTATGAGAAATGATGAGAGTTGGTGACTTGCATCAAGGACTGGTTCCAATCATCATGCCCCCAGTTTTAGCTGCACGGATATGGGTTTTGTGTGACTATAGCACACCATATTTTATACAAAAAAGGCACAACACAACCCGCCAGTCCACCGTGTAGGCGCGGGGAATGAGCTTATAATGTCTTTATAAAGGCACGTTTATATACCTCAGCTGCCTGGCCTCTCCGAGAAAACAAAGTGTTTTGCAGAATCTGTCAGATGATTTTTTTTCAGCCATTATAATCCAGCGCTCGCCACTGTACAAGTCTGTTTTTCTAGAAGTCCAACATTAGTAGAAGTCCTGCGTCACTGAGGACAGCCGCCCATGGGCTTGAAGGACCCGTCGGGGAGTTGCCTGAAGATCCCCCGCAAAGTGTCCAGTTCTCGGGTGAGGTGCTCCACCCTCTTGCGCAGTCTCTCGTTGTCCGAGGCCAGCTCCACCACCTTATGCTGCGTCTCCACGTTGCGCATCTTCGCCTTGTCCCTGCTCTTGCGCACGGCCACGTTGTTGCGCTCCCTCCGCAGCCGGTACTCGGGGCTGCTCTTGTCGACGTGCTTCTTTATTTTGCCCCTGTCTCCCATCATCATCTTCATCGACCCGCCCCCGGGCAGACCGTTCTGCTGCGGGTGATGCGGGCTGGGCACCGGGGTCGGAGGCGGCGTCGGGTGGCCGGGCTGAAGGTGCATGGTGGTCTGCGCGCAGTGCGCAATCTGGTACTGGAGGTGCGGGAGGTGCTGGTGGTGCTGGTGAGGGTGGTGGTGGTAGCCTGCCGCCATTGACCGGGTCACGTCGTCTTCCTCCCGCGGCTCCTGCTTGATCGCCACGGGTCTGATCCGGGCAGAGGGGGTGTCGTAGATGGGCTCCAGTTTGGACGAATCCGCGTAGCCGTTGTAGAGCGGTGGCGCGGCGCCAGGGCTCCCACCGTGCGCGTAGTCGTACTCGCCGCTCATCAGCCGCAACTTCTCCTGTTTGGAGTTGTGGTGGAACAGGTCGGCCAGGAACTCGTCGTTGAAAGCCGACGGATCGATGTAGGCGCTGATGTCGATGGAGTTCTCGTTCTCGCAGATCTCGGCGAGGTGGCGGAACTCGCCGAGCCCCGGCTCCTTGTAGCAGGCACTCTGCTGGCCGTGGGGAAGGCTGTTCATTACAGGCCGAGGAGCGACCTCGTACAGGTTGGCGTGCTCCATGGAGTATCTAAAACCCGCCAGACATGGTGAGGAGCTCCGGGAATCCAGCTTGCTCGGGCCGCCAGTGAACGCCACTCTGGCTGAAGCGGACGTAACGACACACCGGGTCCCTCTAGACCACGGGTCACTCTGCACAGCACACCGGGTACCTCGAAACTACACAGCGGGTTCCTGTAAACACCCTCCAGTCGGTCCACGGAGGAAGAAACGCACGTTATGATCTCCGGCGGTGCGCAACTGGGGCTTAAACTGTCTGACGTGACTCACCTCCAGAACTGTCAAAGTGCTGCGCAGCTTCTTATTTATACCACGAGCTGGGGGGGGGGGGGTGCGCGCGCACACACACACACACACACACACACACACACACACACACACACACACACACACACACACACACACACACACACACACACACACACACACACACACTCACACACACACACACACACACTCACAAGTTTTACGCGCAGGACGCTGGGGTCTGAAAGTCGATCCGATTTCCAACTGGACGGGAACGTTTAACTGTGTGTGTGCACGTTATCAGATTGTAAAAGATTCTTGGTTTGTTCTATTTCGAGGCTCCCTCGTTCAATCGGGGTTCACAAGCACACAGACGCACGAGTGTCCGAAATTACCCTTATTTCATTTAGCGCCTCTTTGGTCGCACTCCCATGCGTGTATTTAAAAATAAATAAAATAAAGCCTATGCATTTCTGTTCAATATCAAAGTATGTGGCTGATATTCCTATAATATTTTTCTTATCCAATATATTCAAAGAAGAATGTGATTACAATAAAATTACGTTGTTTATATTTTAATTTTTTTTCAATTGAGTTAAAAATGAATTGATATCATATTTACACCTGGGTTCCCATGGTATTCATTTAATCCACAAACGAATGATAACGATTGACATTCAAATATAAAAGCGTTATATGGCCCAGTGGCGTCTCTTGGCGCCGGGGGCTCCTAATTCGACGCATTATCGGTGGTTACTGCAGGTACTCCGCTCCCTCTTCCGAACACACAAGCGCACACGCACAGCGGGGTAGAGTATCTGGTGCGCGGTGTCTGGAAACCCGTCTGAGGCGCAAAGCACCGCAGCCGTCGTCGTGAGAGATACCTGGGACGATAAAGCGCACACGCGTGACATCTGCTTTGCACCTGGACGAAACATTTTTCCCCATGTCCGAGGTTCGACTGCACGTTCGGAAATAAGCCAACCGACTGTAATCGCCATTTTCGGTGTGTTTGTTCATATTTAGGTCCTCCTGGGAAAGCGATGGGGTTGCCAATTTCAAACATTTCCACACAGCTGCACAGAACAACGGTCCGAATCCCAATGACCCGGGTTCCTACAACGCGTTCCAGGGGGTCCGCAGCAAAATGATTAATCGTTAACCTTCACCGTTATTTCAGTCCTCATTAGAGAATGATTAGAAATCTCTTCAGATTGAGGTCCCAGAGACTGTGCATTTGATCAAACGGGGCCCGCGGCCTGATGCGTATCAAATTGATATGGAAAAGGTTGATAATCACTACATGTATTTTGTATCTGCCACAGTGGCGTCAACTGAGGCTCATTAAGACAACTCTGCTCAATATCTCCACAAGGGGAGACCAAAAACTCTTATACCGCAAGTGGGAACGCAGCAACTCAAGGTAGAGAGGAGACATTGAACAGAGCTGACGGAGTGGCAGCTCCCTCTGTTGTTCCAACTGGCAACAACCCTTCTATGGAGAGAGGAGGGGCAGAGAGAGAGAGAGAGAGAGAGAGAGAGAGAGATCTTGATCACACATTTCATTGTTGAGTCAGACTTCACTGAGACCTTACTCCAGTAACCTTTAACCTGGTTCTGATCAGTCTTTTGTCTGTGCAATACTGCTGATAAAGATTTAAACGTGTCATGGTTACAGAACATCTGACCAGTAAGTGTAACAGTAAGGAAGGGAATCTACTTCACCTCATTTAACTTTACTCATACGAAACACAACCCTCTTACTATGCTGTATATAATGATGAAAGACTTTTTGTAATAATCTTTTAAAGGCGACCCATTATGCAAAATAACTTTTTCAGTGCTTGTGCACATACATTTGGGTCTCTGATGGGCCTACTAACACTCAAACTGTGAAATAAGACAAGCCGTTCAGCTTGGTGTCTCAGTGCTACATGGTATTGAGACACATTAGAATTAGAACCACCCAATATCTGAGTAACTCCACCCACGGCTGGTGCACCACTGGAGTGACTGGACCCGCTAGAATCGAAGCTAAGAGCTAAACATGGGAAGTGCTCTGTCGGCTGAGAGACGACCACAATCCTTTTAAAATAAAGAGGAATTAATACAAACTGTCCATGACAAATATATATATATATATATATATATGAATATATATTATATGTAACTAATATGAGTGAAGATTCAGCAACTAGATTGCTTATTTCTCACCTTAAATTTGTTCAGAAAAAGATTTTGGTGTACTGATAAGGTGATATCAGTGAAAGCTACAGAGTAATTACAACGGAACGCGGAGGCCATGCTCAAACGTCATTGGGTCATTGAACTAGGGGCCTCGGGAGGGTGGCTCCACGCACTGAAACAGCCAGTTTTCAGAAAGGGTGGACTGGACACATGTAAGAATGGCTCAAATTCATAATCTCTCTGGTATTTTCAGCAAAAAACCTTAAAACATGTTTTGGGAACCTCAGAGAGCATATATTAACTTGGTGAAAAGGAGCATAATAGGGCTACTTAAAACAACACAGGAATCGGGAGTCACAAAAGTCATTCGTTCATTTGTTTGCGACTTGGTGGCTAAATCCTAATCCTATTATGACCTAGCCTGACCAATCTTCACCAAACTAATAAAATGATATATATGATTTTTAAAAATAGGCGATTGACTCCTTTCGATTGCCTGTAGACGTGTATGCCTTTCTCTGGGTTTTTTTTCCTGGTGTCACGTTCAACGGCACAAAAGCGCCGAAAACGGGGTGAACATTACGTTGTCTGTCCAGGTATCATGTTTTTGGTGTGATGAGGAGAAAAAAAAATAGAAAGCAGCATGGAGGCAAGATAAAATGTTACAGTGGTTACCTCTTTTTTATATCTGTTAGTTATTGCGTCTCTCTTTCAAACTCGGTGCAGAGTAATTTGGAACAATGTTTGCTTCGACGGAGAGGGATGGAATTTGTGGCTGAGATGATTAAGAGTCTTAGAGAAAATTAAAAATTTTAAGGAAAAAGACAACGCGAAAAATTGCCGTTGCATGCAACTTCAACGCGCGTTACGGCATCAAGCTGAAAAAGGGTAAAAATTAGCATGTATGTTTCCAACACTGACGATCGGAGGTGGAACCGATAAATACCTGTAACAACTGCAGAGTCATTAGTCGCCGGAATGAATGGCGAGTGTAACCTTTCCCACTAAAGACAAAAGCCCTATGTTGGGGTTTTTTTTTGTCCAGTGGTAAAGGGACTTGTGGGTTTTT
Source organism: Zeus faber (assembly GCF_960531495.2). Taxonomy (NCBI): domain Eukaryota; kingdom Metazoa; phylum Chordata; class Actinopteri; order Zeiformes; family Zeidae; genus Zeus; species Zeus faber. The sequence goes on along the minus strand of NC_137190.1, from coordinate 35,956,128 downwards.
TGTGCGGTGGGCTATAGTTACAGTTAAATGTAAATTTACATTAATTAATTTAACAGACGCTTTTGTCCAAAGTGACTTACATGAGAGGCTAGAAACAATCCTAGCATACATTGACAACTGGAGCAGCAAAAATGTAAGTGCCTGAGTACCTATTTCTAAATTAAAATGGATACAAGTGCAAGATAACTGTAAGGAATCTGAATATAATTTGTCTTATCAGGAAATGTATTTTTTTATTTTTTGGTATGTGACTGCAATATGATGAGCACTCATATGCTGGTAGTGCATTACATCAATACAACAACTTAAAACTAGTTAACATCATCATCAACTGATGAGTTGTTAGTGCATTATATCAATACAACAACTTAAAACTTGTCAACATCAACAACAAGAATAGCTAGTCATAGCTAAGATAGGATCAGATATTCAGGTGATCCGGAAAGAGTAGGGTCTTCAGGTGTTTTTTCAAGGTTGTTAGTGTCTCTGCAGAGTGTAACGATCTGGGTAGCCCGTTTCCAACACTGGGGCACCATGCATGAGAAGAGTCTGGTTCGAGAACTCATTCCACGCAGTGGAGGCACCACTAGCCGACGCTCATTTACAGACCACAGAGAGAGCATATGGGCCATATGCCCCAGGCCATGGGGCAAATGGCCTTATACGTGATGCAAAATGTGTGGCGGTGCAGATCCAGTGACTGCCCTGAAGGCATCTAGCATAGTTTAACCTAAACTTGAATCATCTATGCTAGTGGCACGGTAACGCAGTGCATTGCACTGCTGCCGCACAGCAAGAAAGTCCTGGGTTCGATTCCCGCCTGGGCCGCTGTTGGCACCGTGCTCCGGGTGGGTTATCTCCCAAATAGGAGCCTTTCTGTGTGGAGTTTGCATGTTCTCCCCGTGCTCACATGGGGTTTCCTCCACCTAACGTCAGTAAGGACCCCCACCAAAAACATGCACTCATCATTGTCTGACCAGTGATGGACACTCATCATCAGGTCCCTGTGCGTGTCCACAAATGCTGCCCACTGCTCCTGGCTGTGCCTCCTGGAGGGAGGACAAGCCAGGATGGGTTAAACGCAGAGGCCTCATTTCACCGGCCACCATCCAAAGCATGTAGTGTGTGACAAATAAAGATTCTTCTTCTGTTCTAATATCCTTACATTGGCTACCTACCCAGTGACATGTCATAAGGTCACCTAACTATTGTAAAAGTAATCTCTTATGCCTCATTGCCATTACCTGATCACTCCTATAACACCACCTAGCCACCCTCTACCCTACTATCTGGTGCATCTCTCAACCTTACATCTTCTAGAGCAGTGATTCTCAAAATGGGGACCGGGGACCCCCAGGGGGTCTGTGAAAATAATTAAGTAATCGGAAGATTGCCGGTTCGATCCCGGCTCCACCTGGTAGCGTGCTGATATGTCCTTGAGCAAGACACTTAACCCCCTAACTGCTCCCCGGCACTGCTTTTTGGCAGCCCACTGCTCCTTGATACGTCAGTTACTAGAATGGGTGAAATGCAGAGAAATGCGCTGTGCAATAACAATTAGTTGAATCTAATCTAATATAATCTAATATGATGCAATACAAACGTATGTGAGGGGGTCCTCAGTTTAATTTCTCTCACATAAGGGGTCATTGGTTGAAAAACAGGGAAAATAACCCCATTATGCATGGTTTTGTTCCATGCACACTTGTTTCGTTCCATAAGGAGACGTAAAATAAAGCATGCATCTTCTGTTCTGTCTGAGAGGGAGATAGGTGCGCAAAATGCACCCCATTCACTCCCTCTCCGCGCTTCGCCTCATGATAGCAACGGGAAGCACTGGGAACAGAACAGACCTCAATCACAATACCTCTGATCACCAGAAAACATTTAAAGTCCAAGTGTAATTGGTGACCTGATTAATGTTGCAATTAATTAATATTGTTTATCAAAATTATGTTTAAGTTATTGTGGCTGATTCTCATGTTTCAAAAATGCATACAACCTTTTTTTTAGAGATGCGCTCTCAGTGGGAAGATACATTCTTGCGAGTGCTGGAGTACCACAAAACTCTGTTTGTCTGTTCTATATCTTTAGATTTATGCTCCTCAAAGAGAGTTATTATGTGTGTGCCCAGTAGAGACAGAAAATCTGCAATTATTTTTGTTAAATGTTCGCTGCTCAATCTTTTTATTGCGGTTTACGGTTGAAAAAAATCACATAATATGAACAAGGCTTTAGCCGATCAATTGGTATTACAGGGCCCTATGTGTGCCAAGAAAATATTCCCCACAACATTCCGAAACCACCACCACCAGCCTAAACCATTGATACAAGGCAGGATGGACCCATGGATTCATGTGGTTTTACCAAATTCTGACAGTACCATCTGCAAGTTGCAGCAGAAATTGAGATTCATCATACTAGGCAATGTTTTTCCAGTCTTCCAGCATCCAGTTTTGGTGAGCCTGTGCCTGCCGTAACCTCACTTTCCTGTTCTAGCTTCAGGAGTGGAACCCGATTAACCAGTCTGGCCATTCTTCTCTGACCTCTTTCATTAAGAAGGCTTTTTTAGCCCACAGAACTGCCATTCACTGGATGTATTTTTTATTCATTTATTTTAGGACCATGGTCTGCAAACTCTAGACTTTTGTGAAGGAAAATCAGCAGGAGATCAGCAGTTTGAGATACTCAAACCACCCCGTCTGGCACCAACAATCATTTCACAGTCAATGTCAGTTGGATAATATTTCTTACCCATTCTGACATTTGGCTTGAACAACAACTGAACATCTTGACCAGGTCTGTGTGCTTTTATGCATTAAGTTTCTGCGACAGGATTGGCTGATTAGATATTTGGATTAACGAACAAGTGTACCTCATAAAGTGGCACCTGAACCATAGCCAACGCAGAAAAATGCCAAAATAGGTGGCACTTTATTGTAGAAAGATAAAGAATCGGCCCCGGGAGTTAGTACCCGGTGGTAGTCCTGCATAGTGATATAGAGGCTTATAGGGAACCAATCTAAACAGCGATGGTGTCATTATTCTATAGCCATTACACTGTGCAGTCAACATTAACTTCATAATGATAAGTAAAAGCATTTTTTTCCCTTTAAATTATTATCATTATTTTTTATTATTATCATTATTATTATTATTAATAACAACAACAACAACAACAACAACAACAACAACAACAACAACAACAACAATAATAAAAATAATAAATATTTTTTACTGAACTGTAATAGTGAACTTGTATTTAAACAGAACACCAAAAAAAGCACAACATTTCCATTCCGATCATTTATTTGAGTTTTAAATATAAACCTTAAATCCTGCTTGTTTGTGATGTGGCTATTATTTAGCTGACAAAGATTGAGTGTGTTTGACTATACTTCTGACAAATTTATATCAAGTCAATTTGAAAAATGCAAGACCACAAAGTGCATGTGTGTGTGTTTATGTGTGTTTCAGTTGATGACTTTCAGAGAGAAGTGGGCAGATAATGATTAAAAGGTGAATGATAATGAGGCAGGTCCACCTGCTAGTGTCAAAGTAGCTCTTGAACTGTCAACCATTCCAACCAAACATTCTTTAATGCCAATAATGAGTTATTAAAGCGGTCACCTGAAGATTATATATGATATAATAAAATAATATTTGATGCTCATCAAATTCCTCTAACTGAGAATCATTCATGCTTTTCTAAAATGTAGCATACATACAGTGTCTTAAGTTCAACGGTGAGAGTTAACCTGGATGTTGGGGGAAAAAAACTAACATCATAATTACGAATGGGGATCGCAATCCACACATTGTCGATCTTTTCGCACTTTGATAAAACAGGAATTCAGAAACAGAATTAATTTATTTCGCCAAATACGTGAAGATTGGTGCATTGCTAAACATGTGATTGGCATAAAACGTTAGTCTGAAAAAATAGAAATAAAAACAAGAATAGTCAAATGTGCAAATAAATAGCCGCAGTTCTAAAGAAAATTGCCAAATAAAACAAAATGGCCACACAAAATATAATCTTTTAATTACTATTATTTTTAAAATTATTTATTATATTTACTATGTTTTTTGCCACTTTTTCCCCTTTCATTTCTCTCTCTCTAGTTTGTGGTTACGCGCTGATGAAACGATAGATCGTCATGACATATTTCCATATCACGTAAACGTTCACCCGGAGAGAGGGGGAAGCATTTTCCCGCCTTCCGATTGGCCCCCACGGCTGTCAATCTCGCGGTGGATTGCGTCACTCGGTGTGGCGCTCGTCTGTGATTGGCTGCTCGTGAAAATTGCCCTACATGGTCAAGGGGATTTCGCAATCCTTGGCAGCGCACCTCCGTGAGCCCCAAACCAAAACACAGCGGAGGAAAGGCTTTCACAAATCAAACGAAGAAGGCTTCTATTCTTCTATTCCCACCCTCCAACTAAATTGCGGTGGGGTGATTGTATGGTAGTTCCGTGAAGGTAAGTTGCTCTTATGTGTGTGTATATACATATATATATATATATGGCGTGTTTTTAAAACCAATATCAGTCGGGAGAGGACGGCATAGTTTGGTTTTGCTAGCGCTAGATGAGCTAACTGCTAGGGTTGGTCGTTAAAGGCGTCTTGCTGGGTGTAACTGTTATGGCACCATAACGTTCAATAACACGCGGTCCTTCTGTTGTGAACTTGTTCATTTTTTTTTGAAGTGTTTGAGACATGGAGGTGGATCGGTATTTATAAATACGGTGTGAATTGTCGACAGCCTAAAAAGTTATTTTTCTAACCGAAGGGCAGAGACATGCGAATCCTGCTAACTCAGAATCTCTTCAGTGGTCTTGTAGAACACATCCCTGTGTTGATTTTGGATCAGAGTTCTTCTCATTGAGCTAGAAGTTAAGGTTTCTGTTCAGCCTACCCCCTGCATGACCACGGAGCCCCCCTACCCCCTTCGCCAAGCACAAAGAGCCGTGTGATGATGCAATCATCCTGCAACAGGAAGCTCTCACATGCGCACAGAGTCACTGGGAACATAGTGACTGGCGGACCAATGAGAGGAACCCGCTTAATTACAGTGTGAACGTAGTGACTGGTTGACCAGTCAGAAAAGCCCGCTTTTTTTTTTTACAGTGTGGTCAATTAACATATCCCTTGGCATGGGTTGTGTTCTTGGATAACATGGCAGGATACTCGTATCAAAATAATAAGCAGCACTAATACAGTAATATAATGAATAAATACAGGGGGGGGGCTGTATACAACAATGCACACTCAATACATATACAACAAAACAGAAATTGTGCATACATATATGAAATACAATCTGTACATGTATTGTGTGTACTGGGATGGAAATCAAAATGGTTTATACCAATGCTATACACCGATCGGCCACAACATTAAAACCACCTGCCTAATATTGTGTAGGTCCCCCTCGTTCCGCAAAAACAGCTCAGACCCGTCGAGGCATGGACTCCACAAGACCTCTGAAGGTGTCCTGTGGTATCTGGCACCAGGATGTTAGCAGCAAGTCCTGTAAGTTGAGAGGTGGGGCCCCCCATGGATCAGACTTGCTGTTCCAGCACATCCAACAGATGCTCAATCGGATTGATATCGGGCAATTGGGAGGCCACCTTGAACTCTTTGTCATGTTCCTCAAACCATTCCTGAACTATTTTTGCAGTCTGGCAGGGTTCAGGGTTCAAGTAGGCTTTACTCTTATGCAATGATGTTTAGGTAGGTGGTATGTGTCCAAGTAATTTTTAACATGTTTGCCAATTGCATTTTAGTTCAAGATTTCAGTGAATGAAATATACATCTTCAATTTTGCAAATATGTTAAGTTGGATTTTGATTTTGGATCGATATTTTTTTTTTCTGCTTACTATGCCTCTCCTGTGAATTTGAGAGCCCCAACAAGCGTCTTCCCATGCTGCGTTGCGTCACAAGTAGGCTTTACCAAAATATTAACTATTTATTAATTTCAATTTACAGAAAACATCTTATATATATATATATATATGAGATGTTTTCTGTAAATTGAAATATATATATATATCTCGTTATCAAGATATGAAATGACTTGTATTGAGATTGAAGGTTTTGGCTACATCACCTACGTTTGGGGGTAATTATATAGATTTATATAGAGCCGGACATAAACAACAAACATCTTTTTATTTTTCCAGGCTCTGTGTACCCATCCTGTGCCCCCACCGCGGTCTCCCTGGTCTGTGTGATTGGGATCTCCCTGCTGGCTGTGGATCCAAATTAGCAGGCTGTCGCAGACACAGCCCACAACTTCTGAACTTACCAGGGTGAGCGTCATCTAGAGCCAGGCCCCCGGCGCCCTCCACCTCGCTCCCCCAGCCTCAGCAACAGCAGGTCCACAGCAGGTCTCCTAGCTGGTCTTCGTCATCCCGGCCTCCCCCGGGGGCAAAGCCTGCCACCCAGCAAGATGAAAAAGCCAACAGCGGACAAGGACAGTGACGAGTACCGTCAGCGTCGCGAGCGCAACAATCTGGCGGTGAAGAAGTCGCGCATGCGCAGCAAGCAGAAGGCGCAGGACACACAGCAGCGCGTCAATGAGCTCAAGGAGGAGAACGAGCGGCTGGAGGCTAAGATCAAGCTGCTGAGTAAGGAGCTGAGCGTGCTCAAAGACCTCTTCCTGGAGCACGCCCATAACTTGGCCGACAATGTACAGCCGCCACCTGGGGGTGTCAATGCGGTGGCTAGCCCCCCGGCCCCCAACCACAACAACAACAATGGAAATAATAACAACAATCACAGCCAATGAGAGGACAGGATGTTCAGCGAGGGCGTTGGGGTCTCAATTTTTCCAGGAAATGTCTGAAATGCGGAAATCTTGCATCAAACGTTAAGACGCTTTAATACACGTACATACAAAAAAATACATTTTGTATACATTTTATCATCTCTTTAAAAAAAAGTCTTTGTAATAAGGTTCAGATTATTTTAGCTTTGTTCAAGTCTTTTGCTCCGTTCTAAATTTGTGTTTGAACAGATGTTGTTTTTGACCCAGAATGTTTTTCCCCTTACCAACACACCAAATGGACTTTCACCCCCCAATCAAGGAAAAGGTGTCAACGTGTAAAATGATGAGCGATATCGCCAAAATTTATTAAGAATTATGGTTGAACTGACATTTTTATTGCCTGTTTATGTGTAGGACACTGAGAACCTGAGTTCCATCATATTTAACATAAAATATTTTATAAGATAAAAAAATTGAACTCAATATTTTTTCAAATCTTAACTTAACTTTAATATAAAAATGTGTGACATGATAATTTCACAATGGCCCACAATCAAGATGATGGGACGGTATTTACGGATTTAATGCTCTGCTGAAATGGATTTACCAGCCAGACCTCACCTCCACCCCCAGAACCAGACACATGTTTGTTTTTGTTCAAATAGGAAAAGGCCCAGACACCCCCAGGTTTTGGAACACACACTTCCACGGGATTACTCTCCCTGTGTGTGGTGGAGGGGGGGGGGCGAGCCACCTTGTGTGAGTTGATCGTGGATCCGTTTGGGGAACCCAGATACGCCTGTCCGGACTGTGTTGTGTGTGAATTGGGAGAGCCACCACTGCCTTGTTACAACTTGGCTAATTAGTCCAAGCAGATCTAGACTAGTAATGTGTTTATCCAGGACTGCAATCATCCAGTTGTGCTGGAGTGTAAATATCCCGACGGGTTCCCGATGTTCTGTAATTTCGGGGGGCTGGGTATAATATCACTATCGTCATAAGAGACAACATATTGTCTGGGACTTATGTGGCTTAAATGTTGCCTTTTCTGGCTGCATTACACTAAAGTGAATCCAATTTTCTGAAATTATTTGACTGTTTTAGAAGAGAAACACTATATGAATAATGTGGCAATATGATGACTTCATAAAGATATTCTTTGAAGAGTATGCAACTTGTCAGTGTTGACAAGATCTCTGAATTGTATCTTGTCGCTAAATTTTTCTATGCTAAATTTTCTACAGCTTTTATTCAACAACCAGCATGTTAAATAGTCATTTGCATGGCAGGGGGTTGGGGGTGGGTGGGAGAAATGTTGCTACAACCAGTAGAAGAGAAACCCTGTATGACTCTGCACCATCTTTACATACAGTAGATCACACTGAAACACTTGGCTCTCCTGTGTTGCATTCTGTAGAATTAACTTTGACGAGGAAGTATATTTCCTTGTATATTTGATTGGAATTTGTTTGGGTATGAGTGTTGCTGGGCAGCATTTCTCATTGGTGAACTGCATTTATTTTTATTTTATGAGAGTGTCTTGGGAATGTCTCTTGTACAATAAAAGTTAGATATGAATGTGAAACTGGAGCTTAGATTTTATACCTTATGGAATATCATGGTCTATTCATTGTTGTAAAGATAAAGTTTTTAAAATGCGTGGATCCAGCATATTTCTCACTACACCCTAAATATAAAAGGCACGTCAGTGATTGAACCAACCAAAATTTAACACCGCAGATCAACCCAACCGAGTTCACCCTTTTCCGAGAACGAATGGGAAGACATGATTTCCATTAACCCATCTCTTGAGTGCTCGGTACAGACAAACTTTCCTGGTCAGCTGACGGAAGTGTAGCAAGACAGATGAACACCCTCAGCACATTGCAATCTCTGTTGATCTGCTGGCAGACTGCATGCTGGTCCAACGGAGCTCCAGATTAGGCCTTTAATAGTGCCACTAAGTGAGTTGAGTGAACCCAAATCTATTTTTAAGTTGGCCAGCCTGGGCTGTGCTGAGTCATAGAAAACAGCATTTAAGTGCTGTTCAAACAGACAGCTAGAACAGGGTGGGGTCGCTAGCTCTGACTCACTGCAAAGGTACGACTAGGTCAGCCTGCCGCCCTAACGCAAACACTCATTACTGGGCTTCAGAGCACCCTGCCTTCCTCCCTCCCCCTCCAATGTGGTCTGATAAGGCAGGCAGTAGGAGGAGTCACCTCTGGCTCCAGCAGAGTATACTCATCCATCAGGCAGTGTGGATGTCGGGCTAAGATTCACATTCACAGCTCCACAAGTTGTCAGTCTATTAAGGAAACGAAAACTTAGCTTCCACCCACGGCACTCAGTCACCAGAGGGAATGACTGGTGACAAAATGGTTGATAATAACCCCCCACCACACCCTGTGCATGATTTGCTGAGCTGGTTGATTCACATGTGGAACATCTTGGAATAATAAGTGGAAACATCTGAGAAGATTCCCCTCCAGATTAGGTTTGGAGGGGGGAACCTGCGGCAAAGTCACAGAAACGCTGTTTGCCTTCCTCTGTTCCCCTCTGTCTCTGTCTCTGTCTCTCGCTCTCTCTCACACACACACATACACACCAGAGCCTGCAGTTTTTGAGTGGGGGGGTAGGTAACCATGCCTCAGCCTGTGGACTCTGGACTCTCAAATTTGTAAAAAGTAAAATCAGCTGAAAACATACCAAGGCCTGTCAACGGAGAAAGCATTGACACACGACAGTCAGGTGTCAGTCAGTTAGCCAGACAGTCAGTAATTCATGCCATTTTTCAGCCAATTATACAGTCAGTGTTAAACTGTCTGTCAGTCAGTTAACCCAACCATCAGGCAGCAAATCAGGTCAGTTAACCAGTAGGTCTGTGAATCAGTCAATCATTCAATTAGTCAGTTGATTATCCAATCAATTATCAGACTTCACCAATCAGCCAGCTTGGATAATTGTACATCAACTTTTTGTACAAACTGTTACACACTGAAGAGGGAATGAATTACATATTATATTTTATGGTGTTGACCGAATTGCATTGATAGCCTTGGGCATCACAACATCTTGTGGCATTGTCCTGTCTTTTGCTTTCTGCAACACTTTACTTCCTGTCGAAATAGAGTCTGGCTAAGCCTCGCACTCCTATAGTTGCTGAAAATACATTGAAACCATAGATGTTAGGATAGACAGCAGCCCTTCCTGAGCAAGCCTAAGCGCAAACACTCCGATACGACAGCAAACACACGTATTACCACAATAACTAACCAGGTCTGAGGCCACTTGAGAGGGGAAACAAAAACTGGACTTACAATCGACCAATAGGCTCACAACATATAAGATCAGCCACCAGCAGCTCTGTCCCATCAAAGCTGAAGTTGTTGGATTGTATTGTATTCACTAGCAAATTAATGCCTGGTCCGGGGTTAAGTTCAGGGTTACCGATACAAACAGCTTTTGGACTAATCAGCTGTCTGAAAAGTGTAATTTAATTATATATATTTTTAGAACGATGAAAATAGTAAAACTCACATGCACTCTGATCTTTTCTGTGACCTGGTCCACATTCATATGTGGTCCTAAATAAGATTCATTCTGTGGCAATGAAACCAGAGTCCGAACAGTCATTTCGGATTTGATGGGAGAAGAGAAAAATGAGAATATGTAGATGAGAATTGAGAATAAAGGCCTACATGGTGAACCTTACTTTCTGATACATAACACCAGTGATGCTTGGGTCACAGCCCCTGTGCAGTTTGAAGCCCGTGTATCTGTGCACTTGGCTATTATGGGCGTGTTGACACAGTGGTCCAAGGGTCCATTTTCCAAAGCTCAGCAGCATTGAGAGTGTATCTTCCCTCCTATTGGCTATTGTCCGGTGCGCGGTGCTGCTCACTTTCATAAATGTGAAACCTGCTCAACTTTACTTGTTGTTCCTGAGCCATCAGCTCGTCCCCGTTCGTCGCTCCGCCCCCTGCAGCTGGATGTAGCCAAGCTCCATTTGAAATGCATTGCAACCTGTGGCGTTGCCAGTGTTTGAGCCTACCATAAGACCAGTCGCTGCTTAGCACTTGCATGTAAAATGTGCAGGTTGGAGAGGAGTTCCAACGCAAAAATGTTTTGTAAGAAAAATCATATTGTTGTGTCCTGCTTTTTGACAAAATGGGCCAAAACCAAATGTTTTTTATTCCTACAACCTGTTGACCAATGGTAACCCTAAAGTAGATAGGTTAACCAAGGTTCTTAATCTTTTTGTAATCTTAATAAATATGTCAACAGACTCATTGTGACTGAACTTTGTTGATTTATTTCTGTGGAGAAATTGTAAAGAAAAAGTACAATCTAAAAACAAATTGTGCATTAGAAATTATTTTCTCTTTTTTAAAAAAAGGTGATTGCAGCAACATTACAGTGCAGTCGATTCAAGAGGAGATAAGATCATTCGAGCCACTGTTTACCGACGCACGAAAACCCAAACTCTCTGCACTTCCAGAATCCTCTCCCAGCATGTAGTTTACAGATAGCGCTGGTGACAGCCAGGAAAGGATTTGTGGAAGGACGGAAGGATTTTAACATCATGTGAAATTGATTGATTGAAATGAGATTTGACATTTTTTATGCTGAAACAGTTGCGCCATTGGACTGCATATAAGTGAGAGGCTGTAGTAGCACTTCATTCACTAAGGCTGTGCTATGAAAGTGCTATGTTATAAATGATAGGAATCCACAGTTAAATAAGGCCTGGGTTGAAAAATAGCAAACCTATCCTTTATGCCAGGCCTGGCCAACCCGCGGCTCGCGAGCCTCATGCGGCTCTTTGGCTGGTTTCATGCGGCTCTTTCACATAACAAGCGTCAAAAACTCAGAAAAAAAAAAGCGCAGCCATTCATTCCCTATTGTGATTATAAAATCGCTATGATATATCACTCGTTTTCCACCGCGGATCACTTCCTCATTTACTCAAAGCGAACAGCAGCAGGAGTCATGTCCCATTAAGGCCTGTTTTATTAGTCCAAATGCCGCGTTTACACCAAAAGCGCCTCCATACAAAGTCAACGCGGCATTAGGACTAATAAAACACCAAATAACATTCAAAAAAATTTGGAAGTTTATTTTCAACACTATTGACATGGTTAGTAGTCAACATATAAGATGGATCGGCCGGTGAATTGCGTTGCGTATCGAACATCTCCGATGGAGAACTGTGAAGGCTGGAGGGGTGTGTCTGTCTGTCTGTCTGTCTGTCTGTCTGTCTGTCTGTGTGTGTGTGTGTGTGTGTGTGTGTGTGTGTGTGTCGCGACTCGCGAGCTGCAGGAGGAGGACCGACTGAAAGCTGCTTTAAGGGAAGGGACCATTGAGTTCTGGAAAAGTGTGCCAATGGAAAAATGCCCCAATGTCAAACGGGCTGCGCTTAAGATACTGTCAATGACACCCATGTGAAAGAATTGCTTCGAGTGGCAACAACGGAATTCAAGCCAGATTTGAAGAGCATTGTTCAAGACAAGGAATGCCAGAAGTCCCACTAAGCAACATGCATAGTAAGAGAAAAACGCTATTGTTAATTATTATATTTTTGTTTGTGGACTTGGTTGAACTGAGAGGTATACCGCGGAAACGCAGTACTTTCAGTACTTACAGTACTTACTTTTTTTTTTTCAAAAATGTGGCCAGGGCTCCGGAACACCTAGTCCCAGGTATATGTGGATGGCCAAAGCATCGGGTCGTGTATGGTCGGCAAGAGCCAAAACTGATTCTTAAAGGTTAGGGTTTAAGGGACACTATTGAATAAATTGACCCAACATGAAAAAAATACATCCTTATCATTAAACCCGAAGTCCAATTCCCCCCTCTATGAATAAATAAACAACAGTACATTTTGAACTGAGAGTTTGTGTTTGTGAGACAGTGCACACAATGTTATATTTTTGTTTGTGGACTTGGTTGAACTGAGAGTTTGTGTGTGTGAGACAGTGCACACAATGTTATATTTTTGTTTGTGGACTTGGTTGAACTGAGAGTTTGTGTGTGTGAGACAGTGCACACAATGTTAATTGTTGAAAATAACTGGCCTGTGGTCTTAGTACTCCTTCCATCCATCCATCTTCAACCGATTATCCTTAGTCGGGTCGCGGGGGCTAGAGTCAATTTCTGTCATTATCATGTTTGTGTGTGACATTTACAATAAATCTGGCTGAGCAGAGGTCTGTGTGTGTGTGTGTGAGGAAGGGATGGGGTGATGTTCATGTGTGCCCATGTGTATGATGTGGCTCTTTGCAGTAACACAGTAAAAAAAGTGGCTCTTAGTCTCTGACTGGTTGGCCACCCCTGCTTTATGCTGTGGGTCAGTCGACAGCAGCATCAGTGGGTACTACCCTCTTCTGTACGTTCTATCAACTGATTGACTATCAACTGGTTTTTCATTAGTCATTCTTGGTAAACAGCTATCAAAAGGATAGGCCAACCAACGGGTAGGTTGAGTGCTCGAAATCGAAGGTCAGACAGATAGACATAATAAGGGTGTAAATGATTGAAGGGCTGATGATGGGGATCTCCTGAGTGAAGTGGGACAGGTTCTGTTGGAACATGTGAGTCAAACATGCGGTGTACGTCATTGTACTACTTAGATGCCAAAATATCCGATGCAATGCCAGAGTTTCCACTGACAGATGTTGGAGGCCTGAAATGCATAAATAAATACATTTTAAAGCAGAAATTGGGTCCAAATTTGATTTGTTTCCACCCCATCGTTTTTGACACAATCCAATGAAATTTAGCTTATCTTGAGTTTACCCAAATGTCAACTTTTGATTGATTACCTATTCAGTTAAAATGGAGTTTGTAAGATGTACTCCCAGTGTCCACCACTAGTGCACTGTGGGTGTACTGGGCAGCTCCCAGCAATCAACAGTAGCAGACTGTGGATGTACTGGGCAGTTTCCAGTATCATTCAGTAGTAGACTGAGAATGTACTGGGCATTTCCCAGCGTCCACCAGTAGCAGACAATGGTTGTTTGAATGTGAAACAAGTGGGAAAGCCTATTTCTGGAGATATTTCTCCAGAAATAGGCTTTCTCAGGTTGATAGTGAACATTGTTCAGTGGATTATGAAGGGACTCCGGCTCCTCCTCTCCTTAAATCTCTCCCATCTCCTGTTCTCTCCTCTCTCCTCCTACCCCTCCTCTCCTGGTATCGGGTCAGCATCAGGTCGTGTGAGGCTGTCTCTGGCTCGGAGAGAGATATCTGACAAGTTTCGCTGTCAGATAAATGTGAAGTGAAATACCGGCATCACACTGTTATCAACACCATTATTCAGCCTGTGCATGTTTGGATGTGTGTGTGTGTGTGTTCATGTGTGTGTGTGTTTGTGTCTTTGCTTTTGTGCATATATCAATTTGTGTAATTTTCTTTGTATGTGTGTGTGGGTGACTGTGTGTGTGTGTGTGTGTGTGTGTGTGTGTGTGTGTGTGTGTGTGTGTGTGTGAGAGAGAGAGAGAGAGAGAGAGAGAGAGAGAGAGAGAGAGAGAGAGAGAGAGAGAGAGAGAGAGAGAGAGAGAGAGAGAGAGAGAGAGAGAGAGAGAGAGAGAGAGAGAGAGAGAGAGAGAGAGAGAGAGAGTGTGGGAGAGAAAGTATGTCTGTATGCATCTGTGTGTTTTTGCTTTTTTGCCTATATATTTGTGTACTTTCCAATGTGTGTGTTTGTGTGGGAGAGTGTGTGTAGTCTGTGTGTGTCTGTGTGTGTGGGAGAGTGTGTGTATTCTGTGTGTGTCTATGCGTGTGAGAGTATGGTGAGTATGGTTTTGGATGTATGAATGTGCATGAGTGTACATGTGTCTTTACTTTTGTATTTATGTATTTGTGTACTTTTGAATGTGTGCATTTGTGTGGGAGAGTATGTATGTGTGCATTTATGGGTGAATATGTGTTGGTTGTATGTGTGTGTGTGTGTGTGTGTGTATGTGTGTGCGTGCGTGCGTGTGTGCGTGTGTGTGTTGGTAAAGTCTCCCCTAAAAACACTAATGGACTTAGTCAGTTTTGATACGGTGGAATCTCTTCCCACGATGCTTTGCTACGTTCCTAGAGGTTCTTTACAGATGGGCAGACATGAAAACAGCTAAAGGTTTTAACATAAAAATGAGTGATGGACCTCTCTGCTCGTCTATCAGCCGGAAAGCGTTTGTTTAATGTTCACCTCCAGGAAGAGTTTGGCAGCGTCTTGAAAAACCCCATCTGGAAATCATGTTGTTCCGATGTGTTTCATGTTGCCAGGATGTTTGGATGCTTGCCTGTTAAAGGTATAGGGTCCCTTCCCTTCGCAAAGGCTACTTCCTGTCACCTCAGTACCTTAGCATGTCCACATTTCCTTATTCGTTTCCCGTTTTGACAAAAGGTTACATGAATTGACAAATAGCTATGAGTGACCTTTTGCAGCATTTGCTCATCTTTGTAAATATGCAGTAAGTCACGAACTATCCATTGTTCAAATCATCAAAGCATCTATTTCAACAACCAAATTCATAAGTGACTTTTTGTTTTTGTGTCCTTGTAGAGCCCTGTAGGACATCCTTTGCTGTCCAAGGGAGCACCTGATATTCTCCCCCAAAAATAAATAATCCAAATCAAGGAATATATCTACAATGTCCTTTCAAGCACTATTTTTTATGCACAAATAAATTGCTAAAGCAAAAACATCACAGAGATAAACACACTTAATTACCTCCTTTTCAACAGACAGCAGGCGCAGACCATCATTTAATAGAACATACACAGATCCGAGCATCACTGAAAGCAAACACTTTAGATTTTCCGAAATAAAATTATATAAAGAAATGAATAGCACCCAAAAATCCCAAATTAAATATTATTATAACTCAAAATGATGTGTAATCCATGTGTGACTCCAGTGGAAGCACTAATCAATCATAATCTGATCAAAACAAACTAATCGTAGCAGTGTCCACTGCTCTGTGCTCCCTCCAATTCGATAAATCCAGTCCAATGTTGACTCTAGTTTGAGCCTGTTGTTTGTCTGACATGGTTCCATACAAAGAACAGGGATTCTTTGTTCCAAATGCTTTTTGGATCATAGCGATTCCTGCGACTATTAAGCATAAAAGTTATCTTTTTAGACCATATGATATTTTAATGTTGCTAAATTTACGACAGACAGACAAATACGTTTTTGTATCCGTTCAGCAAAAAAGGATTTACATACATGTTGGGTGGATTAAAATACAAGTCCCAAAATTTCATTTGTAACTGGGCAACATCCTGGTTAGCCTTGTCTTCACTCTAAAATGGTTAATGACCAATACAGTATCTATCTATCTATCTATCTATCTATCTATCTATCTATCTATCTATCTATCTATCTAGAGTATATAGGAACACAGTAGATAGAGGGTAGATATTTGTGTATTTGCAAACTGGAAGAGGGTGCTTCAGTTGGATTTCCCCTGGAGGAGCAGAATGGCCTTGACCAGCCCTGAATCTACATTAACTGGCTTTCCATCTCTGTCTGTCTATTTAAGCCATGAATCCTCCCCTCACATAAAATCACTGCCAGTTTTTAGGATGACTCAGCAATTGTTATCAGACATTAAAACATATACACACACGCGCGCGCACACACACACACACACACACACACAGAAAGACATGCACAAAAACTGCAAACACATAAACACACACATACCAACACACATCCACCAGATATACACATAGACAACTATCTGTCTGTCTATCTGTTTCTGGACAGTTTCTTCTCCTACCTCCAACCCCGCTCACTCTTGGACTTTGAGCTATCCGTTCTAAGTCAACAGGTGTGTGAAACCAGCAAACTCCTGCGCAGGAGTGTGACCCCAGTGCCACAGGCTGGATCTTCCCATTCAGATATGCTGATTGTTCATTGCAGCAGGTTGATAGTTTCAATATGAAGCCTAGGGCTGAAGGAACCAGACAGCAGCTAGCTAGCCATCTGTACAACCAACCAACCAACCAACCAGTCAGTCAGTCAGTCAGTCAGCCGGGCAAACAACTAACCACGCAGTTAACAAGTTATACAGGTGGACAACCAGCCACTGAACTGGTCAGCCAGCCAACGAGCCAGGCAATGACCCAGCCCACAAGCCAGTCAACCAACTAACATGGCGGTTGGTAAGCTTTATGGTCAGCCTACCAGCCAATCAACTGGTCAGCCAGTCAAGTAGCCAAATTAGTCAAGCAACCAACCATAGAGTCAGCACAAGCGGCCAACCAGTGGCTGGCTCTATGGCCTTTCTCCTTTCATTACTCCTAACCCCAAATTGAAGAACAAGCTGAATATTAACAGTTTTGAGATGTTTTCTACACAACCCAGAAAATGTGTGTAGATGTGTGAAAATGTGTTTCCATTTATGAGTGTGCATGTGCATCAATTTTTATTTGTTTAATGTGTGTGTGTGTGTGCATGAGCGTGTGTGTGTGTGTTTCTCGATGTATGCATATGCCTGTGTAGGTTAGGTGTTCGGTGTGTATACTGTACGTGCCTTTATGTACAGTACTGTACATGTCTGTGAACATATGATTTGCTGTGCATCTGTGTGTTTA
Organism: Zeus faber; assembly: GCF_960531495.2. Lineage (NCBI taxonomy): Eukaryota > Metazoa > Chordata > Actinopteri > Zeiformes > Zeidae > Zeus > Zeus faber. The sequence goes on along the minus strand of NC_137190.1, from coordinate 35,938,763 downwards.
TGCATGTGCGTTTATGTATCTATGTGTCTTTTCATGCGTATGTGTATACGTCTCACTGTTTGTGTGTGTGTGTGTGTGTGTGTGTGTCTGGAAAACACGGCCCCCTGCTTCATTTAGGACCCCGTTTTTGAGAGCTGGGTGTGGTTAGGGTGCTAAGATCCCTGTTTACTCTGTTTCTCTTTAATGCTGGACCACAATGCTCACAAGAACATCGTCAGCCCTCCAGAAATCTGCAAGCAATCAGCTGCGCTGTGATTGACGGGCTTGGGCGCAACAAATCACTACACTTGTCAGAGTAAATTATTTGACGGCCGTCGAAAGGCGTTGTGTGTTTGGCTGATTGATGGTTGTGTTGATAACGTCACTTGGCAGCCCCCCTGCTCTTCATGGAGCTGATTTATCCCAGCTTTCCATAAAGCAGATAAGGGCTGAGTCCTGCACTGAATGGGATGGGTCTCCAGGAGCACTGTGAGATCCAGGGTTCCATCTATCTATCTATCTACTGTATCTATCTGTTGTGTGGGGATGGTGTGGTTGAGCAGCCTCACCACACATGGACCTCGATAATTAGGGAGCCAGGTCAGAGTGGCTGCATACCTGTTGCTTGTTGGTCGGTCTAACGAGCAGCAGGTAAAACCCCCATCCCCACACACACTCAGGAACGGAGCCACTGTCATGACATGTTCTATCTGCTCCTGGGCTAATTCCAACAAGCCCACTCTCTACAATAAACTGTTTACAACCCCTGTCTTCTGTGTTTCTGTGCCGGAGGGCCCTGAAAACGCCACTTGGGTGGTGTGTGGTAGGCGAAGCTGCCACTCTATCTAACTTGTCCTCTTCTCCACTGCAGTAGGTTTCTCTATGATTCAGAAAGCAGTTTTGCAGTCTTACTCAAACTCTATTTGAGAGACCTGCACAAGAACAAGCGGATATTTGGAAAGAAATAACAGTAAGAACAATAGCTGTGAAAAAAGAGCTATTTACATTTTAATCCAATCCTGCAGTCAGTAACTAATTGATGCAGTAGACTACTGCATCTATTAGATTTATTAAAATATCACATATTAGCAATGCCTTGGCAACCACTGATACCCAAAGCTGTTTCTTTCTCCAACACGGGGAATATTCATGAAAGCTTGTTTACGCTGTAAGTAATACCCCTTTCCCATTTCACCAAAAACCCTGTAACATCCGGCATTTGTCATCAGCGTGTAAGGAAAAACCCAGGTCTCAGGGTTAATTGACCCGGTAATTTTTTTAAATTTATTAATTAATTAATTTATTTATTTATTTATTCATTCAGCCTGTGCTGTCAGCATGCTGGCCATACAGAACAGGGGATTTGTATGCTATTGCATCTAGGACAGAGTTAGAGTGGAGTTCAACTTCTCAACATGAAATGCAACTCCTTATTAATTCTTAGATGATCAAGAACTGCTGCAATAACTCGGTCATGTGGATGACCCACAGTATGACAAGAGCACAGTTTTTGGTTATAGAGAATCACCACCACCCCCCCTCTTTGGAGAACTATTTGTGTTTGGGTCTATAAACTGCAAGAGGGGGAGATTCACCACGGGTGAGACATGTATTGAAAAACCGTAAATTAGGTCCAGGAAATCTAGAACTACAATTGGGAACGTAGCCTTCCTGTCATAGTTATGGCAGTGAAGGAGGAAAGGAGAGGAATGCAACCAGTAGGGTGCTGGGGTGCATTCGAAGCAGGTGTGGTGGTGTGTGTGTGTGTGTGGGTGTGTGATGGGACCGCCTGTATGTGTCTGTGTGTGTGTGTAAGGTGTCCACTGGTGAGTGTACAGAACTTATCTCAACTGGTTCTGGTGTACAGCCCCACGCCGAGCACACCAAGCCAGGTTCAGGCCCCCAGGTGAAAGGACCAGACAGAACGCCTAACCAGCCCCGGCATGACGGGCCAACCCACCCCCCACGGGACGCAGAAGGACACGCAAACCCCGCCACCCGCACCGCCTGCCCCAAGCCCAGTCCCAAACCCGCAACCACGCCCCAAACCAACTCACGGACGCCAGCCGCAGGTACTCCCCAGATGAGTGAAACGCTGTGAAGTGTAACCATTGGTGATGACAGAAGCAGATGGAGAGTAGAGAGGATTCTGATCCATTGAATGAGTGACTTTCCAAAGCCAAATATGTTGAGTGTCATGAACCCTCACTGAGATCAGCATTTCTTTGGTGTACTCATTTAAGTTAGTCTAATCTTGTCAGTAACTCTCCTGTCGTTTCAAATCCAGCCACTCCCCTTTACTACAACACCACTGAGGTTCCCCACTCTTCTCCTCACCTGCAGCTCATTTGCTCATCAGGCACAGGCAAACTGGTCTAATTCATCGGTTCTGTGCCAGATTGTTCTCTTTGCTTAGGCTGAGCTTTCCAGTGTGCCGTCCAGTGATCTCGTTAATGCCTTGTTGTTCCCCTGGTTTTTGATCCTCTGCCTGTCTTACAGATTCTGATTCTCTGCCTACTCCTTGCCTGACTTGTTTGCCTTTGCTGACGGATATACTGGCTTTCATGACCCTAGTCCATTTGTTCTAATAAACCCCTACTTTGTGAACCTTAACCTGCTCTCCTGCGTTGTGCTCTTGGGTTCACCTCTGGTCTGAGTCAGTAAGCCTAACCTTGAGGATTGAAAAGAGATTTGTCCAATTAACTCTGTCAAAGGCTTTTTCGGCCTTTTAAGAAGCAATTACAGTATTTAAGTTCTTCCTTTGAGATATGCTGATCCGTCGGAATAAACGATGCATATTGCTGGATGAATGTCTGCCTTTGACAAAGCCTCTTTGGTCTGGGTGAATTATAAACAGAATTACTTTTTCAGTTCTGTTGGTCACTATTTTACTAATAATTCTTACATTGCATTTGATAAGGCATAGGGGTCTATAACTGGAGGTGAGGGTTGGGTCCTTATTGGGTTTGATCAAAATGAGAGCGGTTTTCATGTGTGGAGGTATGGTGGAGGTTGACTTAATCTCTGTAACCATTCTGATGAATTATGGGGATATAAGTGGCCAGAAGTGTTTATAGAATTCCACTGGGTAGCCATCTGATCCAGGTGATTTATTGTTGGGTATAGAGAAGAGCGCTTTCCTGGCTCATTATAAAAGTCTCTAAATATGCTATTGATGTATTAAGTATTTTTTCACGTTTCAATTGATTGGCAAGAAATTTACCTGATTTTTCGTTGAATTCAAAATAATTTGCTCTCATTTGTTGCATGAGGAATTGTGTCTTTTGATGGATGATATTATCAAGTTGAGATGTAATTTTTCGGATCTCGTTTTGGATTTGCTCAGTGGATGATTGGGCTTGTTTGGACGGCAACTCCTTTAGTCGTTGTTCGAGTTTTGGCATTTTTGTCCTTTATTTTTCTTGTGAGTGGAGAATTAAATCATACTGCCTCTTAGAACTGCCTTAGCCGTTTCCCAGAGTAAGGATGGTGATATTTCTGGGGAGTCATTCACTTCAATGAAAGAAGTCCATTCTCTAGTAAAGAAATGGTAAAATCCTTTATCTGTCAAAAGTGAGGCGTTAACCGGGAGGGTTTCGGTTGGTTTCATTTATGAGGTTGAAACAAATTTGCCCGTGATCGGAGATTACAATCGGGTGGATTTCAGGATAAGTGATTTTGGACATTACAGAATTACTTGTCAAGAAAAGGTCGATTCCAGAGAAACTTTGGTGGGGTGGTGAATAATATGTGTATTCTCGATTATGTGGATTATTTGATCGCCAACAACCGCCAAGAGCAAGATCACTCATATATTATTTTATTGTGTCTGACGAACGCCAGGATTTGTGATTATTTCTGGTTTGAGAACGGTCTAAACTTGAATCCAGGACTGTGTAGAAGGCTCCCCCCAATATGATATTTGAGTCAGAGAATTCTAAGAGTTTTGAAAAATATATTATATATTTTTCAAAACTCTTAGAATACTCTGACACTGACATAAAATCACCAAGAACAGCGAAATAAGTAAAAAAAAAAACCTTTCTTGAAGGAAAATTTGATTTTTCCAGATTTGTACTTTTTGTGTTTTTTTTTAATTTCTCAACGTATTTTCAAAACCAAGTTTGATTTATAAATAGTAGGAAAATGTTAAACCATGGAGTTAAATATTCCCGTTAGATTACATGGGGAAATACAGTTCACTTACCGAGACGCAGAATGGCACTGAACAACGCCGATCGATCGTTTCCTTTAAAGCGACCGTCCAGGTGAAGATCATTCATCCATATTCCATGTGATGCGAAGTCACAATGTAAAACTGTTTTTATAGAATTCAACCTTTAAATCGTACTACTTTTACACACATGGAGAAGACGAAGAACCCTTCGCGTCACGCACCTACGTCACTTCCGTAAACAGACGGTTGAAGTGCAGCACGGGGATGATTCAGTCTTACTTCTCTGTGAAAATGTTCTTCTCCGTATCGTTATGGATTACGCAAAGTGGGTGGCCGACCAGCGCTATAGATCCAAGTCAGTGTTAGCAGCGCGTACTGGACTTCATTTTCTGCGATGATAGTCAGTTCTCTGACAGCAACGTGGAGAACGACAGTGCTGCTGAATCTGATATTACTCCAGACTTGGGGAACATTTTTAAACAGCGGATTTCAAACTCAATGAGACGATGAAAGTGAATATTTTCAAGAACCACCGGAGGAGACCGGCGATACGTCCATTGTTGTTACAGCGGAAGAAGTCAATGACGTGATGTCAGTGAAGTCTGTTGAGGTTGGTGACAGATTTTCAGATTTCAAGTTTTCTGAGACTCATAATATTGATAGACTCTACATTTTGTTGTGTTGGTCGTACTTTTAAACTCCAAAATAATTCCACTTTTATAATACATGTATATTATTACTGTTAAATAAAAGCTTTTTTTTTAAACAAAATTAGTTGTGGGATACTTTTATTGATCAATATAGAAATACCTTTTTTTTTTTTAGTTGTATGATGCAAAAAACATCTGATTAGCACATTTAGCTTTGAGTTTGAGGTGCTCGGATGCAGTGAGGTGAGTTTCTTGCAGTAAACAAAGATGTGGTGACACAGATGTGTAAAGTTAGTTAGAGAGCAGATTCCTGAATGAATATATCCAATAGTTATCTAGTTTAATTATGTGTCTTTATCATGTCCTAATGCAATGATGAAATTCCAAATTACCTATTTCACATGAGAAATTAGATATTATATTGCAGTAGCAATGGGTCCATCTGACCTAGTTTATTACCTGCTGGTTACTTTGACGTACTGTAACACAAATACAATCCTTGGGCTTTGATATATTTTATTTCATTTAAATGCCAGACATAAAGTCAGTTTTAGATCCTGTACCATCCTGGAAAAGGTCATCTTCATGAGAGAGAAAGAGACAACTGACCCAGTTATCTAACATCATATTGAATATCTTGTTTTCTTACTTACTTACTTCAAATAAATAGCCAACAGAATCAGATAGGTAGGTTCACTCAACTTCCATCATCACTTGTTTTTAGATATCATTCACTCTATCTTCATTTTTCTAAACGTCATTGATTAATTCTTCTGGCAAATTCCCGACTCAGGCAAAACTTTGTGTGGAAACAGCAGGTGGCCATTTTGTGACAAGAGGAGGGACATATTAATTCTGAACGTGAGACTAAAGGACTTGGAGATTCTCTGATGCGGCGGGGACTGCATGTGAATATAGCTTGGTTGGTGTGCCTCCTTTGAATAATACTAAAAGAGAGTAAACAGAGATTGTTCAGGTAGAAAGCTCTATTCATCTGTATTCATCCACTATTATCAGACATACAGATAGTTCGGCCTGTGTGTCCTGGATACACGTAGCCACACATGGGGAAATAATATATTATCAGGTGTCCTACGCAGTATGGAAAAGTATCAAATTTGATTTTAGTAATTTCCAGGTCTGGATAAGTATGGAAAAAATAAAAAGAAAATATGGAAAAATATAAGAATGTGTCTCCAGACTGCCCATATTCTGTTTTCTAAAATATTAAATTCATAATTTCCAAAAATAAATGGATCTTACAAGCAGAGTGCTTTTCATTGTGTTTTGAGCAGGCAGCCAGAGCAGCCAAAATGTTTACCACTGTGGGAGGAAGGGCCGGCCAGAGCTAGCTTGATGTTGTCGAAAGCAAAGCAAGAAGCATGGCGTGCAACTGAGAGCACACTCCTACACAAAGCTGCCACTACATCTGTACGTCATAGCCTGCAAATCAACTCTGCCCCAAGTGCCTTATAACTGTACCAATTCCGGACATCTGCGACCAAATTAGTTTGGAAGAAAATGCGGCAATATCTTTGAATTGCATATACAGGTATACATAGCATCACAAATAACCAAATACTGTATTAAGCTTGTCTGAAAATGTATGAGTTATGCAGTGATGTAGTTATCAGAGAAGTAAACAGACAATCTTTTCTGCGTAAGGAAACCATACCTTTATGGTTGCGTTCATCATTGTTTCCATGGACAGGTGAAAATGAATGATTTTTTTTTTTTTCCAACGCATTTTTAGTTTCTATTTATAAAAGAGACTGTTAACATACATGTTAGCAGTCGGATTTTAACACCATTTATTTATATAATAAAATATCACTGTCATAAATGCTCCACTCCATTCCTATGGATGTTAAAAGACTCAGAGATTCAGCCTTTCAAACAAGGCTGAATATCATGGCCAGATACTGGAGCTCCTACAATTCTTACGGTTTGGAAAGTGTGACATTTTTAAGTCTGGTTAATAGTAAAACCTCTTAAATGCAGTATCCCAATATCCCTAGACAATTTGACTCAATCAATATGACTGCAGATTTGCCCATACCTTTAGCCATAACAAGATGCACACCCAATACAACATATAACAACAGTGTATATTTACAGTGTTTAGTTTACAAACTGCAGAGACACAAACCTTAAATTAAACACACTAATTTGAGCAGCAAATATGTGTGTGGCATTGCACCAGAAAAAGGATGTGTTTTCTTGATCTGTTTTCTTCTGAATCCCTAATTAACTTAACCAGTGGAAGAAATCATTTCTTCTTACAATTAGACAAAATAAAGCATGACCATTGTTTGTGTAAGGCTGTGCTTTTTACTTAACAGCATATACTATCAACCCACATTTGGGGTTGATGGTATACAGTGGTTTGCTTGCTTTTTAAATTCTTTGCAAAATGTTATTCAATTTTGTTAATATTTCTTAAAATTGTTTTTTTATTTTAGTCAGTTTGACTTTGTTGTCGTCACTTAAACTTGTCTAAAATTTTGCAACTAATTTTCTGCACATTTTGAGAATCACGCTGACGTGATTCCACTTGCTGTAATGCATTGACAATAAAACATTGAAACTTGAAACAACCTGACTGTGCTGTTGGATGTATTTTTATTTTTTGCACATGCACAAATGTAATCATATAGCAAACACACCTACACTAACGCTAGCACATACATGCAATGGTAAAACCACACACATGAACCAACTGCTCCCATCTTAACTGGGTCTAAAGTCGAGTGGTTTTTAAGCGGAATCTCACGTCTGACCTCTGTTTCCACTGGGCCCAGACTCAAGCCCCAGCTGCCCTTCACATTATGCACACTGCTCCTCAACAGTCCTCACCTTTGAACCTGATGCTGGGGTTATCTAGGAGGCCCCAGACGGGGGCAGGTTAATGAATGACGCGCTGCAGGGGAGCTCGGGGGTCGCCAGATGCTCAAAGCCGCACGCAGAGATGACTTTGTATTTACATTTACATTTAGACGTTAAGCAGCTGTTTTTATCGAGAACAACTTGCAAATCAGGACATTTGTGAATCAGTCATCCTCAAATAATATCAACAGAACTTCGAGAACAATTAGAACTTATTTGAGAATTGAAGAATTGTTATGAAATAAGAATTGTTGGTGGCGGAGTCTGCCTTTCCGCAAGAATGCAAAGATTGAATGTGCGCAAGAAGTGAAAGGCAGCCGCAGCAAATTTGACAAAGCAGCATAGCTAGTTGTGGTCCTAAAAGTGTTGATATAAACACACAAATTAGAGGAGATCCTTATGAGGAACACTATTAATTTCATCCAGAGGATCTACAAATCCCGGTAGGGGGATTTTGAGTAGATGGACATCCAGTGCAAGCAGAATACATCTGTTAGGGGTAATAACATTCTGAGCGGAACAGTAGCTCTGGATAAAGTCTGGATAGAACAACCGATTGTTATTCAACGTTGTATAAATGTGTGTGAGTCTCTCTCTCTCTCTCTGATGGACACTTTTTTCTACATTAAAAAAACTCTTTGGCTGCCAAAAGCCAGCTGTAAGTCTGCTTCGTCAGGCGATTGGCTAAATGCTAGTCTTCATTTAGTCAAAGATCACAGACAGTAAAACCCTCTCTCTGGCCCAAAGGTAAGAATTTACACAGAGTCATTATTTTGCATTGACATATACAGTATCTTTCCATGTCAGACAGTTAATTTCTCTCTGAAGTAACAGAGGTGTCAGTGTAAATCTTTTAAATGGAATACTACCCTTTTTCAGAATTAAATTGGCCGAAACCACCCCCCTAATTCCCCCAAACAATTTCTATACTTCTCTGTATTTGAGAGCGATCAAATGCACTTTACATTGGTTGTGACATATATATATATATATTCCCTTATTTTGAGTTCCTCCTTACCTGACTTAATTCACTTGAAATCTAAGGAGAGTATGTCTGAGGTGTTAAGTTCTCAATTCTTTACAGTTTCCAGGGGGAAAATCCAAAATATGCTTTTGGAGATATGTGCCATTATGTGATATTTTCTTCCCTCTCATTTGCACCCTGGGAAAGAAAGAATGACTTTTTCAAAATAAAAAAGTAGAGAGAGGGAGAGAGATCAGACTAGAAGCAGGTTCTGTGTATTTTTTCCTCCTCTCTCCTTTGCGCTGAGCCAGGATCCAAACATGAAAGTCGTTTTCACCCCTGGAAAGGAGTGTGGTTGTTCACCACACATTTTTTTTTTCAAGATATGGAAAGTTTAAAGAGATTTCAAAATAATTAGTTGCTGATGATCACTAACCAACAGTAGCAGGAAACTAGATGAAAACCCTTTGTATTTCCAACCATTCACACTTGATGCAATAATCCTCTCCACCCTGTCTGGTTTGAGGTGTGCTTGTCAACAAGTTCAGTGGTTGTAGCAGTAGCCTGCATACCTGTACTCCTGACCTTGCATGGTGTCCACGGGATGATGGAGACAGAAGAGAGAAGTCCTGTGATTTCGGTAGAAGTAAGTGTTTGTGTGTGTGTGACTCTGTAGAAAACACTTCGAGGAAGCATGCTAAGAAAATGAATTATGTATTTTTGGGAGAAAGACGTTAATTCATTCCTTTCCTTGGCTTTAGAGTTGATGGAGACTTCTGTGTCAGATTAGAACCAATTACCCTCTGTCCTGACGTGAGGATTTGGCTTAGGTACAATTCCAAGGAAGACCGACTCTGACAGGCACTCAACACCAGTATACTGTAGAAGCCCCTTTCTCTGGTTTATAGCAGCTACAGACTGACCTACAGACTGACCTGGTCTGTCACTTTCATTGTAAGATAATGGACAACCAGACTTTAACACCACGCACGCCTACAATTTGTAAAGATTAACGAATTACAAACTAAAATGTCTCCTTTTCCTCAATGCAACCATGATACCAATCAATATCCTAACACTAGCTTTTCTGCAACTGATTAAATGTTTCCAGTGCTCAACTGGAAAGGACTGTTGGGTCGTCTAAAGCATTGTTGAGTTGGTCAGCTTTCAGTGTCCAACGATAGAAGACTGTGGTTGTACGGGGCCTTCTACCTCTGCAATAAGATAAGATAAGATAACACTTTATTTATCCTCAGGGGAAATTCAGAACCTACCAAAGTACCTACTGACACACATGGTGCAACATGGAGAACAGAACATCTCAGAAGTGCTCACAGGGTACCACAGTAAACCATTGAAACGATTCACATTTATAACAGATTATGAACTTTTTCTTTCTCCCCCTGACAGTTTAATTATCATGGAGTCTTCATTCCTCCATAGACGCTGTAGTAACATGGCTGGACCTTTGCGCTATGTGTTGAAATGTCTTCGGGGATGTAGCTTTGGTGCCAGACACGCATCCACACACCAGCCGATACAGTTGTTTCTGCAGCTATGTTGACTGATGAGTGGTCTGTTTGGTGGAGGGAAGCTTGGACAACATTAAGCAACACTTGCAGCAGAGACGTCACCTATTACCCACTTGGTTATGTTGGCTGGTAAGCTAACGCAGACAGGCTTGTGGGTTTCATTTCAGTGTGACCTACTGGCTATAACTAAAGGGGACTAAAGGCCTTCATAGTCATCCTCCAATCTGTAGTGCATTGCCGAACAGCCACCACCAATGGCCATTATTTTCCTCCCAGTAAGGAGGCGTGCAGAAAACTGCGGAGCCCCATAGGTGTCACACAAAATTTGTAATTCTTTCCCTCAAGTTTGTGTTCTGAAATGACTAAGTTTGTGCACTCAAATGATTTAAATTGGTCCTTCCGATTCGTGCCATTGAACTAGTAAATTAATTCCTCTGACTGTTTGGTCATTTCTCTCGCCCCAACTCAGCACACCAAGACTCTGCCCCACTGCCCATATTTGGAAGTGCTGGCAAGATCTGACATATCCTGACAAGTTCATAAGATCATCAAGATCATCATTAGATCTGACGAGCTTAAAATCAACTCCAGGCTTTAAATCCTCTCTTCAGAAAGCAATGGATAATATCAGACGGCCATTTATTGTACAATCTATGGTCGGCATGCAAGCAGTTCAGTTTCCTGGATGCCATTTCCCACAATCTTAGCAAAAATTACAAACACCAAAAGTACTGCTTTTCACGGTCTAAATGTAAAGAAATGCTGAGACATAAGCTGACAGAGATCACAGTTTGGTCTGCATGAACCATAGCAGACATCAGTCATTCTAGACTATGAAACAGCCTTGAAACTACCACTAAGGTAACCCCTGATGTATTTTATTTGCAGAACCTGCAGAACCTGCAAAGAGCTAATCTGAGGTCAGCAGTTAAATCATTCACATTTATCATTGTGGAATTCTGGAGTCTTTCAGCTTTTTGTGAACAGACACAACAGGTCTTGAGTGTCACATTTCACTAAAGGCCATTTCTATCCGTTTGGTTTGACCCCATATTAATAAGTGATATACAGTGGGTGGACAACCGAGACCAAGCAATACATTAATATCAAAGTCCAAATAAGGAGTAGGGCCATGGTGTTCCTTCAGAACAGCTGCAGTCCTTCTTGGAAAGCTGTTATATTAGACCTGACCTGCATGCAGTGGGATATTGTACGATTTTTCAATAAGAAAGGCTCTGAGTTATTTTAGGGGTGAAAGAGGTGGAAATGTACTTCACATCTTCCATCTTTACTCAAGAGCTTACTGTAAAGGTTCAGTGATGTACAGATCAAGTGGTTGTATGAGATGGTCTGCATCCTGGTGTTCATGAAACTACCCTTGAATTTGTTTAGCCGGTGCATGGGTGCATTATCGTCCTGGGATACGGGAACACACAAGGGAACATCACAAGAGAAATGTTTGCACCATAGGGTCCACCCTGTACTATAAAACATACAGAGCAAAGATACAGATGACATGCAATTTCAAATCCTCCAACATGTTTAACAGTTGGCGACAAACATTGTGGGTTGAAGGCATCCTTTGGCTTTTCCCAAACATAAACCCATTGCAATGTAGAAAATAGTGTAACCACCATGACCATCAAATTTATTTTTTGGTGCTCATTATACCAGTTTAAGCATCTTTCTTTGTTGAGAGAGGGTCACAGAGGCTCAGATGTTGTTCTGCTGCAATCATTGACACTGTATTTTTGTGGCCTTTATTGACAATCTTGCTAAACGTATCCCACACTATCCCTGTCGGGGAGATTTCACTCATGACCACTGAACCTCTTTGTTGATGCCTTTTGTCTATATTTAGCAATGCATAAAGCCTGAGCCTTTTTCATGTTGTGTTTCCGTTATTTGGTCTCTTCTCTGTTTATATGTGCATGTACAGCATGTTTTCTGTGCGTGCAGTTGTGTATAATGTTTTTGTATAGTGTTTGTATATATTGTTATGTGTTTTTTGTTTTTGAGTGGGTTTACAGAATAATTATCAGAGTGTCTGTGTGTGTGTGTGTGTGTGTGTGTGTGTGTGTGTGTGTGTGTGTGTGTGTGTGTGTGTGTGTGTGTGTGTGTGTGTGTGTGTGTGTGTGTGTGTGCCTCCATCAGACCAAACCACACCTGGAAGTCCTGTTACTGGGCCTCCCTTGTCCTCCCTTGGCAGCTGATTTGGATTAGGGATGCAAATTTATAAAAAAAGATTCTGACCGATAGCTGACCCTCGTTAACTGACCATTAATCGTTAGCCGTTCCTCCAAATTAAACAACTAAAAACAATATGTTTTTAGTTGTTTTATTTGGAGATAAGGAGACGGCGCTGTTCCTCGGTGCACCCCACCGCCAATTGTGAGTCAGATAGAGCCCTAAAAATAATAAATTATCATCGGACACACAAAATAAATCCCCCATATGTTTTTTTGTTGTTTTTTTGCCTTCCGGGGCCCGCTTCCGGGGGCTGCTTGCTGCTGTGGGTGTGGGTTGGGGCGCTCGTGCCAGGTAGGGCGTCTGGTCAGCTGCGGTGGGGCAGGCCTCACCCCGTGGGTGGGCATGGGAGTCGTGCCGGCTCGCCTATGGGGAGGGCAGTTCGGGCAGGGTGTCGGTCTGTTGGCGTGGGCCTGGGATCCGGGCCTGCGGCCGTATCTTGTGCCTGCACCTGGGGGTTGGTTGTATGTGTGCGCCCATCGGGGCTGGTGTGGGAGTTGCTCCATGGCCCTTCCATGGGTCTTCTGTGACCCAGGGCTGGGTGCTCGGGCCTTTCCTGCAGTCGTAGGGTGTCTACAAGGCTATCGAGTTGGGGGGTGCTTCGGGGCCCTTACCGCTGCTTGGAGGCACTACGACATAATACCGACATTTTACACCAGAACCAATGCAGATAAGTCATGTACACTCACCGCTGGACATCACACACGCACACGCACACACATACAGGCGGTCCCATCACACACACACACACACACACACACACAGACACGCACGCACGCATGCACGCACACACACACACACACCACCACCACACCTGCTTCGAGTGTACCCCAGCACCCTCCTGGTTGCATTCCACTCATTTCCTCCCTCATTTACTGCCATAACTATGACAGGAAGTCATAGTTATGTGACCAGTTGTAGCTCTAGTTTTCCTGGACCTAATTTACCTGTTTTTCAATACATGTTGTTGTCCAATGTTTATGTTTTTGTGTAAATGTTGTTTGGTTCGATGTTTATTTGTCTCACCCGTGGTGATTCTCCCCCTCTTGGAGTAGTGATCAGTTATCATCATGATAAGTAGTTCTCCAAAGAGGGGGGTTGGTGGTGGTTCTCTATAACCAAAAACTGTGATCTTGTCATCCTCCAGGTCATCCACAGGACAGAGTTATTGCAGCAGTTCTTGATCATTTAAGTATTAATAAAGAGTTGCATTGCAGGTTGAGAATTTGAAGTCCACTTGCAAACTAACTCTGTCCTGGATGCAATGGCATACAAATACTCTTTGTTGTATGCCCAGCATGCTGACAGCACAGGTTAAAAAAATAAATAAAATAAAAAATCCCCCATATGTTTTTTTTTTTTTTAACCTGTGCTGTCCCCAATATGTTTAATGGAATGTCCCTGCCCCTCATATGCGGCGCACAAAGTTGAAGTGATGAGCAAACTTTACTTTAATTACTTTTTTTTGTTATAATATTTTTTTAACTGTAAACTGATAGCATTTATCATTCACAATTATTATTGTCGGTTAACGGTTAAACGGTTTAATTATGAACATCCCTAATTGGGACAAAACGAATCCATGAAAGGATTAAACTCTAAGCGTTTATTTGAATCTTCTTGGACAGCAAGCACATCTCAGATTGAGGCAGTGTCCTTTTATTGAACTTGTTTAGAGACAACAGGTCTGATTTTGAAAATACTATGGTTTGTGCAATAAAAGGCTCTAAGATCACTTTTTTTTTTTCTTACATTTTACAAAACCATAATATAAATGTTATACCTCATTGGCAGATTATTTTGCTTGATTAAAGTATAATTTTTTTATATCGAGTTTTTATTTCTTCATTTTGGACATTTAGTGATTGTTTGAAGTGCAGACCTGATAACAGAAACAACAAATAGATTTTAAAAGACATTTTCTGTGATTGCCAAATCCTCTTGGCTCTAGTTGTGTCATCCTTTGTGTTTAGCCCCTCCTGTCTGGGACCGCAAGCAGGTAAAAACAAACACTGGGAAATTCTTGTGAAATAGTTTGTGAACCATGATTTCGAGCAAGCCAAATCTCTCAGGTGTGAAAATATAAAAAACATCTAAATCGAATTCAAATAGTCTGGAAGTGGCACAAGTAGATTCCTGTTTGGAGAGTGTAATGAGTCACACTTTGAAATGAAGTTAGAATAAAGCCTTTTATCAGCAAGGTAGAGGTGGGGTCAGCAGCTCTACAGTGGAACTGGGATTTCAGCGGTGGTGCATCCATGTTGAAGTACCGGAGCAAAGAAATCACACTTTCATGATCACGGTCTATGATGTGCATTGATCATGTTTCATGGAAACATTACACACATTAGAGACACAAAAAATGTATTAACAACACATCTTAAGAGTTCACAATCCATCATAACTCGAGCTGTTACAATTATTACATAATTACATTGTACAATCATTTTGTACAATCATGAGATTACCAGATCATGTTTCTATCCTAATTTAGAGAGAATTTTAAGCCAATGTTAGAAATGTTGCAATGAATAAATGTCCCAATGTTTTATGCCTCAATGTTCAGTGTCAATATATAGCTCTCCAGTAACATAGACATATATTCTATACTGTTAAAAGACTATGATAGTGGTGTCACATGAACTAAAAAGTCAATTTAATCATACAACAATTATGTGCATGGCAATTGTCAACTAAAATTGCATGATTGTGACAGCAAAACTCACAATTTAATGCATTATATGGTGTCGTATTTTTAAAATAACAGTATATAACTTAGATGGGACCCAGGTGGTCAGGTCAGGTTGTTTTTCCAAATTAATATCAAACATGAAAGGAGTAAGTAAAGTTTGTTTGTTTTTTCCCGCAGTGAGGGAAGTGCGTGTTTGCGGGACACACGTTTGGACCTGCCAAGTAAAGTAAAAAACTTTTTCTTTTCTGTATCTAGTAAAAAATAATAATAATAAACTTCTAAATCCTACTCATCACCTACAAGAGCCTTCTCTCTCAAGCCTCCGCCACCAGCGTGCAGCCTCAGATACACTGATGCTAACCTCCAGCAAACCACCAGGACTAAGCAAACCAAACCTCCTAACCCCAGTCATCTTTCAAAACAGCCCTCAAAACTCACCTCTTCAGACTTCCCTTGCTAACCTCCCTCCCTCCCCTGGTCTTTTATTCAATGCCTGGTCAACACTTTCATAAAGTTTCTTCATAGTCTTCATGATTTAGTTTTGTTTGTCTTTAGAAAAGCGCTATACTATTTAAAATTAATGCAAACAGTTACTGAAGGTCGCTTTTAAAAAGGGATATCACCATTATTGTGCATTATATAAATATATAAGGAAAATTTGTATTTTTATTTTTAACTGTGCTGTCAGCATGCTTGGCATACAACACTGAGTATTTGCAAGTGGAGTTCAACGTCTCAACCTGCAATGCCGCTCTTTATTCATTCTTTAATCATCAAGAACGGCTCCTAATAACTCTGTCATGTGGACGACCTGTGGTATGACAAGAGCACAGGTGTTTTGTTATACAAGACCACTAATCCCCCTCTTTGGAGAACAATCTAACCATGTTTTGAACAACTAATCATCATTATTTCTCCAAGAGGGAGGAACCACCACGTGTGAGACAAATAAACGTGTAAACATGTTCCTGGAAAATAAAACATAGAAACCAGACGACAACATGCATCGACAAAGCAGAATCAGTCCAGGAAAATTGGAACAGCAACAGGCATGTGGCCTCTTCCTTTGATAGCTATGGCAGTAAAGGAGGGAGAAAAGGAGAAGGATGTAATCAGGAGGGTGTTCGGGGGTGTAGTAGGATTGGTTCGCGAGTGTATGTGTTATAAACTAATATGAGTGGGATTATAATTTCGGGACAGAGTAGAAGCATGCTAGGGCAGGAGCGGGACAGGCAAGATGGCAGCCGCCTGCCACATCCCCACCCACATAGCTCGCACCTCACCCGTCCTGCAAGCCTTAGGCCTAAATATGTGGTGTAGGTACTGAGTATAAGTTTAGGTAGATAGGCGAAGCGCAACCAGAACGATTCAAGCGGCCACGCGGAACCCCCCCCCCCGGACCCAACCGTGCCCTAGCAGGCCCACCTCCCGTACCTGGAGGCACCCAACCTACAGCGACCAGCCAGGGCGCACAGTGGCCCCTCATGCACCTCCGCCATGCTGGGCAGCTCCGTGCCCCATCAGGCCCCTGGTCAGCCCCCAGCCCCCATCCACCAAGCAGAAAACCCCAGAAAAGATGGTGATAGATTTCATCCACACCGCCCTGAGACTTCCCACGGACACCATGAAGCAGATCACCTTCCACTGTGTTCACCGACTGGGACACCAGGTGGGAAACCGTCCACTCTCCATAATTGCTAAGTTTGAACACTTTATGCACAAGTAGGAGGAATGACCACAACGAGGAATAACCGCTGGAACCACCATCCCCCTGCAACAGAAGATGACGAAGGAGAACGATCCCAAGGCGTTCCTCGTCAACTTTGAACAGATGGCTGAGGCAGCCGGCTGGTCAGAGCAGGCGTGGTGGCTCGTTACCTCCTCTCAGGAGAAGCCTAGCTGGCGGCGCATGCCATACCCCCAGAGCAGCTATGCTGTTGTCTGGAGGGCGGTGATGAAAATGGTCGGGAGAACACCAGAGAGTGCCTGCGCGTTCTGTCACTCCCCAGCAGCTCCTGGACGTGGTCCCAGTGGTGGCTACGACCGGAGGAGTGCTCCCCGCACCAGATCGCGGAGGTGGTGGCCACCGACCACGTCATTGACAATCTCCCAGCCTGCTAGCTGGGTGCGTTGTCAACGGCCAGCCTCACTCCAAGCCACCATAGCCCTCGCCGAGGTCTAAGCGCACATCTCCACCTACTGCGCTGGCCCGGAGAGGCGCCCACTAAGGGAGCCGCGGGATCCTGACCATTTGGGACCGCCAAGGGCCCGCGCCTGGATCCGGCGTGGGAATCGTCACAGGACTGGCCAGTACCAGCGCCGCGAACCTTGCAGCCATCACCATCCTCTTCCCCTCCAGGGACCCAGGAGGGGCCCACCTCCCATCCCGCTCCACCCCCCTGATTCTTCCAGGGTGGCGCGGCCTCGGGACCACCGGAAGCTGGGCTGGGCTCAGGCTCATCAGGATTTGATGGACTCGGGGCTTTAGTAGAGGCATAGTGGGTCGATAACCGTTGTGTGTATTGAGATATTCACACATATCCGAGAGTGTGAATTTAAATTCGCTATAAAAGAAAAATGCATATGGTAAAGGCCGCGGTTAGTTCCCACCTCTCGCATCCCCTGAGTTTGGATACAAATTGGACAGGTTTCTATGTGTTAATGAGAGAACGGGGGGGGTGCGCTCACGGTCTGTAGGTATATGTGAGTGTTGCACAGCGCACGCACGTTGACGCAGAGGACCCACTCTTCTGGTGGAGGTCACCAAAAGAGCGGGGGAGGGAGAGCCCCAGGTGGGAACTTCCCCAGAAAAAGTGACCTCTCCTCAGTTGACCCACCACTCCAACACCACCAACCCATTTTGATCACGATAACAATTGCCAAGAAAATAATACTCAATTTGAAAAACAGAGGCCATCCTGGCCGGGGCTAGTTAGACGTTTCATCTGGTCCTGTTATCTGAGCAGGGACTTGAGCCTGGCCAGGTGTGCTTGGTGCTCCCAATGTGGTTCCTTCGGTGGGGGGTGGATTCCCATCAGCACGCCTGGCTGTCCAGGTACTAGGGCTGGGCTGTTGGTGGGAGGCTGTCTACCAACTTCTGTTCTGTGGTCCAGATGTGGCCGGGGGCTTGTCAGGGGCCTGATGGTGGGGTGGAGGGCATGACAGGTCGCTTTGCAGCAGTGGCTGGTCACTGTGGGTTGGGTGCCTCCAGATACGGGGGGTGAGGGGGCGAGCTGGTGCACGGTAGGGCCAGGGTGGGCTCTGCATGGCCGCTGCCCGGCCAGCTACACCCCTGCGTTGCTCTGGTTTGCTTCCCCTATCTCTCCCAGTGCCAGAACTCAAACTCAGTACATACACCACACAATAGGCCTAGGGTTTGCAGGACGGGTGGGATGCGAGCTATGTGGGTAGGGATGCGTCAAGCCTGCGGCTGGATGGGCGTCTGGCCAGTGGGCGATTGGTGGGCATGGGGACCCCACCTCCGGGATGTCGGTCTGTCGGCACGGGCCTGCGGTTCCTGTCCTTGTCGTCCATGGTCTGGGTTCTGCTCCGCCCCATACACTCACCGGTGGACACATCACTCACATGACATGCATGCACACACACACACACACACACATATACAGTACATACAGGCGGACTCATGACAGGCACACACACAGCACCAGCACCTGGTTTGAAAACGCCCCCAATACCCTCCCAGTAACATCCTCTCCTTTTTTCCATCATTTACTGCCATAACTATGATAGGAAGAGACCATATGCCGAATTGCTGTTCCAGTTTTCCTGGATTTAATTAACTCTGTTTTCTCAATACATCATCTGACATTTCTGTTTGTTTTTCCATGTACATGTTGTTTGGTTCTTTGTTTATTTGTCTCACCCGTGGTGATTTCCTCCCCTCCTGGAGTAGTGATTAGGTGTTTAAAGACCAAAAGATGGTAAGATAGTTCTCCAAAGAGGAGGATTGGTGGCGGTTTTTGTGTAACAAAAAGCTGTGCTCTTGTCATCCCACAGGTCATCCACAGGACCGAGTTATTGCAGCAGTTCTTCATGATTAAAGAATGAATAAAAAGTGGTATTGCAGGTTGAGAAGTTGAGTTGAACTCCACTTGCAGACTAACTCTGTCCTAAATGCAATGGCATACAAATACTGTATTGTACACCAAGTATGCTGACAGCACAGGTTAAAAAAATAAAAATAAGAAAATAACTAAATATTGTTCCATCAGTATTTTTTGCTCTTTAGATGTGGAGGAAACACAATGTCCTGTATTGATCCTGTATTGAACTGCGCCCCACTCATTGGTTGGTCTTTTAAATATTGAAAGCATGCATGTACCATCTCCATCTGATACAGACTCATGCGCCTTTTAGAGAACCCGCTGAGCTTAGACTGCCAGTTGCAGCTTACGAAAGGGATGCTATCGTGGGTTATCGCTGCCTAATCCTAGTGACCTCTAGACAATACCCCCCAGGAGTAGCAGGCAGAAATGTGCAAAAATAGGGGTACCTTGATATAGTTGCAAAAACAAGTGCAGGGGGAAACATTTACAAAATAACTAATGTAGGATCCAACCATAGATTTGGTCAAAAGAACTTAAACAGGAGGTCACCATAAAGTCAACTAGAAACACCAAACCGACCTGCCCAAAAGACACAGGAGAGAACATATGGGTATCCACGTATAGGAGCAGAGCCAAACCAAAATTACTCAAGAGGGGTGAAACACATATCACAAGCAAAAGTATTTAACTTTGAATATTATTAAATAGGGGGCTAATGAAGACAAGTTGCACATGTTTAAATGAATACAAAAAACATGAATCTATAAATAGGATTATTGTTAAAGTAAGTAAATATTAGCTATTCCCTCCCATGAGGTCAAACTAAATTGACTCATCCACAGCGCATTAGTGCCTGGATTACTGCAGCTGTGGAGTTCTTGTCAGACACCGTCTTGTTGAAAAGGACAACAGTGTTAACAAAATATTCTAATGTTAAACTTAAATCCTAACAATAAAATATCTGAGAGAAGTTGCAGATATGTTATCCCCTGATCTCCACCAGGCACAATGTGACACAAGTCTTGTTTTTCTGCACAACTTTCCACTGGGTAATTAAATGCCGTCGGTGGTCACATTTACATATTAAGACATCGTCAGACCCTAGCATTGGCCTCGCCCTCCGGTTCCATTAGGTGCTTCAACTGCAGCTGAAACAAACCCGTTTTATCAGAGGCCGGGTTGTCCAGGGTCACTTGGTCTGACCATTTTGTCCGATGAACGATGTCCTGTTTTACTACACCTGAGACTTCATGTCATTTTACCTGTGACCTGAAGGCTTTTTGTCTGAGGAACGATGCCGTATGGTCTGATGTATGGGATCTGATGTTGATGCTGATGTCTTAACATGTACACCGTACACTTGCCGCTGTCTGGACTGGTATGGTTCTGGGCCGCTCCAGCGCTGAGCACCTCCCAGCATGGGCAATCCAGAGCTTAAACTTCGTCCATCTGTCCTCCCCACAAAAAACTGAAGAGCTTGTATAACACTCTCCATCCCCTAGGCAGCTATTAGAACGCCCCCCCCCCCCTCCCCATTAACCCCACCACAGTACACACACACACACACACACACACAGACACAAATACACACACACACACACACGCACACACACACACACACACACACACACACACACACACACACACACACACACACACACACACACACACACACACACACACACACACACACACACACACACACACACACACAGAGGGTCCACTGGCTCTGCTTTTATCTGATACTCTGTGTATTTTTGTCTCTGTGGACGTAGCCTGAGTCAACTGTTGTGCAATGACTGGCTATAGTTGATGTGTCATGATAGCGGGGTCATTGAAAAATTCTGCCTCAGCATATTTGACACCGTTCAAAAATAAGTCTTGCAAATGAGAAAGAATGGAGAAATGTTTTATTTTAATATTTTTATTGTCTGTGCTGATAAATGGCTGTCTATGTATCCTGGTCATCCTCTATTAAGCCTCGGACACTCGTAGCCACTATCAGCACCTTTATCATTACTGATTTTTTAAAAGTGTTTTATAAAATGGATTTGACTGTAGCAATGAAACGCCTTCTACAGCTAGGGGTTAGACTTGCCCTGATGCCCTGGGTATGTAGCTTTGTTTCTGGTCGCGAGCACAGTGTACCCTACCAAAATTGTGACTTATTTGGCAGAGCTCACAGGAGGTGTGGCCTAGGGCACACTCCTTGGACCGATCATCATCTTGACTCTAATTAATTGTGCTGCCATCAACTTTGAAAAATGCTGGAAATATGTGGACGATATAAATGTAGTCCATGTCTGCCATGCTGGCAAGACAACATCTCCCCAGGCCGGCCTGGACAACCTGGAGTGCTGGTTTCACAACAGTCAAATGGCACTAACTGGCACTAAGTGCAAAACATGACTGTGACCTTCATGAAGAAAGCACCATCCCTCTGATGGTGTCTAGCCAACAGCTACCATGCTGTGACACTGTGAAAGTGCTCAATACAGTGCTGGATCAAGAGTCGTGACACAGTCGGACTAACAGTGGAACCATTGCACTGCTGCTATGATCAAGAAAGCAAATTCCAAACTGCAATTTCTGAGGAGGTTTAAGGGGTTTGGTATTACCACCCTAGACTTAGAAACAATACACACTGGTTTTGTCCACCCCTCTGTGGAGTACGCCACTCCAGTGTGGCATGGAAACAGCTAACAGTGGCAATATCTGAACAGATATAGCATACCTAAAATTGTGCCTGCTGGATTATTATAGGTAGTGCATATTCCAGCTATCAGGATGCACTCCAAACCCTTTCACTACCTACCCTCCAAGATAGAATAACCACACTGTGTAGGAACTTTGCAGAGAGCCTTTGGACTCTCCCTTCAGGAACTGGCTGTTCACCACAAGAGCTCAGATATCCAACCGACAGACCAGACAATACACACAATTTCAGATTCCTAGGACACACATTGAAAAGTATAGGAAATCACCCACCCCTTTATAACAAGACTTTTAAATGCACAACTATAAAATTATGTGTTTGTAAAATGCTTTTATTTTGATGTGTGCATTGTACATGCTTGTGCATTTTGGTATTCTGGATGTGGAACTGCCATATGAGTGTCAAATAAAAACTTGAAACTCAAAACACCATTCACTCTAGTAAAGTAACATGCCCAAATGTAGAAGGACACTTAAGGCATTAAACCAGGAGTATCTCTATCTATCTATCTATCTATCTATCTGTCTATCTGTCTGTCTGTCTGTCTGTCTGTCTGTCCGTCTGTCCGTCTGTCTGTCTATCTATCTATCTAGAAGAGTGGCTCAGTTGATCAGAGCCCAGCAAAACATTCATGGGAGTCCTCAAAGTTATGGCTGAGCTTGATCCCTTCTGCTCTTCAACTTAAGTGCACTGGAGTAGAGTTGGGAATGCAAGTCTCATCCCAAAATTTAGCAACAAGAAGTTAACACGGGAAGTTATACAAAGTCAGTGTGCCAAGGAGGTTCAGGAATAAGGACATGTTTGCATTCTGATTGGATCAAATTGTAAAATGCAAAAAAAAAAACAGTCAATCCACGTTCTCACATTTCCTGCTTCAGGCAGCCTCGAGCAAGTGTCCCAGTTGCGTTCCAGCAATCGTAATGCATTCCAGCCACAATAGGTAATGTTCTTTTGAGGACCATGTACAACTCATTTACAAATTTCTTCAGTGAACGTGTACGTAACACTGTCACCCAAAAGTCAAGACATTGGCAGATAGTATCACAGGAGCAGCAGTTGAGCAGGTCAGCTGGCAATGAGTGGGTTTGACGGTTGGGCTACTTAGTCACATAACACCTAATGAGTGCATCACCGTGCAAGGCTGATAAATGTAACTGTTTTGTTCCTATAGTGTGTGGAGAGCAATGATTTGGCAAAACAGCAAACCACACACTAACAGATTCCATTCACCGACAACCACAATCCTAATCTTGCATAGCCACACAAGATTTGAGGTTTGGCTAAACGAGTTTGCCAAGTCCAGACTCGAGTCCAGAAATATCACGTGATCAAACGTGAGGCTAAACATGGCTATGCTATTTTTTGCACTATTTTCTACAGAAAATACAAAAGGAGAAAAAAAAAACGAAACATAGATTAAGTCAAGGAGATGGTGTGAACATGGACTGCACATGCTGCAGCGCGAGATTTATGCTTCACAGCTACGCATTTTGCGCCATGGTTGCTGTTGTGTTCTTTTTCCATTTCAGTCAGCTTGGCTCCCAATTGGCTATCGGTCTTTCCCACATGACACTGCGCAGACTGTGTCCTCTGCGTTCTCCCCACACTACAAGATATCGGATTGTAAAGACTGAACATGTTTAATATTTGCGATTTGTGATCGGTGCGGCAAGGACGGACTTCCGAGCAGAATGGGGGAAGTAAAAAACACTGGCAATATACCTTACACCACAGGAAAATTTGGCAAGATAATCTTTAGAACCATCGAAAAAGCAGGCCTTTGCTCACAATTGTCTGAAGGGGGAAATCGGGGCCAAAATCGGCTTGATTATCCTGTAGCGGATAGGAAAGCACTATATGCCATATATATAGGACATTAACCATTAATGAGAAGAAAATTAATGCTTGTTTGGCTTAAAAAAAGATTCTCAAACCTGCCAATAGAGAGCGCTAGACCTCTGAACCCACTTAGGTGTGATCTTTAACTTGGAGCTTGTTCTGACGTCGGTTGGGAAGTATCTCTGGATAACCCTGGATATCTGTCAGTTATTGTTTATGAACTGGAGATGTCAAAGATTAGGTCATTGTTTGAAATGAATGCTCAACGAGTGAGTGCTTAACGGCGGGGGTTGCTTTACTTCACCAGGCTGGGTGTCAACCGTCTTTGGCAGCGATTGTACACGACCTCGACTTTCTGTATCCCGATGAGTCCTATCCAAATTAGATTTATTGTTACCGTGGGGATCTTTTTGAAAAATCAATTTATGTTGCAAATAAATATGTAGGTTGTGCTCAAACTATTTGGTGAATAACAGCTGATTCACATTATTAAGATTTATTTTAATAACTTTTCATGTAATGTGAAATATCTAAAGGTGCTGAATCTGAATCTCTATTGCGTGACCCGATGTTGAACAGGGATACACATAATAGATCTATATTTATATAGTGCTAATCGGAGTGTTCTTGCAGTTGCCTATCTTGGCACTGACCCATATGGATGGCTGCCCAAACACAGAGCTCATTAAATCACTGAGATAAGAAAACCTCCAGATATTGTCTGTTAACTCAGGAGGTCACTGTAATATGGGCCAAGAGTCAGGATTAAGCTGTTATCAGCCAAATAGGTCCACGCAGATAAAAAGCCTGTGTCAGTCCACACAATCACCCAGTAGGGTGGAAGTAAAATTACCCTTCCAATAGGTCTACAAAGCAGAAATCTCCTCTCAGCATCTTGACAACCCCCAGTTAGTCACCCTGGCCGGAAAATATGTACTCTATTACCATCTGGCAAATTGTATCAGAGTATCAGACACAGTGACAATAATTGTCGCTATGTTTTGAAGGTAAAATAACAATTATTCAAACTTCTTCCAAAATCATCCACAGAATTCTGTATTCTTAAAGAAAGGAAAGACATACTAAATTTAAATGTTGATGTGATTTTTTTTACACATCATTAAAATGATTTTTTTAATGATGTATGCAATGATAGTTATTGATAGCTTGTTTTGATATATTGATTAACAACTAAATGGATAGCTCCATCATAGGAAATTAGTAAATGGCTATTCCCAGCAGACACCAGACTCACAGGTCACTCAGGTGACCATCGGTTTGGTCCAAGGTTGTTTTATGTGCTTGTAGTGTCTGCTCAGTGTTTCTCCAATGGAATCAATGTTTTCCATGCCAATACTGAAGATGTCTAAGATCAACAGCCATCACTTTAGCCAGTGATTTACTGTACACTGACTTTAGCCACAATCCTGCTGGAGTTTGTTTAGTCCTTCACACTTGTGAGTTCCTGGAGAATTTCATCTGTCTTTACGAGTCCAGGCCAGTAACAAAGACAGAATCTAAAAATCCTCAGTGAACATTCATCAACCGTGTATCAAGTTACTGCAGCTTTTAGAGTCTCCATGAAAAAGTGCTTCAGTAAGTCTTCTGCAGAACCTTTGGGGTTTTCTTCTTATCATCGCTGCCATCTAGT
>NC_137190.1:35658363-35910863 GCF_960531495.2 Zeus faber | reverse complement strand
CAGAAGAGCTTCAGGTGTGTTTTCCAACCTGGCACATCCAATTACTTAAGTCACACTACAATAAAATTCATCCTGGAATCTGAGTATTCTTCTCTTTTCTCTGTTAAGAATGATGGAGGCTACTGTTTCTATTTGGAACCTTCAATGCTGCAAAAAAAAAGTGTTGCCTCAACACAATCCCTGAGACCCAGAATACCTGGAATTCCTTCAGTTTCATGGCTTTTTTTTTTGCTCTGACATACAATCGTATATGGATAGGTGTGGGCCTTTCCAAATCATGCACGATTTGTTGAATTAAACACAGGTGGACACCAATGAAGCTTTGGAAACATATCAAGGAAAATAAATGGAAACAAGATTCACCTATGCTCAAATAAAAATACTATGTGGTATTTCAGTTATTTGTCTTGAAAACATTTTCAAAGAAAGAAACAAGTTTTGTTTTTGTCATCATGGCGTATAAAAATGAATTGAATCCATTCTCGAGTAACACCTGTTCTGCACTGTGGGCGAGCGAGCAAATTTGCCAAGAGGGCCAATTGGAAATCACACAACAGCCAATCAGATTAACGCATAATGTAAACAAACCATTGGGCGGGCTGGACCAGTACAACATGTTGGCGGGAAATGGGGGCGGGACGCTTCTGCTCAAATAGACACCGTGAGCGAATTCCGGGGGATCAACGACATCGTCGCACATTTCACTGTCGCTCACGTCATTGAAACGAATTCCTTGAAATTATTTTTTGTCGCTCATGTTGCTGGCAGTCAAGAATGGGTGTCTGGAACATCTGAGTAATTTCTGAATTCACAGTATGTTTTGTGCGTATATGTATATATTTGTATTGTTCTGTGTGCATGTTACCTGTCCATTGTCCATCACCATTATTCGATCAGCCTGCATTACGGTGTTAATGCGGTGAGCAATCGTTAGCACTGTTTTGCTGTGGAAAGCCTCTCTGATGGTGTGCTGTATCAGCATGTCTGTCTCAGCATCGATGGACGCTGTGGCCTCATCCATTAGGATGATCTGAATGAGGACAGGACAGAAAATTCAGGACACGTTAAATTTTAGAAATTTACAGAAATTAGCGACTACCTCCAATTACTTTTTTTTCATCAAAATTAAAACAAAAACTAATCCCCTCACTTATAGCTTCCATCTTGCAAAATAAAATAGACATGATTATGTGGATGTGTAATTCTTAGACATTATGTATTGGCCTGATTATGCTTAACAATTAACTAGTTTCAGTTTATTTATGAAATGCATAGAAAATAGCAATATACACACACAGCAATATCAGCAATTTGCTCACTCAATTATACACTTTTTTATTTTCTAAGCCTAACATTTAATGTAAATGTTAGGCTTAGAAAATGTTGCGATAAGCTAAACATAATAGTACGGTAAGATAAAAAAACAGAGTAATAATAGTTAAAGAATTCAATTAGTAAGTGTAATTTAATATAAATGACTAATTATGAGCTATGGAACAATTGTGGATCAGCGGAATTATGGTAATAGTTTAACCTCAATTAAACTAATTGACCGTAAGGCAAAGTATGCAAATGCAGATGCTACTGCGGTTCGCACCATGGTTTGGGATTTGAAACCATGAGTTTTGAGACTTGAAGATGACTTTGGAGCACTGGAGATTATCCAGAGATCTCAAACAGAGATAAATCAATGTTTGTGAGAGTTGGAAGACCTGTTATTGCAGCTGGAAGCTGCTAAACAAAATTGATTGTCTCCTTGGCCACTCATATTTTGACAGGGCACATGGTGTCAATTTTGGCAAAGCTCCATAACAATGGGTTTCAATCAGGTCGAAGTTCAAGAAAGACAATTGTGTGCATTCTCATATTTTATGACTTAATTTATGTGGAAGCCAAAACTCAAAACCCAAACATATTCTTCATTTTGAACTACTACCGTCACATGGCAAAGGACTGTGGTGAAAGAGTACAGTGCACAGAATGTTATAGCAATAAACGTTGCTCTGCACTGTATCCAGACTATCAACTCCATGGGAAACAATGACCTCCACCACCACCAAGGATCATTCTGATGGGTCAGCAATTTATCAGTTCTACTGTACAATGGTATCATCAAAGTGTACTGTGAATTACGTGGAGGTGCTGCCATCCCCAAGTCAAAAATGACTGGTGAAGAGATATCCTGCATAAAGTCAGGGAGCAGCACAACAGAGCAATAATGCACCAAATGATCAATATCTCAACTTCGGTCATCGTCAGAGAGGTACAGTATATGTCAGTGGAGCTCACTAACCAGCTGTCTGCGTTGACAGAACCTTTACCAAAAGTCCCAGTTCTCCAGTGATTGGTAGGAGACCTACATTAGTTCACAAGGTAGTATGTTGACATTTTAACTTGGTACACATTTATACCACAAGTACCAAGAGTGTACACATTTTTAACTCCTAATTTTAGTAAATGTTCACTAGGAAGTGACAAATTGCTGTTTTTTTTTTCTTATTTCAAACTGTTATGTCCTCTAATTAGGTGTGATCCAATGGTGAATGACATGATGATCACCATACCTAACCTTGCATCCACCAAAGGAGTGATCGCTGATGTTTTGCCCTTATATGTGCTCCTTAGCTACCCCTTTTAGTTACTCCTTGTTGTGGCCCCTGTTTTGTCTGTTGTAGTTACTTGCAGTTAGCCAGATGGGTTAAATCTTTAGTTACCATGTAGTGTGCCTTTTAGTCCCATAGGTACCAAGGCATTGTAGCCTTTAATGTAATCAGTTTTCCTTATGGCTATTTTCCTTTTCGTGTGTTTTTGTACTTTTGTTTTATGTGGATCCAGTTCATCCAGCTCATTGTATGTTTCACGGACAAACCAACTGGCTTTCTAGCTAAACCCGCTCTTGTCCTGCAGGGCCTATGGAGCAGGGTGCAGTTGTACTGTGGCGTCTTCACCTATGATCTCCCATCCCTCTCACCCGCGTGCTGTTTTGAGTATTGCACCAATTTTCACCTCAGGTATAATGGTGCTTTAGGCTTTAAGTGGTATATTGTCCCGTTAATTCCTGTAGCTTCACAAATTCCATCATTTTATGTAAACTATTCTTTTGAACTAAACCCACCCTCTGTTCCTCTTTGCAAACTTACCTGAGTGGGGTTAACTTATTATGCATTGCCGGTTCTATATTACTAATTATATGGGCGCAATTCCTGAGGTGGGGTTGTCGTGCAACTTATGCATATTGATTCCTTAGCCAGCCTGGTCACACAGAGCATGGCTGTCCTTTAGTGGTCCAGAGTTCATGACAAGTTAATACACCCTCAGGAAGAGAATTGCTGTACAATTCATCTGCAGGGCCATTGTTTGCTGTGTAGTATCAAATACATATGCATACAAATGGCCAGAAAGACTGAAAGTCAGACAAACCTTGGAGTTGCGGAGCAGAGCTCTAGCCATACACAGGAGCTGTCTCTGTCCCACAGAGAAGTTCTCTCCATTCTTCACAACCTGTGACTGTAGCTTGTCAGGAAGCGTTGAGATCTGGAGTGAAAGCACAGAAGTAATTCTATTAGTAATACTAGCTTCACTACTGCTACCATTGCAGAACTTATCATGGTTCTACGTTATGGTTCTCATGTACAGTTCATCTAAATTTTACAGTATTGATAGTGGTACTGTCTGTAACTACTGAGTACACCAGCTGGTTGGTGGGGTTAATGATAAAGTTTATCACCATGCATGTTAACATGTTAATGTGGAGTAGTGCAAGGGAGAGGGTGCTGGATTTTGGTATGGGCCGGCCAGAATGCATAGTAGGCCTTATTCAACAAAATATCAAGAAAAATGGCAGTGCCTGAGGTACTCTCCGTAAATGTGGAGACAAGGGTTCAAAGTTGTTTGGCTTGACTAGGCTTCTGTGTGTAGCTCTCTTATTATTGGTACAAGCGATTTAACATCTGATTATTGTATGCGCTATCTAGTCCTGGCTATCGAGTCCTAGTCCTAATTCCATCTTGTGGCTGCTGTAAATAGGGCAGCTGACAACAAAAAAATGAATGAGAATAGAAGTGAGAATGATCATGAATGAGGCTTATTTGAGAGGGAAG
The DNA here is from genome assembly GCF_960531495.2 of Zeus faber. Lineage (NCBI taxonomy): Eukaryota > Metazoa > Chordata > Actinopteri > Zeiformes > Zeidae > Zeus > Zeus faber. The sequence continues at coordinate 35,906,763 of NC_137190.1, read as the reverse complement.
GCAGCTAAGGAGATTACAGAGAAAACAAGTTGGTGAGTAGGAAAGAGAGGGCATTAATGTGCTGAAGCTTTGAGGAGGGCAGAGCATCTTCAGCCCTTTTCCCACTTGCACTGGAATCCATAAATTCACTGGCAATGTTCCATATTGGCGTAATGTGGGAAAGGGTGTCACCGGGAGAAAAGTCGTTCCGTAAATTTCTATCGACATAGTACAATTAACAGGAAAATTCCGGTACAGCCGTAAATGGAAGTGTGTGTGAATGGAAGCAGTAATATTTCAGAGGCAAGCCGGTAAAGTATGGGTGGAGCCAAATCCGAATACTGGCAAAGTTCAAATAGTGGGTTTTTATAAATATTTATTGCATATAAATATTTCAGAGATTATTTGTATACAACACAAACACACGTCAGGCCACAAGCGCTTCCCTTGCCCGCCAGCTACACTCGAACGTGAAGCCGCAGAGGGAACGATCAGACCGGGAGAGGTAGAACGGGTGGAGAACATTTCTTCTACGGACGCAGAGTGTAGGACAGGTTGCAAATGATCATATTGATTTATTAACATTGGGTGAGGATTATTGCGTCCGGGGATGGAGCCTCTGTCCCTGCTCCATCAGCAGAGGGAACCGAGGTCATTCAGGAGGGACGGGGAGACGGGAAGTGAAGCGCTGGTCTCTGAGAGCCAGGAAAAAAAGGAAACCGATTCACATTGTACGTCCGTTGTCGACAGATTGTCCAAATGATCGCATCTACATTGGAGATAACGTGCTAACCCTAACCCATTACCTACTGTATCCGTAACTGTCATGAATCCTCCCTGGTCTCCCAGGATTTATATTTGTTCTCATGTTTTATTTTCATCTGGTCATTTCCTCATGCCATGTCACTAACCTCCATGTCAGTTCAGAGCCGCCCACTACCTTTTGCTTTGCTGTCACTCCCTTCCCTTCACCTGGTTTCCCCTGCATGCAGCTCATTCCCTCGTTAGTCCCTCAGTATATATACTAGTCCACTTCCCTTTGTTCTCCGTCAGATTGTCTCTTGCATTAGGCTGAGTGTGCCCACATTACAACCGGGTTCCTGTACCTTGCGGCTGAACCTCTGCTTCGACTCTGGTTCCCAGCCAGTTCTCTGCTGAAGAAGTTTACCTTCTCTGACTGATCTCCTGGTTTTGACCCCTGCCTGTTTTGTTTTTCTTGGAATCGACCTGGTGGACTTTGATTTCTTACCTGAGTGTTTTTGTGTCGTGCTTAAGGGTTAGCGTAACAGTCATCTAATGTGGAAACACACTCCATCGGGAACTTTTCCATAAAGGAGGCCAATGTGTGAATGATTGCCTGAATATTTTTTATCCAGCAATGTTATGGATTCCATGTGGGGAAATGGAGAATGGAGCATGGAGCATGCAAGGACACAGCAACACTCTTGAGGGACCTAAAACTGTGTTATAATGGTATTCAGTCAAGGGAAAAGCGGCAGTTTGCATGATGTTCACAGATAGAGGCCTAGGGAGCTTGCATTGCTACCAAATATCCCACCAATTGGAGATACAGAATTTCAAGTTGTCAGCCTGCCTAGGAGGAAAGAAGTGCAAGATATTATGAGGTGTGCAAGGGCCTCTTCTGCACCTGGACATACTTTATAAGAGTGCACCTGGTGTGTTGTATGGATTATAATGGTGGTAGTATGAAAAAAGGGTGTTATTCCAAAGGCTTGGCAGAATGCATGAGGAATATTCATACCAAAGGAGACAGATGCCATAAGCATCACAAAACTCTCGACAACCTGGCTTATTGGTGTGGAAGGGAAGGTCTTCTTTATTGCAGTGACACTAAGGTTGGTAGCATATTGTGATGGATCCACACATGCCCACAAACTTTAAGTTTAACATCATTATATTTTCCGTATGTATGTTAGAATTTCTCTTCACACATTGATAATGCACATACACAAAATTAAAACAATTACACAGGTTGTTTCTTATAGTATACATATTTCATTGATAAAATTTGACATTACATTATTGAGTTAGCAATTTTGTTTGAAATGGTATATGTAGCTGCAATCGATTAATTTGTTCTTTAATTTACCACATTGCTTATTTTGCATTTATCTAAACATATGCAACGTAATTTAGTTCCTTGTTTAAAGCAACACTATGTCACCTTTTTTTTTTTTTTAACCTTAAAATAACTCCCACCCACTCCCACCCAAGAATGGTAGCAGGGAGCCCTGTCCCTCGCCGCGACTTGTCTCACTGCGGCTCCTCCAGAGCTGTGAAGTAAGTGCTAGCTGCCCCGAAGTCTGTGAGAAGGTGCTGTAACCTAGGTGTACATTGTGTTTGTAACATAGACTTTTTATTGAAAATATGTTCTTTTCGGACACTAGACAGTTTTATGACAGTCTGCATTTTGTTTTTGAAACTTATTTCCTCTTGTATCTATTTTGGTTTGGCTATGTTCCTTTAGGGGATGGTGGCTCAGGCGGTAGAGCTGGTGGTCTAGTGATCTAAAGGTTGCTGGTTGGATACCAGGCTCCTCCTGCTAGCATGCTGTAGTGTCCTTGAGCAAGACACTTAACCCCTAATTGCTCCTGATGGCTGCGTCCGTCGGTGTTTGAACAATTGTAAGTCGCTTTGGATAAAAGCGTCTGCTAAATGACTAAATGTAATGTACATGTTCCCTCCTGTTTCATTTGGGTAGGTCTGCTTGGTGTGTCCAGTTGTCTTTATGATAACCCCTATTTTAATTGTTTTTTTAGTTGGCACCTATGTTAGTTATTTTGTAAATGTTTCCTATGCACTTAGATTTTTCAATCCATCTTAAGTTGTTTTATCTTTTTTAGCAAATAAATCCAGGCACATGGGCCCCCCCCCCCCCCAGTTCCGGTTCTAGGCATTTTGCAGCCCTGGGCAATCTGTCGCTGGGAGGGGGGCGGGCTTCTGCACGTGCCTGCACTCCTGTGTTGTCCAGCTCGGTCTATCACACATATAGGCAAAGGTTACTGGACATCTCAGAAGCGAAAACAGAAATTCCAGGGTTTTCCTGATGCTTACAGCTGATTGTACTATGAGGCTCGTCAGAGCTCATTTTGAGGACATTGAATTTTGTTTGGGTGAGAAATCGGTAGTGAGAGAGGTTGGAGGGGGGAATGCATTTTCCTCTCATTAGAGCATAAATGGATGATATGACTACAATAACGACTACAGTACCATGCACAATCTAAAATGTACAGAAATAAAGGTGAAACCGAGAAAATTTAGGCATTTGTCCATTGTTGGAAGTGACTGGTACATAGATGGTACGGCTTCACCGTGATTGTGAAGGATGTTAGTTGATGAAGAGCATTGTGCATTAAATACAGTGTGTGGTGGACCAAGAGGGCGGGGCCAAGCCGCCACTGCAGACAGGCGGTGCAGTCTTCCATCCCAGGACCGCTCAGCTGCTGGGGATCAGTGTAATCAGCGGAGGGACTCCGCTGATTACACTGATCCCCAAAACAGGAAGTTATAATTGTGTGTGTGTCCCCACAGTAGGCATCGGCTTGCAGGCAAGTGAGCCTGAGAGGCATGATCCGACATGGACAGCGGGTGATCAAGGAAGTGGGGATCCATGGATCAACCTGGACTATTTATTTACAGTATATTGGCCTGCAAGCCCTGAGTTTCCTTTTCGGCCCATGAGCCACATTGATTTAAAAGGACTTGTTAATAAACACGCCAACTGGCGCTGTTTCGCCTCCGCCTGCTTCCTCTTCCTCATTCCTTGGCACTGAGCCAGAACACACCTTCACAAAGTGATAACTTAAGATGATTACCATGCATCATGTGGTATGGCATTTCCGCAACTTTGAAACAAATCTCATAAACCGTTAAGGTTTGAGAAGTGATAGGCAAGTAAATAGGAAATGGTTGGGTGTGCCACATTGTTTAAGTAGTATAGCCCTATATGATAAGGAGATCATATAACTTCTGGTGAATGATCTGACAGAGGACATCAAGCGTGCTTAGGTTTGATTTGAGTTTGTTTGTGTTCGGGGATGCTGCGGATAAGGCTGCCACACCACTTGTGAAAGCAGGAAGAAAATGCAAGGGAAGCACTGCAACATGTCCCTATGCCTGCTTCAGCATATAGACAGCTGTGTAAAGTTGCTCTGCCCTCCGGCCAATTCCACACACCTGGGATCTATTACCTTCATCATCTACCGCAGTATTTATCCTCCGGCTCCCCAGCCACTGATCGGCAGGTCGTTAGCGAACCTACCTGTGTTCATGTCTCTCCTGGCCCCTTCCTAGTCCATAGTTCCAAGTCTGTTTCCAAGTATCTCGTCGTGTCCTAACCTGCCTGCCTGCCTGCCCTCCTCACTCAAGTGTTCCCATCCAGCCCGGTTCTCCGCTTCCCCACTCGGAACCACCTGGATCCCTCCGTCCCAGTCCTCACCGGTCCTGTCCTGTCCTGCTCCACCTCGTCTGCTATCCCCGCCGGCTTAGACCCGTCCCATCCCAACCGGACCCTTCCAGTCATTTCCACTGTTCCTCCTAATAAACCTTCTTCGTGCCTGTCTACGGTCTCTGTGTCGTGCATTTAGGTCCTTCCTAGCTGAGATCCTAACATAATTATCAGCCCAATTTATTCAATATCACATCTGTTGTATTGTTGTGTGTGTGTATATAAGAGGAAACATACTGAGTTCTTCATGTAGGTCCTATCCAGTGCTTCCCAGACCTCCTCATCGCTGTATTCATTAAAAGGATCCAGGTTGTACCTAAAAGGATTAATATACACACTCTGGGTAATTTATCAGTTTGTTAGTGTATTTCCTAAATATATGGTCATTTCCATCATATTAACACCTCACTCATGATTCAGGTCTGTCATGGGTGTAAATAACTTTCCATCAATCATAAAAAAGAACGCTTTAACATAAATATTTCTGCCCAGAGATTATGTTCAGAATGAAAAGCTGGTATAATAGTAAGGGGGCTAAAATAGAACATAAAGGAAAAAGATATTACACTTCTGTTTGGTATTCTATTGCTTTTTTAAGTGAATTGCTGTTCTATTTCTGGAATTTCTGAAGAAAAAAAATTAACTCAATTAATTAATTTGAATTAGTTTGAGTTGCATTTATAATACATATTCTGCCAGTTGTCAATTGTAGTTCATACGAGTTAAAATCTATTGCACCGCCGAAGTGTGGTAGGGGGCATGTCTGTGGCAGCTGGGGAGGTTACCTGATGCTACCGACAAATAGGACAGGGTCCTGGGGGATGATGGACAGCTTGCTGCGCAGATCTTGCAAGCCAATTTTTGTTATGTCCACATTGTCTATCAGAATCGTCCCTTCTGCTGGCTCTGCTAACCTGAACAAAGCCACGGCCAGAGAGGACTTTCCTGTAGAACAAACATGACGAAGTTTGAAGTTTAACTATAACATAAATGCAAAATCATCCACACAAAATACGGACAGCCTGCTTTCTTACTTGAGGATAACAGCATGAAGTTTGTCTATTGATTAAGTATTTAACCTTACCTATCAGGAACCAGCACTGATCTGGCACACCGCCACAACAAACACTGGGCCTTATTCACTAACAGTGCGTGCACACAAATCTGTGCTTGAACCCTGCATATGCATATTTCAAACAAAATTGGGATTCATGTTCATTGGGATTCACATTTGTTCTTACTTGATTTGTTCTCATTGTACGAACAAACTTACAACTGCCCAAGCCTATTATTCTTGTATTGTACTCTTGTACAACCAACTTCCAGAATTTCACATAATAGATGGACTACTACAACTACTACTACTAGTGCTGCTACTAATAATAATAATAAATTGTTCTGTTATCCTCCTTTTGGCATCAACTTTTATATAGAATCAGTTTTTTTTACATTCACTACCCTGTTATTGAAGCCTAAACCTATATGGAAAATGATGTATTTCCTGGCTTCAACTTCTTGACCAATAACTTAGTTTTGCAGTTTGCCGTTTTGATAATATTGTTATTTTAAACCTTTAGGGGCCATGGTTCACTTTTTATCTCTGACCCTGCAGAGAGGATAATATCGATAAGTTGGCATGTGTTATTATTGGGACATGTTTCAAGAAATTTAGAATGATAAAGATTCACATACGCGTGTGATACGTACTCATCTTGAATCAGGTGGTAATTTTGCATGCACACAAAATACGATTATTTCTATGGACATTACATAAATGAGGCCCACTAAGAATTAGTAATCAACTAAAATAACTAGATCAACTTTACAGCCATACCAGAGCCGGTTCTTCCCACGATGCCAACTTTCTGCCCAGCTCTGATGTGGAGATTTAGTCTTTTGAGGACAATGGGAGTGTTCTCCCTGTACCTCATGCTAAAGTCCTGAAATGTTATGGAGCCTTTTTGGGGCCAGCTCTCCGGAATCTGGGCCTCCTTCAAATGGCTGGAACCCTCAGCCACACAATTCTAAACAAAATAAATAATCAACAGTCAGTTTTGTTAGGTTCAACAAGATATTAGAACCATGAACTGATATTAAAGAGCAATTTTACCCCACGGTGTGAGCCTCACTCCACCCACTGCACAATTTTGAAAAATGGCAGTGGATTTTATATTTTTATTTTTGAGTTAGAGAGCCAATAAATGTACCAATCTAGGTCAGCATTCCCCCTGCACACCTTCTGGTGATTTCAACCAGTGGATGTTGCGCTGGGCCGCAGTAACTATTTCTAATCCCGATTTGATCACATACACGTTTCATGTAGTCTGACTGACATTTTAAAAATATGTTTTAATGCGAAGTACATCTTTAATGAGAACTTGCTATGCCAGTTGTGTGGTGTCCTGTTATAGTGTAAATTAATGTGCCTGCTTTAATAAAAACAAGAGTGGTAGCATTTGGTGGTATCTTGTGTGACGCAGAGGAAAAGGCTAGTAGTCTGACCTTGATGTACTGCTGGAGTCGCTCCACTGAGCTGAACCTGGCCTCCACCTCCACCTTATATCTCACCAATTGCTGAAACAATCCTGATATCTAGACTCGCAAAACACAAATAAAGAGTGTTAACACTGCTGTGGTTTGGGGGATGGAAGCCTAATGGCCTATTAGTCACAACAAAAGGATGGTTGCTGGCTAGTTGCTTTTAGTGTTTATGACTCAGACTTCAACAAAAACCCAGACAAGGAATTAAATATGCATCTTTAAAGACTAGGAATTGTTTACCTGTGTGGTGTAGCTGAGTGCCAGTCCTTTCTTGGAAGGACTGATGTAGTCATTTGGGCTGAACACCACAAATAATGCCACGAGTAGGTTAAAAATTGCACTCAAAAGGTCAAGCCTGTAGAGAAGCCAGCGAACTCCAGAGAAAAACAGTAAGTTAGAGTTGGAGTTGTCATCACACAGGGAGTTGAACCTGAAACACAGTGTACACAGCAGGTTACCTGGCCTGTTAGGGGGGTCTGTTACTGTTTGTCCCCTGGATACAATTGATAGTGTTGTCCCATGGCCAGCTACTCTAGCTAAGGATGTTAATTATGGTAGTGATCATTATTCTCTTGCTTCTTGGCCCATATTCTCAATTTTTTGTGCTTTTTTCACTTTGTTCAGTGGGGAAACATGATGGCATCCTAAACTGAGATAAGATACTGTAGGATTTCAGACGAATGTTGTCAATCAAAGATGTGCTTTCATAATATATTCATCCCGAAATTCCATTAGAAAACATAGACAGGCAGAATATACCAGAATAGATCATAATTGTCTTTTTATATCTTGTAAAGAGTACAATCGCATAATTGGTGCAGGGCATATATTTCGACCGGTGTAACGTTCATACCACAAATTTTCCTGTGTCTGCAGAGCTCATGGTTCTGTCATCATGTTTACTGTCTGTTCCTGTCAAATTTGAGTCAAAACATTTGTATGTAAAACCACCCCTCACAATGGGCCTCATTTATTAACTGTGCATAAATATATTTTTCAACCACCAGCAGTGAACATCTTGTTAGAAAGCAGCGGGAACAATGCGAGAATTCTTTGAATGCAGAAATTATTGCATATTACTATTGCTTATTTTTGGCATTTACACACAACTGACATGTTGCGCCATCACCTCGGTTAAATATCTTTGAGTCTTTCAAGGTAGTTTGTGTTTTTGCGGTGTACTTTTTTTATTTGGGTTTTGAGTAGCCTGGCTGCCAAGGGTGGGTGAATTTTTGACCGGACCCTGCTTTGCAGAAGTCCCAATGAAATCAAGCGCGGGACCAAACGTGGCTATGGCATATTCAGCTTTTTGGATATGGTTGGATGCTTCAGAGATTGCAACGATATGTTTTCTGTGATCGATGGCTGATCACTTGGTTTCCACTAGAAAGAAGCTCTTATTTTATTATAAATTATTAGGGTCCTCATCTACAGAATGTAGGATGAGGATCCTATTGTAATTAGATTAGTTAGTAGATCCTATTGCTCTGTTTATTCTGGTTCCTGTCGCTGTTCTTGTTCTTCAGCCAAATTGTGTCGTCTTTTTGGGGGCCTTAAGAAATTCGAAAACTCACCAAATTTTGCACACACGTTAGTCCCGGTCCCCCCATGGATATTATATGGGTCCCGGGCATGGGTGTGGCAAAATGGCCGACCACGCCCTCTTTAAAATTTGAAAAACTCAAACCTATTCACTTTTTACGATGAACACTCAAGAAATTCGATAAACTTATGTAACATCACTATAAAAAAATTATATTGCCGCCATGACCGACACCCAGGAAGTCAGCCATATTGGATTAAATGTGTAATTTTTGTCACTTTCCAGTATTTTTGATGCTTTGTACTTTGGCGGACTCCTCCTTCAAACTTCAAACTTGACAAGTGTCTACAAGATACCTTTCAGATTAAAAGTTATTAAAATATTTTGTTTTCATCACACGATGTGGGCATGGCAAATCTTTGAATTTCAAGTTCGAATAAACACTGTGTTTACGTGACTTTTGGGGCCTTAACAAACTCGAAAACTCACAAAATTTGCACACTCATCAGTCTCAGTGTGTCATTTGATATTCTATGCATCCCGTGCATGGGCGTGGCAAAATGGCCGCCTACAGGCCCTAAAAAAAACTCCAAATCAAACCAATTTACTTTTTTCCACGAAAACTCACGAAATTCGGTACACATATGTAAAATCACTAGACTTAAAAAAAATATGTTGCCGCCATGACCGAAACCCAACAGGAAGTCGGCCATATTGAATTTTCCTCACTTTTTGGTCATTTTTATGCTTTGTACTTTCGCAAACTCCTTCTAGGTGATTTATCAGATCAACTTCAAACTTGACGAGTGTCTACAAGACACCTTGGGGATTAAAAGCTATTAAAAGATTTAATTTTGTCACACAATGTGGGCTTGGCAATGCCTTGAATTTCATGTTCGAATAAACACTGTTTACTTGACTTTTGGGGCCTTAAGAAACTTGAAAACTCACTAAACTTTGCACACTCGTCAGTCCCAGTATATACATATATATATATAGATATATATATATATAGATATATATATATCACTGTTAGATGACATACAATGATTGAGCTAATATATTACTGTGGTGTGGTTTGAGCAGCAACAGCTGTTCTGCTTTTAGCTAATAAGGGCCGAGGATCAGTGTGGCTGTATAGTTGTGGTTCGTTGATTGGTCTTATGAGTAACAGGTAAAACCCACATCTACACGCACACACAGGTAGTGATGGTAAAACGATGCTTTCTGAATCTTTGAACTGTTTTTGAAACATTGGATTGAAAATTGGTTTCGCTTCTCGAAGCTTTGTTCGCAGCGCTCGCCAGGGACATCTGCCGGTAAAATAAGATAAGATAAGATAAACCTTTATTAGTCCCACAACGGGGAAATTTACATCGTTCCAGCAGCAAAAGGGGAACAGCAGAAAATAGAGAGCATATCAAGGTACACACTATAAACAATATAACATATATAGAAACATAAAAAATAGAAACATTACCATAAATAGGAACCAGAGTACTCAGTGTATTGCACTAAATATACTGCAACTAACAAAACTACATCACTGCCCTTAAAATCTAGTTGTACACATAGTGTAGTTGGTTAACTTTTCCTCTTCACACAGTAGACCTGGGTTCAATTCCCCTTGTGTCAACTGTTTATGCTTGTTCTTTATAATATTTTTTAAATTTGATAACATCTTGAGATTGAATATTTTTTTGACAGTAAATGCAAGTACAGAATAATACAACGGGTAAGGGTTGAAGGTGATCCTGAAATTGCTGCTGGACATATGGTCATTCTGTCATTGTACAGGTTCGTTCCTCAATAGACTTGTAAAAATTGTATTGCCGCCATTACCGAAACCCAATGGGATTTCGGCCATATTGGATTAAAGGTGCAGTTTTAGTAATTTTTTGGTGATTTTCATGCTCCGTATTTTCGTGTACTCCTCCAAGCCGATTTAACGGGTCCCGCCACACTTGCACTTTGACGGTCTTCGCTGCTTGCAGCTTTAATTCAAATTATCTTTCTAGCCACACCCAATCAATCGACACCCTTACATGCCAGCCTCTGTGTTCACACTGTATGTATCAAGTCTCCTTCCCCCTAAAATGCAACTGAAGTTGTAACCATGAAATTATACATGAGTGATACAATGCCCTAGATAGATAAGTGTTTGAGGAATGCTGTTCTCTTACAGTTCTATGTAGGCATCTCTCTTGTTGTAGGCGTGGATAGTGGTCAGGCCCTCTACACTGGTGGATGTCAGGGAGATCCAGGGGGAGCGACTGACATCATCCAGCCTCTTCAGCTGACAGATTCCTCGCTGGCTGATACTGTGGAGAAAAGTCCAGTTACAATCATAATCACTTTTTAGCTTCACACAACCCCAACTATGGCATTCATTGGAGTAAAGCTACAGGAAGCATTGGGTACCTTCACTTATGTGCTTGATTCCTCTGATCTACTTATATAAATATGTACAATTTCTGAGACTTTTGACTCAATGCTTAAGGCACCACTATGAATTCTACCACCGATATGAATTGTTGGAAATTCAACGTTCCATTCAACTGTTTGGGTGCAATTAATTGAATTATCTGGAAAACAATTTGGGAGATAAACAACCATCATTTCAACTTTTTTAGGTTGTGGTTTTAGGTTGTCACTCTGTTCTCTCTTGCACTTCGGCAATGCCCATGCATGCATAAATATTGGTTTATTGTTTGTGCATTTTGTTTATCCAACAACCTGCACATTTTTGGATGTGGATTTGAGCTAGTCACGATGCTATCCCAAGAGTCCCACTAATGTAATTGCAGAAAACAGAGAAAAAAGGGAGTGTTTTACCTAATGAAGACTTTCAAACATAAATAAATAAAACGGACTAAAACCAACCTTTTTTTATGTTACATGTGGCTAATGGCCTTTGATGCCGATGGCCGTGATCACTGTCAATTTGACTACTGATGACAAATGTACATAATTTCAGTCACTTGGGACAAAAGCAACTTCTAAATGAGATAGCTACACAATGTGGTGTGAGTGGAATGAAGTGTACACTCTCTTCAGAGAGGACTAGGGATTACTCACAAGAGAAGGACAGCAAAGAGTGCACCGCCGACTGCCAAAGGGAGCAGCATGGGAACAAACGTGGATATGATGATGATGAGGGTGTATGTTAACAATAGGCCGTACTGCATGGCTGTGTCCAATATCATGGGAATCACAACGTCCACCTCATCCTGGTCTTTGGAGAAGCGGTTCAGCATGCGTCCCGTGGGGGTGGTGTCAAAGAAACTCATGGGACTGGCCATGACCTGAAAGGGATTCACAGCCACCTATCTGTTTTTTGTGAGAGCCCAACAGTTTTCATTATACATCCAGGTGTCGTAAGCCATTGCTTTCACATACTGTAGATGTTGACAGTCATTTTGGTTGGATAATTTATCTATGAATCCATTATGACGTTTAAGGCCATCACCAGCAAATTTCATGTCCCCCCCCTATTACATTTTTTTCCTCCAAATTTAAAATTAGGGTCTTGTGAGAATTGAAAAGCAGCTGCTAAATGAGAAGCTACACAATGTGGTGTGAGTGGAATGTACACTCAGGGATAACTTACAAGAGAATCCTATCCCACCACATGTCCAACTGAATCACTCAACAGACCTCCTCCTGCCCTGTAGACCCTTTTCTAATTGTTGGTGTGTGTGTGTGTGTGTGTGTGTGTGTGTGTGTGTGTGTGTGTGTGTGTGTGTGTGTGTGTGTGTGTGTGTGTGTGTGTGTGTGTGTGTGTGTGTGTGTGTGTGTGTGTTAAAGTAGTGTGAGTGGCATTACGATTGCAGGACATAACAAAGATGGCCAAGGCGGGAACATTGTGGGCCAGACCTCCACCAAAATCATCCTGATGTTGAGGATATTTTTATTGAGATGAGGTGACTCAATTAATAGATTTGTCATCAAAACTCTGTAGCCGCTCAGTCGCAACGATGCAAAATGTGTAAAGAAAGAAATGGCCTAATTATTTTAGAATTTAATAGAGTGGGCGTTCCAGCTTGGGTAATCATATGTCTCTTTTCACAAAGTACTATTTTAAATGTCAACAGTTGTTATTTTTTCTCTTGGTGAGAAAAGTATGGTGGTGACTGCGGAATTGATGTGTTGTGGCAAGGTGGAAAAGGTCATGGAAAAGATGAAGATTAAAAAAGATTAAGATAATTCAACTTAACATGAAAAGTAATGTTGTCTGGTTCAAATGAGCATTAATCTATGTGTGGATAATTTGTGTAGCAACATAATTTCCAAATTGTTTGCAAAGCTTCAGCCATGTTACCTTTTTTAACATATTGTTGTGGAGTGTAGAGGAGGCATGCAGGGTGGCCTTCGTGTAGCAGTAGCCTTTGATGATGGCAAAAGTCACCATGGCAACCATCAGCAGGCCATAAACCATCTGGTAAAATTGTATGTCTGGGTTCAGTGAAATGTTGCCCTGGTCTTCCTCTGTTACATTGGCTATCTAGGTCAGAACACAGGAAACACACTGGTATCACCCTCCACGATTATCGTCAGAACCAGGTTTAGTTTCAGGACACTGGCCACTACAACCACAGATATACATACAGATAGACATACAGATAGACATACATATATGAAGTATATGTTTGTGTGATGTCGCCCTCACCCCATGGCCTTGTTCCAGCCAGAAGCTGAGCCACCAGCTGCTGAAGAATGAGGTTCCAATCATCAAGGCAAAAACAACAAAATTGAAAAAGGTGATAAAAAATCCTGAAGAGACAGACCACCATCAATGTCAAACATTAGGCATTACTACTGTTACAGCCCCATATACCCCTAAGTGCTGACAATGGCCACAATGATCCAGATCAAAAGTCTCTGCATATAAGGCACTGCCCTTTTTAGGTCCTCCATAGCATACAAACAGTGCATCAGATTGGTGAAACCTGCCTTGCTGATGATTGCCTCCAACATATTTATGTTTGGACTGACGCCCGGCATTTTGGTCATCTGACTGCTTGGTGTTGCCAGAAAGCCAGTAGAAGGGAGGCATCTGTAGCTAAAATCTCTCAATGAGGAGGAATGGAGCCCAAGAGAACCTGACCTGATTATCTGGATTTTCCGGAATGCATGTGTAAGAGCAGTTCTAGTGGATGGGGTATGTGTTACACCATCTTAGGAATTTATTATACTGTGATTGTATTATAGAAGTATATTGTGCTTATCTATAAAAAAAACCACACTCCTCTAATCAACCAGAACCAAACATTACTGAGGCCAGAGCGTATTTGTTTACATAAAAGTGAATGTATGTACAGCGCATTCAGAAAATATTCAGTCTTAGATTTTATTTATTTATTTTGCTGTGTTTTGTTTTGTGTTTTTTGTTGTGTTTTTTATTTTTATTTTGTATTGTTTTGTTTTGTTTTGTTTTGTTTTGTCTGCATGGGGAGGGATTGCAAAATGGAAAAGTCAGTGCTCACTTATGGCCAAATGCATTTGTTTATGGCGAATGTGACATTGTTTTCTGTATGTGAACTCCTTTCTTTAATTAAAAAAAAATATATATATTTACACCTCTTAATTTTTCCTGTGTGTCTATGTCTGTATGTTAATGTGTTACAGACCCCCTGCTGCCTTAAAGTAGTGAGAGCAGGTCCTCCAGGAAACTGAATCTTCTTCAAGTTCTTTGTGTTTCACAAGCTGCTTCTCCATCTCCAGTGCTGCAAAGAAGAATAACAAGGAATGTCGTCAACAACACCACAACTAAACACAGGCTGTCCTGAGCATTTAGCCATACAAAACAAAACTTGGTATAGGGAAGATCTCTTGCTAGTGAATGATATATATAAATTAATTGGTGAAGTTACACCATGGCTGTGGTGATCTGGCAGTGAGAGGTATTATCACTGGTGGTACAGTGTCCACAAAGTGAATCCACAAAGTTTTTGTGTGGATTAAACACATGTACATCCTTGTATATATTGTATCTATATGATGATATAACACTTTAACTCTTCAACAGTCTATTCAACAGTAACCAGGAGCAAACATATGGATGACCAAATAAATAATTAAATCAATAATGTAATCTACCCTTTTCTCTTTAGATTTATTCCATGAAAACATTTCAATTATTACAAATATTTCATTATTGCATTTTCACAATAATGGTGCTGCACTTAATTCATTTTTATTTAATGTTAAAACATTTTGTCTAGTAGTTTAGGAGCAAAAGCTATTAATGGGCCCGTCACCTTAAACAGCTTCACAGGCTATTTGGTCTGAATAATATGATTATGATATATGTAATTATAAACAGATTCACAATCATATAAAAATATTATGATAAACGGATAATTTCACAGTTAAGTCCATATGCACGAATCACACATAATATACCAATTTTGACAGACAACTCTTAGATTTACTTTAAAATTTGCCTTATTTATTGTTTGAAATGTTTCAGTTAAGCATCTGGACTTTATTGCTCATCACTCCTGACGAGATGTAAAGAAAACATAGGCATACTTAGTGAGCTAGAAAAATAGGAGTATGACCTTGAATCCCCCCATTGGATAGAAGAGTGCAGCCCAACAGGGGAGGTGCAGGGGAGGTGGAAAGATCCTGTGCAAATTAAATCCTTGCTCCAACACGGCAACCTCGTTTTTTAATTAATATACACTTTGGATCTGAACAAATCCCACAGCAAAACATGGCTTGATGATACTTGTGTTAAATAATATCCCCCAAGTGTACATGTACTGTACACCAGAGGTTGCATATCGATTTTTTTTCAACATACCTTTGTTGTCACAGATGCTTATATCGTCCTTCTCATCTGACATGTCAAATGCTGAGAAAGACAGACACAATTGTTTAAATGTTACACATAGTGCAGCAAATATAACTAGACATACACCAATCAGCCACAACATTAAAACCACCACTAATAACCACTAATAACCACTAATATTGTGTAGCTCCCCCTCGTGCCACCAAAACAGCTCTGACCCGTCGGGGCATGTATTTCACAAGACCTCTGAAGGTTGTCGTAAGCAGCAGATCCTTTAAGTCCTGTAAGTTGCGAGGTGGGGCCTCCATGTGTCAGGCTTGTTGTTCCAGCACATCCCACAGAAGCTCGATCAGATCAGACCTAAACCCCGGCCATACATATTATGTAGAAGAAAATAAGATTTATCAGACCAGATCACCTTCTTCCATTGCCCCATGGTCCAGTTCTCACGTGCAGAACATTAACGGAACATTATAATGTCTCACATGCCCATTGTAGGCGCTTTAGGCTGTGGACAGGAGTCAGCACAGGCACTCTGACTTGCGGCGTCGCAGCCTCATACGCAGCAAGCTGCAATGCACTGTGTGTTCTGACACCTTTCTATCGGAGCCAACATTAACTTTTTCATCAATTTGTGCTACAGTAGCTCATCTGTGGGATCAGACCAGACAGGCTAGACTTCGCTCCCCACCGCATCAATGAACAAAAGGGCGCCCATGACGCTGTCGCCGGTTTACTGGTTTTCCTTCTTTAACCCACTTTTGGAGGGTACTAACCACTGCATGCCAGGACCTGCCATTTTGGAGATGCTCTGACCCAGTTGTCTAGCCATCACAATTTGGCCCTTGTCAAAGTCAAACAGATCCTTACACTTGCCCATTTTTTCCCCTTCCAACACATCAACTTCAAGAACTGACTGCTCACCTGCTGCCTAATATATCCCACCCCTAGACAGGTGCCATTTTAAAAAGATGAGCAATGTAATTCACTTCACTTGTCAGTGGTTTTAATGTTGTGGCTGATTGGTGTATAATTATGTATACAAGTGTGTATACAACAATTAAGATGCCTTCCTAAAACTTTATTGGGCTCCTTTTGCCCCTTAAAACAGCTTCCATTTGTCACTACCCTGGATTGGATTCCGGGGTTTCCTAGAGCTAAGTACATGTACTGTAGCTACTCTGCAAAGCACATTTTATATTATATCACAGATTATCATTGAATTGACATCTAGCCTTGCCTTGGTCAGTCCATGCAACTGAATTCACCAAAACGTTCACAGAACCCAGTGTCTGGAACAAAAATACATAAACCTGCAAAGAATTACTGTATATACTTACCTATAGAAACATACCAAAAGGGGCCCAATGTGTACTAATTCTACACACAGCACTTTTTCACATTATCAGCAGATTTTAATGTAGCCTGACCAGACTGGCTGCTACATTAATTACAACTAGTATGTGCATGAAGGCCCTAAATGCACAGTGCTATTGATCCTTACTTCAAAAGGATTAATCACAACATCAGATCACGGAACTGATTACCTTCTAAAAGTTCCTTGTGCCAACACTGAATTGGTAAAGACTGTTTAGGCACTATGTTCCTCACTATACTGGAATGAACTGCAAAGTTTTGAAATTATTTCCATGAATAATATATACATTTTAATTGAAGATATTTAATTTTTAATTGCTGACATCTGTCATTGTTTTAACTAGTGTGTCTGGGTTTTGAGAAGTGCAGATGTGTAAGCCTCGCTTGGTAAAGAGCTCGCCAAGTGGTCAGATTGTGCATTAAGGTATGACGACAAGTGGGACTTATAAAGGAAATATTTTGCATGTGTGACATTTCTAAACATTCTTACTCCTTTGGCATACATTGAAAAAGTATTCAGCCTCATAAGTGTTTTCAGATTTTATTTTTTCAAATTCTAAATCTAAATATGTTAATGTAGGATTTGTTTCCAGTTGATCTCCAGTAAAACACATCATGTCAAATGGACAGTAGAAGGGGAAAATAATTTAAATCATTTACTAAAAATTCTAAACAAAACACAGTGAGATTTTTAAAGTAAACATATGCTTGGACATATGCAGCCTTCCATGAATTCAATGAGCTCTTGTCCACCATAGGCCTGTGTTGATAAGGTATGTTTTTGAAGAGCCACACCAGACTGTACATAGGAACCTACAGAGTGTTGAACCCCCAAACACATTGCACCCTTTCCAACCAGCCACTCTGGCAACAACTTGGATATTGTGATAAAAGCCACCTCAAACTGATTTCTAATGCATTCTTCTGCACGTGAACCTTTTTTATCTCACTCTTCTAAACGCACTGTCACTCTTCTGCCAATTTTGACTTAACAGTCCAAATCAAATTGGAAATCTTACCTTTGTACGACAGATAATATATTTAACCAAAAACATTTTATGGATTTAGTGAAATCTTGATGTTGAAAATGTTGACTCATTTTCAACTGAAAGACTATATATATACTTTTTTTTCAATTGAGCACTATATATAAAACACTTCTCTATTAATGAAAATATTCTGTCTCACCTGGGTCTGCAAAACCTTTGCCTGGGTGGTATTCCTTCTCTGACCCCTTTCTGGCTCGCTTCTCCATTTTCTGGGTCTGGACACAAGATAAGCTCCTGGTCACACCACAAATTGACAAGGCAAATTGCCTTTGCAGCAATGGCTGCAAAAGCTACATGGATATATGGCTATATGGCATATGGGTGATTCCAAATTAAATAAATTATTTTCAAGCTATAATTTTGGTAAAAGGGTTGTCCTGTGAGAGAGACCTTCTGAGTCAATATGACAATATCAGTGACAATACAGAAAAAAGAATGAGAGAACTTCTTCCGAAGCCTCTCCATAGCTCCGATTTAAAAATAAAATCTCTCTCGGATTATATAAGGGGCAGCACTGGTTGCTAATAATGCTGTTTATGTTGCCAAAGCTACAAATTGAAGGTGAGAGCAGCAGCTATCTTACATTGGCTTTTTCTATCTGGTAGTTGGTGATGAGCTGAGCATAGCGTCCATCAGCTCTCATCAGCTCCTTATGACTCCCCACCTCCAGAATCTCCCCTCCTTCTAGAAGCAGCACCTTGTCACAGGACTCTAGATACTGACAAACAAAGGAGGGGATAGTCCGATTAACAGAATATTACAATGTAATTTTACCGCACTTTGGGCATACATTTTCATGAACAGAAATTAAACTCAATGTATTTATTTTCCAGAAACAAACACTGTTATGATAGGCAGCATTGGTAGGAGTTAGGAAAGGGCTAGAGACTGATACTGGATGATACTGATGTGGGGAGGGGTGTAGGCATGCTCATGAGGTGGACAATGTTGCTATGCAGACCAACTCCTTTGGGTGTTTCGTTCCTTTTAAGTCCATATTTTACGGGTTCAAGCGTTTTCTTGGATTCAGTGTTACGCACCTCATAAGAAAGTAGAGTGCAGGGCATGAAAATAGATTTAGCTATTGAGGCAGTCATCCATATTCAGTGTGCCACATAGTATTATTTTTTCAAAACATTTTTATAAATATGTTTCTTATTGCATCAATTCCAACTGTACATTTTAAATGGTCAGAGTATGATAGATTAAAAGTAAATGGTAAAAATATCTAGTACAATAAATGGCCATCCGATGAAATCGATTGTAATGTTGAGACAGCAAGTCATCAGCTCTATATGATGGACACATGAGAGGCTGGAAGACGTGGAGCAAGAGACATGAGGAGACGGGGAGTAAAAATGGAGATTAAGAGAACGAGGACTGAAAACTGACTGCCTAAGATTTCCACAAATGAGAACAACATAATAAAACTTGACTTACAATGTAAGCCTCCCCTTACCATAGATACTGTAGGTTGGTACACACACTTAGCAAGCATTGGATCAAGTCCATGTCAATGAAATACATGCTGGGAAAGGTAGTACGTTTCCAAAAGCCTTACCTTCAGACAATGCATGCAAGCTGAAATACTGTACATGGAATTTACATAAAATACAAATTCAGGTAAGGTAAGATTTTGGGTATATATATATATATATATATACAGTATATATATATATATATATATATATATATATATATATATATATAAAATCGAAGATTCTACATTCATGGTGAATAGCAGACGAATTGATAACCCTTCGCTCCTGGCCGCTATTAGGAATCGCATGGCAAGATGGTGCTAAGAGGAGGCTCAGAGGGGTCAAGCATAGGAGCAGGCCATGTTTGTGCCGCCACTCCTCCTGTCATTCCCCATGCCCCCGCAGGTTTTCCTCCCGATTTACATCCCGGAGAAGCTACAGCTGGGCATACTATTCGGGCCCAGAGTGAACCATCAAACTCGGATGAGTCTTATGGCAAGGACAGCTTCCAATGCTACCAAGTGAACACCAACCAACTATCCTCGGCTCCAGTATTGGCTAGGGTACTGGAGGCTGAGATCCACAAAGTTGCCCAGGGAGCAGCCATTAAGCAGGGCTTCCCCACCAAAGCTGTGCCAGATGTGGAGGCGTCCTTAATGGATGGGAAATTCTATGTTGGAGCCCACCGCCGTAACTCCATAACCATTCCACTGTTCCACAGGGTGCACGTGGAGTAAGCTAAGGGCTGTACTAACTCTTTCTCAGCGCCCGGGACCAGGTGCTGGGAACTCGGCTGCCTGACCTTCCCACCAGTGGCATCGTCTTAGGAAAGAAGCCTACCCACCAAAGCAGCTAAGCAGCTTCAGCTTCCATGGCGGAGAAGAGGTGGCCTGCGCCATTAATACCCAGGCCTCTCTCCAACACCTCCATCTCTCCATCTACCAGTCTAAACTGCTACAGTCAACGAGGAGACAGTGATGGATCTGCAGAAGGCCACGGACCTTTCCCTCCGCCTCACTCAAAGCTCTGCCCAGGCAACCAGACATAGCATGGACCCACAGATAGCCCTGCACCGGGCCCTTTGGCTAGGTCTGACCAGGCTCTGGGACAGGGTGCCACTGCTTGACACTCCTGTGTGCCCCATCGCCTTCAGCCAGGCGATGGGGCTCATGATGGCTAAGTTTGAGGAGGAAAAAAAAGCAGGGAGACTCTCTAGGCATGGATCCCCTGCACGGCCCCCGTCCAAACCCAGAGCGGCAGGGGCCCGACCTAGTCTGCATCAAACCTGCGTGCCACAGTGTGCCCAGGCTTACATGCACGATGAACCAGTGGGTCCACAAAGCTTTGACCAAGGGCAACATCATTCAATTTGCTCGTCCCCCACATACTTTCAATGGAAAAGTCGAATCCGTAGTTCTAGCCAGCCAGATAGAGGTTCTCATGAGAAAGATAAGCTACCAGAAAAAGGGGCGGTGCAGAACGTCTCACAAGAGAAAGAGGTACACAGGCATTACAGCAGATACTTTGTGGTGCCGAAAAATGTTGGAAACATTCACCAAATATTATATCTGCAAACAATGAACAAGTATTTAATCAAAATTACATTTTGAATGTTGACCACATGTCTATTAGTGAGGTTCATTTGACCAAACAACTGGTTTGTGAAACTAGACCTGAAGGATGCTTACTTCGACATTTCCATTCACCCCCACTACAGAAAATTAAAAGAAAGCACTTGGGCTTCCAAGAGAAAGCCTACAACTTTCTCACTCTTCCATTAGGTCTGTCGCCTGCTCTGTGAGTGTTTACAAAGGCGTGGAGGCAGCGATAACACCATTACACCAGCAGGGAGTGAGATTGTACAACTTTTTGGAGGGAAGCCTACCAGGCGGCCAGTTTAAACCTTATGTTTATATGTTAACACCAGGCAAAACACAGGGGAGGGCGCATTTTGCCCAATGGTTTGAATGACATGCACACGGCCCCTCCTCCCCGACTGCCGTATTGTACCAATATTGGAGTTTCTACAGGGACTTTTCGCAGGGGAAAAGTGGCACACAGTGAAACACTTAAAGTCTATCTGGCAGCAATCTCAGCATGTCATGGCAGCATGGCAGGTCGCCACCCACTGGCATAACGCTTTATGGCAGATGTGCGACACCTGCGCCAAGTCCGAACATCTTGGATTCCTACCTGGGATTTATTAAACAATTTAACGATTTATTAGCCCTGTCAGGGGCTCCATTCAAGCCCTACACACCGCAGTCATCAAGACCATTTCTTCGTCTGTGTTTCTCTATTGCTGACGTTGAAATGAGTGGGCAAGCTACAGGCGCTGTCAGTTCACCGATCCCGCATGAAGTTTGTGGGTGACGGGGATAAAATGGTCATACACCTTAACACATACTTCACCCTAAAACATCATTACCACCCCGTTTCGGAGTAAGGTCCTTGAGCTGACAAACCCCCCCCTCTCCCGCCATTTGAGTCGGTGGAGCAAGAGAGACTTCCTTTGTGCCCAGTTCGGGCTCTCTAGTGTTATATTATACACTAGAAATTCTCATAAGGATTTTAGGCGTGGAGACCAACTGTTTGTTTGCTTCGCTGCTCAGGCGAAGGCCAAGCCCCTATCCAAAGACGGGCTGACTCATTGGTTAGCAGATCATTTTATTAAATCATTTTGTTAAATTAAATTTAAAAAAAATTAAAAATTTATCGTTCTCTGTTAGAAGAAGTTGACACACAGGTTGAAAGTGCTCCAAAATAATGAAGTGATGCTGTGTTCAAGATTCAAGATTCAAGTGGTTTATTTCACGACTCGCCTTTCTCTCCCAGTGCCAAAACTCATACTCAGCACATACACCACACAATAGACTGTGGGCTTGCGGGATGGCGGGGTGCAGGCTATGTGGGTGGGGATGCGGCAGGCAGCTGCCATCTTGCCTGTCACGTTCCTGCCCAAGCATGCTTCTCGTCCGTCCCAAAATTTTAATCCCACTCACATTAGCTTCGAACACACACGCATTGGCACACCAATCCTACTCCGATCAACACTCCATCAAACCAGGGTCTGCGAGACAGGAGGGGTGCGAGTGATTTGGGTTCGACTTGCCTGAAGGACTCGCACCCCCAGCCCCGCAATTTTAACTGCAGTTACCAACAGCACACATTGAGCACTGGGGTTTTCCGGGGTGGCCAGTCGCTGGCGGGTCGGTGTGGGGCCGTGGTTGGCCGGGGGGCGGTCGGGTGGGCACCTCCTCCCAGCCTGGCTGGAGTCCTGACAGCTTGCGCCTGGTGGCTTGGGATGTGCTGCGACCTGGTGGGGCTGCGGAGAGCACTGCCGGGTGCCTTCTGGGGCCCCTGGGAGGACTGCTTGTCATTGTGGGTGTGGGTTGGGGTGTGGGGGGCGGCTGTTGGCCTTTTGCTTCTGCGGCGGGGCTTCTCTGCGGCGGGCGCCCCGGGTGCTGGGGGTGGCGTAGGGCCTGTATTCCTGGCAGGCTGCCGGCATCGCCGGGGGGGCGGGGGTGTAACATCGAGGTGCCCCGCGCTGGGCACTTGATGCTACGTGTATGGTCACTTGGCACTCACACCGGGCAGGGCGCCTGCTCGGCTGCGGTGGGGCGGCCCCCCCCCACCCCTTGTGCGGGCCGTGGGTGGGCGTGGGGGCCTTGCTGGCCCGCCCATGGGGCGGATGGCTCGGGTGGGGTGTTGGTCTGTCATCGTTGGGCCGTGATCCGGGCCCGCGGTCCGTGCCTTGCGCCCGTGGGTTGGTTGTATGTGTGCACCCCTGGGGTGCAGGGCCTCCTCGTGCTCCCTGGGACTTGGTCATGCTCCTCGGGCTGGGCGCGGGAGTTGCTCCACGGCCCTCTGGCTTCTCTGGGGGCCCGGGGGTCTTCCATGGCCGCAGGGCGGGGTACCCGGGGATCTCCTGCAGTCGGGGGTTGTCCGCAGGGCTGTGGAGTTTGGGGGGCTTTGGGGCCCCTTGCGCTGCTTGGAGGCCAAGGGACCAGTTGTAGTTCTCGTTTTACTGGACCTAATTCAGTTTTTCAATACATGTTGTCGTCCAATGTTCATGGTTTTGTGTAAATGTTGTTTGTTAGTATGTTTATTTGTCTCACCGTGTAATCAACACGGTGAGACAGTAGTGATCAGTTATTTATTGATCCAAACATGATAAATAGTTCTCCAAAGAGGGGGGTTGGTGGTGGCTCTCCATAACCAAAACTGTGCTCTTGTCATTCTACAGGGCATCCACAGGACAGAGTTATTGCAGCAGTTCTTGATGATTTAAGAATTAATTAAGAGTTGCATTGCAGGTTGAGAACTTGAACTCCTCTTGCAGACTAACTCTGTCCTGGATGCAATGGCATACAAATACTCTGTCTTGTATGCCCAGCATGCTGACAGCACAGGTAAAAAAAAAAAAAAAAAAAAAAAAAAAAGCAATGTATTCATTAAAGCAAAAAGACATAGGAACTGTATAGCTAACATGCACTCTAAAATATTTGTTTATCTATCGCAAGTTCTATTGTCATCGCAATATTGAACATTTTTCCTTTAAGCTGCGGTTTTCCATGTCAACTCTCCGCTTTAGGCTCTTTGAGAGTGAACATTTTTTCTTGCCTGACAAACAATTCAAAAGGCTTTTGTTTCTGCAACCGTTTTCCACCAATCAAGACACTGCACAATAGCGTCAAAACAATTAATGGAGACATGACAGTTCCACAAGTAAAGCCAAAATATCTTGACTGCCTGGTGGCTGGCTGCAGTATAGTATTTGTGTTAGGAGTCTGTTCACAATGATAAAGGCCAGGGGTCGGGAACCTTTTTGGCTGGGAGAGCCATAAAAGCCAAATATTTCTAAATGTATTTCCTTGTGAGCCATATAATATTTAATAAAATTGAATGCAACTTAATGCGTGTATTTTTTAAGTAAGGCATACATTTTTAACGTATAACACATCTCTGAGTACTTAAAAAAGTGCTATATATAAATTTAATTTAAAAGCCGCAGTAAATTTATTTAAATTGAATGTTTAACTCTTAATGTTTCTCAGATGCGAGAAAGACTGCTCACATCTGTATGTAGAGCCAAACATGGTCAATACAGAAATGCTCCCACGCTGCATTGTGTGGTATGTGACGGGAAGCTCATTCCAAGTTTTAAGAATCAGCTGGTCTTCAGGTTCAAGTTCAAGTTCAAGTTCAATTTTCAAGAGATTATTTGTCACATACATATTGAAGTTTTTTCCATTTCTGTCTACTTTTGTTCAGCAAATTGGTCCGACTCGAGGCAGGGAGTTTTTTTTAATGTTTCTCTGTCTTACAGAGGGGATCGCCGCACAGGCTCGTAAGCAGCCCAGCAGTGGAATGCCATTCCTCCTGCGCCCAAGAGGATCATTATTATCCACAATTATTAGAATAATCCTCAGTGATATATATAATTGTGGCCTGCGTGCCGCATATTGAAATGAACAAAAAAGCTCTCGCCATGTCGGCACACCACGGCCAGAAAGACTCCATCTCCCTCCCTAAACCCTTACCTGTGGGCAGAGACTCCCACAAGCCGGCCTGAGCAGAGACCCGGGAGGGGCAGGGGGCAGAGTAAAAGGCGCCCCGGAGTCTTTCTGTGGTCCGCAGCCGGTGCTTGACTACGCCCCTTTGTCCACCACATGTATATTTTCTTTTTTGTAATTTCTCTTACCTGTTTTTCTTTAAAATGACACAGAATAATTATTTATAACTTGTTAATTGTGATGAAAAACTTTAACTCGACCCCTGATATAGGCTCATAAAATTAGCATTAATTTTGTAAGAAAGTGGAAATTATTTAAAAAAGCAATAGGCTAATTGTGCTTCAATTCATTTGTGGTGTGGGGATGGTCTGGTTTGAGCAGCCACACCTGACCTGGATTTAGTGAATTGGGAACAGAGTGGCTGCATACCTGTTTCTCGTTCGTTGGCCTAACAAGCAGCAGGTAAAACTTCCATCCTCACACACACTTGGGATAGGAACGCAGGGTCGTCACTTCCTCTTCCATTCAACGTGAATGTGGAGTCTTCGATTGTATTACATTATCTGTCAATCAAGTTCCACTGGATAGTAGCTCTGATCTCTTCTCAGGGAACCATGGGTTGCCTTCACAACTTAAACATACTGTTGATGCACACGTCTGTTTCCTAAGGAACCATTGAGTGCACCTACCTGCAGCTGGTGAGTGACCAGGATGATGGACTTCCCCTGCAGCTCCTTCTTGATGCATTCCTCAAACATCTGTTTCCCCACATGGAAGTCCAAAGCAGACAGAGGGTCATCCAGGAGAAAGATGTCCTTGTCAGCATAGACGGCTCTGGCCATACTGATTCTCTGCTTCTGCCCCCCTGACAGATTAAGACCTCGCTCTCCTATCTGCAAAGGACACAGAAGGAGACTTCCTGTTTAGGCCACCAGCCAGGGACCAGTACAAAATCACTACCCTAGCCAGCTATGTATACATATAGAAGAGGAGATCGTGAAAAGTCTGGCCAATGAATGTACATGCTTTTACTAGTTACTAGTCAACTAGATGTTTAGACCTGGGTTTTTAATGATGATGGATTACTTTAAAGTAGGCAGCATACCACAACAAGCGATGTTATTTGTATTCACACCAATACAATGAGGGAACTGACTGGATCAAAATTAACCTATATTAATTTATCTTCTCAGTGCCATCGTTATAGTTTTTAAAAATTGACCGTATAGCAGATTCTGTTGAAGTGAAGAAAATGGCATGGAGAGGTCTTTTTCCTTTCAATATATAGTATGTATTAGTTTATCATGTTTAACACCCACATAACCCACAATTATGTGTACATAAGACAAATGATTTATATTTTCTTTATGTAATTTTCTTTTTATGTTGATGATGAATTAATAGAAAATGATAATATAAAATGATCAGAAAAGATGCATGAGAGATGTGACTGTGTATGGGCCTGTGTGTATTTTTAAATGAAGTGTACTGTACTGTATACGTAAGACATGTACAGCAGGTTAGGGTGATGAATGATAATGATGGGAACTAGTGAGTGATAATGATGCTGACTAGTGAGAAGAGTATGTTGAGAAGGTGGAAGGAGTACTTTGAGGAGTTGATGAATGAAGAAAATGACAGGGAGAGAAGAGTGGATGATGTTGAGATTGTGGATCAAGAGGCACAGCAAATTAGCAAGGATGAGGTGAGAACAGCATTAAAGAAGATGAAGAGTGGAAAGGCAGTTGGCCCAGATGACATACCTGGGGAAGCATGGAAATGTTTTGGTGAAATGGCAGTGGCGTTCCTAACGAGACTGTTTAACACCATCCTGGAAAGGGAGAGGATGCCGGAGGAGTGGAGAAGAAGAGTACTGGCATTCATCTTCAAGAATAAGGGAGATGTACAGAGCTGTAGTAACTACAGGGGAATAAAGTTGATCAGCCACAGCATGAAGCTATGGGAAAGGGTAGTGGAGGCTAGGTTAAGAGGAGAGGTGGGGATCAGCGAGCAGCAGTAGGGTTTCATGCCAGGATAGAGTACTACAGATGCAATTTTTGCTTTAAGAATGCTGATAGAAAAGTACAGGGAAGGTCAGAGGGAGTTGCACTGCATCTTTGTGGATTTAGAGAAAGCATATGATAGGATAGGCGAGAGAGGAAGTGTGGAAATCGGGGGTGGCAGAGAAGTACGTAACAGTGGTACAGGATATGTATGAGGGCAGTCAGACACTAGTAAGGTGTGCAGTAGGCATGACAAAGGCATTCAAAGTGGGGGTGGGATTGCATCAAGCATAAACTCAGAGCCCTTTCTTGTTTGCAATGGTGATGGACAGGTTAACAGATGAAATCAGGCAGGAGTCTTCGTGGACTATGATGTTCGCGGATGACATTGTGATCTGTAGTGAGAGTAGGGAGCAGGTTGAAGAGAGCCTGAAGAAGTGGAGGCATGCATTAGAGATAAGAGGAATGAAAGTCAGCAGGAGTAAGACAGAATACATGTGCCTGAATGGGAGGGAGAGCGGCGAAAAGCTGAGAATGCAAGGAGTGGAGGTGGAGAAGATGGATGAGTTGAAGTACTTGTGGGTGACCATCAAAATCAGTGGAGAGAGAGGTGAAGAAGAGAGTACAGGCAGGGTAGAGTGGGTGGAGAAGAAGGTTCCAGCAAGAGTGAAGGGGAAGGTCTACAGGACGGTAGTGAGACCAGCTATGTTGTATGGTCTCGAGGCGGTGGCAATGACAAGAAGGCAGGTGGCTGGACTGGAGGTGGCAGAGTTGAGGATGTTGAGATTTTCATTGGGAGTGACAAGGATGGACAGGATTAAGAATGAGTACATTTGAGGGACAACTCAGGTTGGACAGTTTGGTGAAAAAGTGAGAGAGGGGAGATTGAGACGGTTTGGATACGTGTGTAGGAGAGATGAGAGTTACAGTGGGAGAAGGATGCTGAGGATGGAGCTGCCAGGCAAGAGGAGAAAGAGGAAGAAAGAAGGTTTATGGATTTTGTGAGGGAGGACATGCAGGCGGTTGGTGTAAGGGAGGAAGATGCGCACAACAGAAGGTATTGGAGGCAGATGATCCGCTGTGGCGACAGCTAACAGGAGCAGCCAAAATAAGAAGAAGAAGAAGAAGAAGAAGAAGGAGAAGAAGAAGAAGAAGAAGAAGAAGAAGTCGTATTGTACTGCATATGTTGATGGTATTTGTCCTGGAGCTGTTGAGACACACAGCCACTAGCTGTTTTAATTAGATAATCTTAGACATTTGCCAAAAGCTATTGTTCTGCCTCAAATCACCCAAACGACTGAGAGACTTTCCATGCATCCATCATTCATAGCAGATGCAAGGAGTTCATATCTGCTCACTATTATGAGTTTGAATTTACTTCCAATGGAGGATAACTCTCTGGTATCAAGAAAAAAAAATGAAAGGGTAACTTTTTAAACCACTTCGTAAGTCATGCTGATGACATAAATTGAGACTTTTGTGGCTCAAAATCAGTTTCATTTACCTTATCCCTCATACTTGGCCTGTGTTACTTACTGACTGCAACACTGATTATTTCACTGTTATCTTGCCCACTACCCTCCCTAATAAAAAAATAAATCCCATTGAACACGTTAATTTTGCTTGTTCATGAGGTGTCTGGAGGTGTCTGGAATGTGGGCTCCCATGAAAGATTTACATATGTTGCTTCTAAATTGACAGGGAGAGCGTCAACAGTAGAGTGTTTACGTTGGGGGCCCTGTGAGAAGAGAAGTGGAATATGTTTAGATTCATGTCAGACAGGGGCTGAACTGAGACCTATGGATTGGAACCAGATGTGTTATGTTATCTCTGTACAAGTATATAAGACAACCTTTTGATCCATTCGAGATAGAAATGAGTTAACCCCTGCTGACAAGAGGAGCTGTGAAGAGCCCCCCCCCTCTACTATTTTCTCTCAGTATGATAGAAGAAGAAAAAATGTAATTAAATTAAATAGATAAATAGAATAAAAATTTATTGAAGGTGATATCAGATTGACTAATATACTCTTTAGATTTTAAATGCATAGTATGAATCAAAGTAAACATTGCTTTATTTCAAATGCGCGAGAAATAAGAAAGCTGATAATGCATGTCTCACTGAATTATATTACAGTGTGTATAAGAATTTAGAGTGATCCTAAGACACTGAACTCTTGTGTTGTTCTTTTTCTTTTTTCTTTCTTCCTCTCTTTTATTGTGCTGTGTGAGAGCTGGGGGAAAGACAGAGAAGATGGAATGTGTCTGAATTGGATCATCCAAGGGGCAGATGACAAGACATCTGGCAGTTCTTCACAGACAGTGGAGCTTACGGATGACAGCGCATAGGAATCCTGAATCCAGTTTGAACAAGGCCAGTGCGGTTTTATCCACAAACTCTTTCAATAGACAGCTGCATTTACCTATATGTGTATATATTTAGTTATAACCTACATAATTGACACATGTTTAGCTTGTTTTCACAGATAGGCTTACAGTAGTTCTTTTTCATATATTTTATTTGCAATTATTCAGTGGGAGACTTGGCAACAGACTGACTAATTAAGGCATTTGCCTAATAAATTGACTATTATTGATTTGATTGATCACTTGTGGAAAAGCTGATTTGATTTAAATACTGTTGAGTGCTGTGAATATTGGTTTCATTATCTGAGTATGGTTTACCTTGATTGAGGCTGTTTGAGATTGAACATTGATATCATTTTGATCATTTAAGATAAGTGTCATCAGATGCATCAGATGATGAACAAGTAAATTTGCTTTCATAACTGGGAAGCTATTGGTCTCCTTTGGGGTTGGTAAATTCAGTTGGTTTCAGTGTGATTACACTGTGCTTTTTAAATAATTTTTGAATAATTCGATTCGATTTACAATAAAATAAAATAAGAGGGTCATTATGATGTCAAAAATGGATACCAAAATTACAAAAGCAATCACTCCTGTTGATGTAGTGCGAAAGAATAATCCCCTTATGAAAGATATTGCAAAAATATCAGTAAAATGGAGTAAGCGTTGGCCTGACATTGAACAACTGTGGCCAATTGAAGGAACTCATAACCCAGATGTGATTAAAACAATGCAGGTGCTTGTGTCCACATATAAAGTAAATCAAAAGAAAGGTAAGAAAGGAAAGAGACGCACGGAGAAAAGACAAACAGAACTTGGCATTCTGCAGCTGTTTGAAAAGGAGGTACAGAAATTGTTCAAAGCTGCAAAGGGAAAAAGGGAACGGAGTATACATGAAGTAAAGAAAAATGATAAGGAAACAGAAAAATTGATGGAGAAGATTAAGGCACCCATCTCACATACAGCATCTGTAAAGAAGCCCCCGCCTTATGAGAAGGAGGGGAAGTTCACTGATGTTTATCCCCAGCTCCCAGTGATTAAACAGGAGGGCAACTATCTCTTCAAAGATGAGGATGAGCAAATAATAGAGATGGGCAAGGCTAAAAGAACCATCAAGATGTACCCGAGCTCCAACAGTACAAAGAGAAGAAACCGTTTGGGAAGCAGACAACGAGTCAGAAGTCTGGAAATAGGAGAAGAGATTGTGAGTGATTCAGACGAAGCTATTGGAGGATACGACCCAGCAGTCAGACGGATGTTGGCTAAAGCGGAGAAAAGGGGAGATCGACCAGTCAGGAAAATGGTTCCAGGAATGGACGACAAAGATGAGAATGAACAGGGTGAAAGTGATGAAGAATCGGAGAAAGAAGATCCTTCCTGTTTTCAACCGTTAGCAGCCAGCACAGGGGTAGGAGATGACGGACACATGTGTTTAAGAGAGATTGAGAGGAGTATAGACAGATGCCTAAGTGACTTCACCTGTTTGGAAGTTCACCAAGTATTACAAGAAACAAGAAACAGTATTACAAGAAAAACAATTACAAGAACTGCAAATAACGGAGAAGAAACTACAGAAGAAAAAGCCTCAAAAGCCAGACACCTTGAGGTATGGACTACGTCCAAGAAAAGGAAAGAGACCCGACAAAATGTGTCCAGTGATAATTTAAGGACAAAATTTAGAGTGCACGCCTCGGCAGATTACAGACATGTCTGACATACTTGAAAAGTTAGCCACTCTTCAAGATGGAGCACATCCGTGGATCTCAAAGCTGGAAGAGGTTTTGGTGGGAACACAGCCTGCCATGGGAGATATTAAGAGACTTTTGGCTAGCCTCATAGGAGTCCCAGCTATGGAGGAGATCCTGCAGGTGGCAGGCCTTAACAGATACGTGGCAACTGCGGTGTATGATCCAGAATTGTTTGG
Source organism: Zeus faber (assembly GCF_960531495.2). Taxonomy (NCBI): domain Eukaryota; kingdom Metazoa; phylum Chordata; class Actinopteri; order Zeiformes; family Zeidae; genus Zeus; species Zeus faber. The sequence goes on along the minus strand of NC_137190.1, from coordinate 35,875,717 downwards.
TGCAAGTAGAGGTTGGATGTGGAGAGAATTGAGAGATGCATTTCCAACAAACGTACACCCAGACAACATCTTTATTGAGTCATTAGGCCCACAGGAAAATCCAAGAGCTTATGTGTCAAGGGCTCATCAAGTGTGGAGAAATGTCACAGGAAATTATCCAGATTTGAATCAAATGGAGAAATCAATTCTCCGAGCCAAAATACAGAAGGGGCTGCTTTTACAAGTGAGGAGCAAATTGGCGGAAGTGGTTGGTCTTGGAAGCATGACCAAAGGTGTTTATAAGGACCACATAGCGCATCAAGTGGAGCTATATCGGAAAAAGGAGCATGACCAGAAGGAACAGGACCAGGAGACTCTCAGAAAACTCAACCAAATACAGTTGGTGGATAATAAGAAGAAGGAGAGGAAACAAGCTGTGGTTATGCAGAGCCAGTCACAACCAAATCAATTACCACCACAATCACAGCAAGGACAGATTCAGGTTCAACCATCTGTGGTCCCCACGGTCTCCTTTCCACAGACAGTTTTGATCAACCACAAATATGGAGAGGAAGAGGTCAAGAAAATTTAGGAAGAGGTAGAGGAGGAAATTTCCAACAGTCTCAAGGAGCGTGTCATAATTGTGGACAACTAGGCCACTTTGCTTGTAACTGTTACAGGTTCAGAGGAGGCTTCAGAGGAGGCTTCAGAGGTCAACCACGGCCACCCAGGGGACCGGTGAACCCTTACAGGGGTCCAGAACCTGGTTTCTAGGGGTGCCCGGAAGACTCGAAAGGGAGGTGTCAGCTGGTAGTGTCAGGGCCGGAGCAAGATCCAAAACTAGAGGTGAAAATAAATGATAAACCATTGGAAGTAATGGCAGATTGCGGAGCAGCTTTCACCTGTGTTCGGCCTGAAGATTCTATACATCTCCCCATGTCTGACCAATTGGTACAGACAATCAGGTTTGAGGGTGTGAAACAGCTGATTCCTCTCACAAAACCAATTGAGCTCCGCTATAAAAATCTGAAAATTACACTACCTATATTGGTGTCAGAACATACGCCCATTGCACTCTTGGGAAGAGATGCTATGTGCAAACTAAATTGTACAATACGGTGTACACTGGACGGCTATCTGGTGGATGTGCCACTTGATGTCTACCACCAATTATTTATGGCACCAGAGACCAAGACTTCTTCATCATATTGGATTGGAAATCTTAGTCCAGAGCTATTAGAGCCAGCCAAGCCGTGGGAGAAGTTCATTGTGGCAAATATGCCTGATGCTAGGCCCCCTGAGTATCCACATCATTGCACGCTTAAATATTTTAAGAAAGCTGGCCAATTGGATCCGGAGGAATGGTTGAGTAGTCAACCCAAGCATGTTCAGCTGACCTCGTGCTGCATAATTTTGGGACCACAAGGAGCAGCTATGAAGATAAACACTGATGAGTATCTTGAGAAAGAGTATGACATTGAGAAAAGTGTGCCACATGTGACTTTAATGGTGACTGAAGGATTTGAGCAGAAGCATATAGGAGAAATGATGGCAGAAGCTGAGGAAGCCATTTTCGCACCAATAAAGGAGAATCTTGCTATCTGGATGAGTGAAGAACAGAAGTTCATGAAAATCATGATCTCAGCTCAAGGACAAGGACAACCACAAGTGGTACAGATGACATGAGTCAATGTTCAGCGCTAAATTGGACTCAGACAGTATGAGAGAGGAGATGCTACAACAAATTCCAGAATGTTTGTGGTCACGACATAGTACTGACATTGGACTTGTGAAGTCAGCCCAACCGGTGAGAGTTGTGGCTATGTGGCTATGTCCACTGGGGGTAAATATGGATGTGCAGTTCTTTGTCACCCCACAGGTACAGGGACAAGTCCTCAACCTGTTTGGTATTATTCTACTGCCTATTCAGAGGAAGAAGTGGGGCTACCACTGTGCTACAGAGCAATGGTGGGAGTTTATTTAATGTATGATAAAGCATCATCAGTAACTATGGGTTACCCAGTGACAATTCTTACCCATCATAGTCTCAGAAATCTTTTAAATTTTGGTAAATGTACATTGACAAGGTCTAGGCTAAGAGACTATCATAGGCTTGTAGAGCAGGAAGATGTCACCTTAGTAAGGTGCGTCACGATAAATCCAGCTGAGAATTTGCCAACTCCAGAGGATGGCAAGCCACATGATTGTGTTCAGGAAGTAGAGAGATATGCAAAGCTCAGATCAGACTTGCAAGCTTTCCCACTGCATGTGTCAGATGTGGAGCATTTGACTGATGGGTCCTGCTATTGAATAGGAGATATATTGAGTGCTGGTTATGCAGTAGTCAAAGCTCAGGGAACTGAATTTGTTGTTGAGAAAGCAGAAGTAATACCACAACCTGCTTCTGTACAGCTTGCTGAGCTTGTTGGCCTGACTGAAGCTCTATTGGCCGAAGGCAAGCGAGTGACAATATATACAGATTCCGCATATGCACATAATGTGTGTCATTTAGTTGGATCAGTGTGGAAAAATCGAGGATTTAAGAAAACAGATGGTTCTACAATACAGCATCATGCTCAGATAATGAAATTGTTGCATGCAATGATGATGCCAAAGGAAATAGCTGTAGCTAAGTGTAGAGGACACAAAATGGACACGTCAAGGGTCACACAAAGTAACAAAGCGGCTGATGAGGCTGCAAAAGCAGTTACAGGAGCAAACAAAGCAGGCAAGGTTCTTCTGGTCACCCATGAAGTGGACTTGGAAGATAAAATCACGCTCAGAGATGTGGTCTCGATGCAAGAAGCTGCGTCTGCCATAGATAAACAATTATGGTTGGACCGAGGAGCCACTCAAGATTCTACTGGTCTGTGGAGAAATCATGAAGGACTGATGGTAGCACCCCCCGACCTACTTGGTCTGATGATTCAGGAAGGACATGGGTTTGCCCATATTGCAAGGGGGGAAGTAAGGAGAAAGATCATGAAAGAGTATGGTTTTTGGGCACTCTACTTGCTTGAGCAAATTGATTATGTCATAGGCAGATGTACAGTCTGTCTTAAAAACAATGTTTGGAGGGGTGTGCTGGGTCCACCCGGTCACATTTCAACTCCGACAGGTCCTATGCGTGAGTTGGTTGTGGATTTTGTTGACATGATAAGACCAGTCGGAGGTAAAAGATACATGCTAGTCGTCGTGGATAGATTTTCACAGTGGCCTGAGGCATGTCCAACCAAGCGTAAAGATGCTCAGTCAGTTTCCAAGTTTTTGTGTCGTGAGGTCATAAACAGGTGGGGACTTCCAGATCGCATATCCTCAGATAATGGGAAAGAGTTTGTGGATAGAACAATAAAACTAATTCTGCAAAAATTGGGAATTAAACAACGTCTGGGAGCTGTTTATCATCCGCAAAGCCAAGGTGTTTGTGAAAAAATGAATGGTGTGTTGAAAAATCGTCTTGTTAAAATCTGTCAGCACACAGGTCTGAATTGGCATTAATGGTGTGTCATTCAAGTGGGCTCCGTGATTTGCGCATGACGCCCCATGAGTTGGCTACGGGTAGACGGATGCCAACATCTTGTTTGCGCTCAAGTGGAAAGGGTCCAAATTTAGCCCTTTTAGAAGATGAAATGCGAGTGTATGTTAACTATATGGCTGCACTGCATAAGAGAATACACACATATGTCTCTGACAGGCAAAAACAAGAGGAGGTGCTAGAGAGACTTGATGAGCAAAAGAGGAATGCGGGGCAACCTGGAGACAAGGTATTCGTGAAGGTGTTTAGGAGGAAGTGATACGAACGCCGTGAAGGACCATTCAAAGTTGTTCACAGTACAGGAACTGCGGTTCAGGTTAAAGGTTCTCCTACATGGTATCATTTATCACATTGTGTTAGAGCGCCAAAAGAAGAGGGGCCACGATCACAGAGCAGAGATGTTGAAAGCTCAAAAGAGCCAACAGAATCTGCAGAAACAGCAGAGGTTCATGAGGACCTCCAAGGTCAAGACCCAGAAGAAGGGATTGGCGATGATGTGGGTGTGCATGATGATTTTGAGAACACTTTTGATGATCCCAGAGATGAATTGTCAGTCCCTGAGCAAGAAAGACACTTTGGTGACATTGATTTACAACATGTCCCAGAAACATAAGAGACCCAGTTGGACCAAAGAGTCCAAGGCCAACCCGAAAAAGGGTTAGAGCAAAGCGATACGAGGACTAGGGTTGAAGTGACTTTGGGAAAGTCAGTTTAGCTGCCATGTCAGTGTACAAAAGAAAATTATGAAAAAGGGGAATTCCGAATCCAGTGGGAAGATAACCATGGCAAGGTAATTGACTTGTCGGGAACATCATCACTAGAAAAGTATGTACTGCTAAATGATCGAAGGAGGCTGAAGATTGAGGAGTAGTAGGACTGTAGTCTTTATCTACGTAGATCTCAGATTAAAGATCAAGGAGACTACAATTGTTCTTAGTATGATCCAAAATTAGTGAATATGAAAGAGGATGGAGTGCAAACAAGGCCAGACTACGGATACAAAATTGTGACTCTAGTGGTACTAAATGAAAGTAAAAATGTAGAGCCCGCGGTTGTTAAAGAAGCAGAAAAATTGATAACTGAAGTATCAACTCTCCCACCAACTGAAAAAATAAAGCAGACGTACACCTCTTCAGTTCTGAAAGTCACTAAGGTTGCAGAGGTATTGCGGTTCACTACTGCTGCACCTCAGATAATTTCTACAACTCCAATTTCTGCTAATACTGTGATTAGAACTAAATTAGGAAATGCAGCTTACCTTCCATGTAAATGTAGTAAATGGAATACTGGTGGAAATATTTCCCCTAAATGGAAAAATGCGCATGGTGAAGACATAGTGCTAACAGGACCTGATGTTAGCAGTGTGCCTCGCGACCAATGAAAGCATATGTTGTATAATGACAGGAGATGGGTTAAAGTTCAAGATGACTGTTCGCTTGTCATAAATAATGTGCTATGGGAAGATCAAGGAGAATATATAGCAGATATTTGGATCCAAAGTTTAAATATATCCCAAGGCAAAATTATTGGGAAGCGGGATATAGAACTCATAAGATAATACTTGTAGTAAAAGGTCTGGTTACTAAAGAAATAAGTATGATTGCTCAAGAAGTTCAAAGGCAACTAGTCACACCAAGAGTGACTGTTGGGCCGATGACATCTATTATCTTAGCTCGGGGTATAACTAGTAGTATTAACGTATCATCTTCAGTTACTACTCTAGCTACAACATTGGCAGAAAAGGATGTTACAACAACGATGATGACAACTTCTACTTCTGCAACTCCTGGTAATCATACAAGTGAGGTTGTGAGAATGAGATCCACTACCAATAAAACAATGACGACTTTTTCGGTGTCTACAAAGTCTGTAGATAAGATGCTGACACCTATCACTACATCCCCATTATTTAAGAAGTTGGTAAATATAACTCAGAAGCCTATGGTAAAGTTGGAACTTAATTTGAACAATAGCAAGGAGAGCTCTGTAATTGGAGAACCAATTGCTGAGGAACTTGATAGGGATTCAGGTGAAAGAGTTCAGGTGACTATGTCGGATGTGGTCAATGATTTTCTTGATGCTGAGTGGATATAAAAAGACATGACTGAACATCTTCATGCGTTAGAGAAGCGAGAAACCCAGTGGAAAGCACATGGGTTTGATTCCTCGGTGCTGCAAATAGCAGACCCGTGGGCAAATAGAAATCTGTGGTTCCAACAGATAACTCACTCCGTTAGAATGACTACTAATTTGAATTGTCCGTGTGTGGTGAGAGTTCCAGCTCCGGGCACATGGCCTCAATTCTAGAGACAGTCCCGGAACTTTTGACGCCAGAATGTCAAAGTAATGCGTTATCGTGGCTGCTATTCAAACATCAAGCAGCGAATGAAATATGGATGGCTGTCGGTCCATATATTTAGACCTCGACATAGTTGTTCCTGGTTGAAAGAATTATTATATTTAAATCTTCTTGATAAGAATGAAGATATTAGAACACCAATACCTAATGCTATGGAAGTGACACCTGCGAAAGGTAGAGCTTGTTTTTCTTCAAATGATACTCATGGTGGAGATGGTATGTTTATGGGGATATCAGAATGTGAAAGCTACATGATGCAATTTGGACAAAGTGTACAAAGGACGGTTGATGACACATATACAATGACCTTTCATGCACCACATCGTCGACAGAGTAAAACCTTAAGCGTAAAGAATCAAACTTTACCGGGTAATGTGACTATAGGAACATTTAAAGATATTTGGAGGGTATGTGGTGATAAAGCATACTTATTTCTGCCGTTTGGGTGGACTGAATGCTACTATATGGTACAGTTGAAACTTCCTTATGATGTTTTTGTTACCTGGAAGGGACAAGAGCCAGATGAGGGTAACTCTACAAAGACATCCGAAAGTAGGAGAAAGTGGCACAGCTTCATAATTTGGAGTCTTATCATTGGAGGATATCTTGAGGAGAATTGGTCATAGGATTGTTTCCATGGTATGGGGTCACATTCTTTGCTGATCATATTGATAATATCACATATACCCTACAAGGTTTTGCAAATGAGACCATAAGAGGTTTTGAATATTTGTCAAACACCCAGAGGAGCCATCGATTGACGTTGCTGAACCAAGACATGGTTCTTGATTATATTTTGGCCAAACAAGGTGGCCTCTGCCTGGCTTTAAATCTATACAGAGATGCCTGTTATACGTTGATCCCTGATATCGCCGATAACATGACTAATGTCATAGATGCGTTGAAACTTATAAGGGATGCGTTTGGGCCTTCCGAAGGAACTGGGTGGTCAGCTAATGCTTGGTTGCAAGATAAATTAGGACCACTAGGAGCAATAGTAGTTCAGGTTCTGGGGGCTGCTCTTCTATCACTGTGTGTGATGTTTTGTTTATGTACGGGATTGGTAACCTTTGCTAAGGCCATGATATTGAGATGGGTAGGAGTTGTAATGCCGGGAGAAAATGTTCAGATGCCACTATTGGGTGGTAATGACGTCAGTGAAGATGAGGAGGAAAGAGTGATGAAGGAGGAGCTAACACTAGTAGAGAAATATCCATTCTGAACATCTGATTCCGTCATAGACTCAATACTATTTTTGACTGGGAAAATGTATGGACAAAGGGGGAAATGGAAAATGTTAATCATATATTGGAATGATGTGAAAGTATAATGCAAAAGTGAAATTATTATACTGTATTTGATGTTTGTGCAAGATACTGGCTGGTGATTTTTTCTTTCAGGACCAGTCAGGGGGTGGCTGTGTCCAGAGATCCTAACAGCCTAACGGACTGAACACTCAAACATGGACACTCAAAAATGGAGGATGAAAATGGACGGCAGACCCTGAATGAGGATATCATGATCAGGGGTGTCGAGGGAAATATCATTAAAAGTTGATGGTGTTAAAAAGCCACGGTTCAATACATACATATGTGTCCTTCCATGTTTTTATAATATTGGAGTTTGTTTATTACAATGTCACCTGTATTATTGATGAATATTCTGTACTCCACACTAGATATTTTTAGCAAGCCATATTACTGATTTAGTATTGTTTTCTTTGGAGTTTTCTGTAACAGGGTGAAGTGAATACATCGGGACCTCAGGTGTTTTCTTTTTCTGCGGCTTGAGGGACATTGGTGTGGTCGGCAGGGAAAGGTCCACTGGAAGGTCCGATGGGTCGACCAGCCTGACTTTGGACACATTTTTTGATTTATTTCTGAGGTTCTAAATGTATGCATTTATATGTTACATCCTATACATTTTTTAAACCCTCCTGTTTTTTCTGTTAATTGATTTGGAGTACAATAGGTGGTTGCCTGGGGCAGAGGGACCATGAGAGAGTTTTCCTGTCTAGATTGTTTGATGGATGTACGAAGAAAGGAAGCTGCCAGATGGGTTTTTCCCTCTCACACTTCACAAATGTACTGAATTGCTACGACTATGCATGGTCAGAAGGGTACATTATAGTCATTTTGTTTGTTAGCATGTGATTTCTATTAAGCCAATTAGCATCATAAGTGCATAATCTTTTTTCTTTCGGGACTTTGTGTAGTCTCGAAGGGGGGAAATATGAGGTGTCTGGAGGTGTCTGGAATGTTGAGGTGAAGAAGGGGACTGGGCTCCAATGAAAGATTAACATATGTTGATTCTAAAGTGACACGGAGAACGTCAACATTAGAGTGTTTACGTTGGGGGCCCTGTGAGAAGAGAAGTGAAATATGTTTGGATTCATGTCAGTATATATAAGTATATAAGACAACCTTTTGATCCAGTCGAGAGAGAATGTATTTGGCTCCTGTTCTCTCCCAGACATCCATGGCAAGTCTGGTTTGATGCTGTTCTTTCTTGTAATAAACTTATTATTATAATCAAGTCAGCGTCTGCGGAGACTCCTTCTTCATAAGCACATCATCGACAACAAAGAAACTACATTCCAAGGCGTAATTTAATTCAAACCCTGTGGGGAATGCGGTCAACATGTATTCCTACCTCAGTTTGGTCTCCATAGGGAAAGGTCTCCAGGTCAGCTCTGAGGCAGCAGGCATTAATGACTCTGTCATACCTGGGGAAAATACAATTACCAGTCACCAGACCAGCCTAATTAATTAATTTATGGATAATAACATCTGTGAATCACTCCTAGGAATCTTGTTGAGAGTTGCATCATCTCTGCTGCCCTATGATAATGTGACAAAAACTATTTTTTTCTGCAGAGAGGGCACAGGATGTTTTTGCAGATATCTTCCCAGACATAAGACCATCACTTACCTAATTTTACAATGACACAACCACAAACACAATTCTAACAGGGTTCGTTCTTCCCAGAATCACTTGAAAAGGACATACTTTCAAAGATGCCAGCTAGCATGTTCTTCTAGTTCTTAGTATGGAAAAGATTGTCTATACAATATTCACCTTTAAAATATTCAGCTCTTAAGACAGCAACAATTTACTGAGAAAGAAAGCCACTTTCTTTGTCAGTCAAAACTGTGAAATACCTCTCTGGCTCAAAAGGTTCACTCATTAAAATGTTGTCCTGCACTGTTCCATAGAAAATCCAGGCCTGCTGGGAAACGTAGGCAAAAGATCCGTCAGCTGTGATGGAGCCCTGCTGAAGGTGCATCTAGGATAGAAAACCACCAGACCATCATCAGAGAACAGATTTTACCTCAGGAACTTATTATATTAATATTGCAGAATTCAGAAAATTTCCTGATTCATTTGCAGCAAAATAATATGAAATCGAACTTTCTGAAACATTTAAAAATATGATTTTGAAGGTTCTTATACAATGTTGCATCGTTCTGTTAGGTTTCACAACTCAACCCACCTGTTCCAAGATGCTGCTGATCAAAGATGTCTTCCCACTGGCAACATTCCCACAGACTCCAAACAGACTTCCCTTAAAAGGAAAAAAATGCCCAGATAGAATATAAAATTATGACACAAACAAATATATTTGACCAACATATGTTTGAGGTTGTTGAGGCCGGAAAGTTCCTTAAAAATGGTTCTTTGCTATATTGGAGTGATTATCCAAGCTGGCACACCCACTCATCACAAAATAAAACCATTTCTTTCCACCCATTCGGCCTCTTTCTAACTGAGTGATTACAGCCTTATGATTACGGGTATACAGTATTTAACAGTATTTACCCTATCTATCATCATTTTCAGGTGAGGGTGAAGGCGAAAAAAAATCCTCCATCTCCACTTTGATTTCTATCCCTGGCACTTTGTTAGTTTGTAGTCTTGGTGAGAATCAACTTCATCACCGGTTACCATTGTGTTGCTAATGTCTAACATTGTCTCACTAACCATGCCCCCATTTAGCATTTTGTAAATTTGAGGGGTTAATCGTGAGGAGAAATTGGCTGGAGGTGGCATTCACTCCCTTTGACACCCTTTGACAGGGAAGCCATAAACAACAACCTTAGGTAAGGTAAAGGAGATGTTTCTCAGGGTGGGTCGAACATGAATCTTTCCATTCTGGGACACCGGATCCATCTTGTTGCTTGGCAACTCATTGGCTGAGTTGGTCATGTTTGGCTGGTTGGCTGGATTGGTCCAAGACAGAGTGACGTTGTCCATCACTATAGCTGAGTCGCTCCCTGACTTTTGGATCAGGTACGGCTCTGGGCTCTGAAGCAGCATCACTTTCTGAAACAACCACATCAATTATTTATACTAGGGAAGTGAAAGACTTGAGCTAAAAGAGAAATTCCAACCTATTTAGACAAATTATATACAAGCAACATGTTTAAAATTAGGTTCAATTACACAGGAGTATTAGAGGGTTAACTGTTTTTCTTTCCAGCCAATAATAATTGATGTAAGATGGACAATATGTTTGTATTTTGTTTACTTTCAAGTGTTTAAACCTGGAAAGAAATTGTCAGGGGTGGAAAGTAAATGTTACAAATGGTTTTGGTCAGTACTTGAGTACACTTTCACCTTCAATGAATGTTTTCATGTGTTATACTATTGAGTATAACTTAAACTTAGTACTTGTTCTTTTCCCCACCAGACTTTCAGAACCCATCAACCGATAAAAATTTAGTGATTCAGAAGGAAAAAGCTGTAACAACAGTTGCTCAAAAAATACACAGCTGGTGCATGAAATGGAAAAACGTTCTATAAAAAACAGTTATAAAAAGCAGTCTACATTGAAAACGACCAACAGCATTGTCAAACGGCAGCGTTGCCATTAGCTGTCAAATGTGCCAACTACGGAATCATTTTTGTCACATTAAATGGAACAAGTTATTTCTTCATAAGTCTCATAAGTATGTTTCTGGAGTTGAACGCAAAATACATGTTTTATTTATTAAACATACATAGTCAACAACATAGTAACTACTAATTGTAACGAGAGGCCATCTGGACTTTAAAAGAGAATACGCTTCCTTCCATCTGGAACCCATAGTAAGACAATGGTCTTGGCAGATCAAGCCATTTACCAGATGGTGCAGAAAGAATAAAGGAGCAAGACGCAGTCACCTCTTTGTTCCTGAAACCTTCTCCTGCTGAGAATAGCAGGCAACCCCAGGGCGAATGGTTGGCCCATTGAATGTGACCATTCTCTCAGGAATATTTACACTTGAACTCTGTGTTTTCCAATTAGTGTAAGGTCAGACTGAAATAAATGTCTCAATGAATGTATAACTACCATAATGCCTCTTTTTAGGTTGTAAAGAACAACTGCCATCTTTGGGAGACGCAGAATAACAAGGTTAATAATAATAATAAGGTTTTGATAAAATGTGTTTAAACTGCTTTTACATTTGCTGAGCTTGGACGCCCCTTAGCAGCAACTGTTGGTGTTACTCCGAACCCGGATTCTTGTCGTGTAAAGCTGTTTATGTTCTTTTATTCCAACGATTTATTTACATATGTAATTTTCTTCTTGTATTTCAAATATTAATTTGACAAACACGTACCAATGAAATACTTGTATTAAATGTTTAAATGAGACGGGTTGTAAGAATACGATTAGAATGGGTGAGAGGATTTGGAATTACCTAAATAGATAGGATTTTGAATGCCTCTCTTCTAGAGTTACAATAGTACCCTAGCCGGGTCATTACCATTTGGACGAGGAAAATCTGTTGAAGTCTGACATATTTAAATCTCTCCGGTCATAATGTCCAGTGAAGATAATTCCCTCCAAGCACAATTTGAATTAGTGCTGGCCGACAAAACAATTATGATAATTATAGCCATATTTTTTTCCTGTGTCAAAATAAAATAGACTCGCTCATTTGGATAAAGAATAAAATCATTTCCACGTTCGGCAAGTTGCAACGGAAAGCCAATCCGTTTGGACGATCTAAAGCTGACCTTTCACCTCGAACCAATCACGTTTGTCTATATAGAAACAAGCCCTGCCTCTTCCTCGTAGACAGGTTGCGCTTGTAAACACAGTCGACACACACACACGTAGCAGCGGCAGTGTCCAGAATTCTAAGGAGAAGCAGAACCGGCATGTAATGTGACAAAAAAGACACACAGATCCATAGTTTGGCGTTTTTTGGGATATTTAAAAAAAAGCCGAGTAAGTAAGTGTCCATTGTGTTGTGTTGAGACATAGAACACCACAAAATTGATTATTTTATTAGACCTACTTGCCATATTTATTTCGTTTTTAATTTTATCACATTTTTATTGAATAAAATGTTAATTAAAAAAATCTGCACTTGATACTTACTGCTCACGAAGAGACAAGTTGTAATATGCATAACATTTATTCATTTTTCAAAATGGCATTAACTGACGGGATTTATTTGGTTTTAAGTATTCAATAAAAAATATTTTAACTCTACATGCCTTCATGAATTCATTCTTTATATAGCCTACCCTTTATATTGCGAATCATTGTTTTTTAGCTCAATACGCACTGATAATATTTGACCGGAATCTCCCATTTGTCCGGGTCAGGTATTTTTTTCTGAAGGAAATTATGTTCTCTTCCATGACGGAGGCCCTGCGAGACCCCTCAACCAATGGCTATCAAAGAAGGTCACCTTCTATTCCGCCCCCTCGGATGTAAAAGCCCCGAAACACGATTGTCTAGCCAGAAGCTTCCAAGCTTTGCTGATTAACCATTCGATTTAATACTACCTTTTCTGGCGTCGTGTGACTACGCAACCCCGGTAAACAGACTATGGTTGGACAAGCCAGTCTCCGATGCCGCTGATGAAACATTAATCCACCACACGCCAAGCCCCGGAAAAGCCTGGCCGAACAATTATCGCTGCATCTCACTGTTCCGGACGAGATAACAGTGGGGGTCCACGAAACTACCCGGTACCAAGAGATTGCCCCATATGAGCCAATCCCCAAAGCACTGGGGTTTCATGGCAGAGTGATGTTGGTTTAGGTACAATGATTTCTTTATTCTTATTATTGAGTTTAGAGCGAGTTAGTACGGCTTCGTGCGATCTCAAATACAATCTCTTGATTTCAATCCAGAGTAATACCGTTCCATTACCATACCAGCTGTATCCATTTCCCAGTTGTGTGTTTGTATTTTAACTTGCCCCATCTCCTTTTTTCTCAATTGTTTTACCATGTTATCAAATTCTGTTATTATTAATAAACACTCATTGTTTGATTAAGAAGTAGTTGGGCATTTATCTGATATTGCGTGCAAGAAATTCTGAATGTAGGATTCTGCGACCCTGCAGCTATGGACCTCTGTCGCCGCCCATGCAGCCATAAACTGACTTTATTTTAAAACGTTTTGTTATAAACATGGTGACACTAAACTAAACTATAAATATTAAATATAGGTCCTAATCATGCCATAAAATAATAAAGACAATTATAACTCATAAGTAGCTAACTAACTAATATTTATATAACTAATACTTTTACTTTTACTATAACTAATATTTAATATTATTTTTGGGGGTAACTAATAACATACCGTTATTTGAGTTATTTTTCTCATCACCGTTTCACTTGTACACCAGTAAATAATTACTGCATTAAAGAGCTGCAATGATTAGTCGATGAATCAATTAGTTGCCAACTATAGTAATCGCCAACCATTTTGATAATCAATTAATCACTTTGATGCATTATTTAAGAAGAGCATTTTCAAATTCATCTGATTCCACCTTTTTAAATGTGAATATTTTCTGGTTTCTTTAGTCCTGTGTGACAGTAAACTGAATATCTTTGGGTTGTGGATAAAACAAGACATTTGAGGATGTCACCTTGGGCTTTGTAATCTAATGTGAAAATAATCGGCATGTAAATCGATAATGAAAATAATCATAAGTTGCAGCTCTACTGCAGTAGCAGTACTCCTAATTAAGTGAGAATTTCCAGTACTCAGTCCCATCCTGGGTGTTACCTTCAGTCGTGATAAGGACACTGCTGCCTCAGAAAAGAACTTGATTGAGATGGGAAGCAAGAACACGATGATCCTCATGGAGGTAAAGGTGGCCATGACAGAAAAGGCCTGGCAAATACACAGAAAACAATACCTCAGCATCATCTGCAATTATCCAACATCCCACCACAGACAAGATGCCCCAGTAGCTGACGCATTATGTGTTTCATATTATGCATTCTAATACTTTTAACTATTCCAATACAAAAAATGATCAGAAATCTTTACTTGTATTATGTTTCTAATAGTCTCACTCACCGTATGTACTTTGTTGGTATAAAGCCTGCCATTAGGCGACTATTTCAGTCGGCATTCTCCTTCCCTTCCGCTATCTGCGTGTTACCGTTTAAGTCCCCGTCACTACGTGAAACATCTCCAGTGCTGGCACAGCGCTTAAACAAAGTGTGGTGATAGGTCTGGCTATGCGAGACTAGGTTTCCAAGTTATGGCAACAGACAAGTTAGGTTTCCAGGTTATCAAGTTATGGTTGTCTTTTTTACAAGTAAAAGTCGGATCACATCGTTGACATACAGAACGTCTTTTACTGTTTTATCTGGCATTTTGTTTTTGCAGGATTTAACCAATTAATGCCAGGACTCGCCTCCTCACAAGGAAAGGTTCCACCAATATCAAGTTTCCGTCTGACACCATTTTGCAAGCGCATCGTCGCTGCATCCTGGGCTGAGCGCCACTCAGGACAATTGTGATTGAATACAAACAAGCCAGAGCGTTTTTTCCCCCGATACTTAGAAGGACAGCGGGTGCAGTCAGACCTTTCTCCAGTGCCGGCACCGCGCTAAAACAAGGTGTGGAGATCTGGTATGGTCTGGCTATGTGAGACTATGTTTCTAATAAATTACTTTTAAAGAATACAGAGATATAGAAATACAATTTGCACAGTTGTTACAATATTGTAATTTTAGTAACAGTAAAAAAAAAAAAAAAAAAAGATTGATTCACCTTGCAAACTAATAATAAAAGTAAGTTATTCTGCTATGCATGTATTTATCATGTTTTAAAAGGTCAACTTCAGTTTAAGAAGGTTGTGGGGGAAGGTACTCACTTCAGAGGCTCTAAGTGGTAAGCCCCTTAAGGTATGAACTACAAAGGTCATCGTCATAGCGAAGGTTGAAGAAAGGAATGAGATACATGTGTTGAGATTCTGGATGTAGCCCGCCTTCTCCAACAATCTTCCCTCCTTTCCCCTGATATCTGGCAGAGATAAAACACCACACACGCATTTATTGCTATATTTTCAAATCAATCCCTGCTCATCTAGAAACAAAACCACATTTGAAACAATGTCTTGTGTAGCCCTGTTAAATATTGTAGTGAAATTAGAAGCAGTGGGGTGGGGGGGAATCAAAGAATTGCTGAGTTCTTTCTTTTTTATTTAATCTTTTGATTAGGGAGGTCAACTTCGGTTTAGGTAAGCTGGTGTTTGTGTGTTTTGTGGGGGGAAGGTAGAGAGTTGCTCCATTCTTGAAGTGAGAGCAAATGTCGTGGTTCACAACAAATGCTCTGGTTCAATTTGGATTTGCTGGATTTGCTTCAAGATTCCAAGAGAATCTTGGACATCAATCAACAAGTTTATTTGCTTTCCAGCTTATGACATGAGAGTACAGGACGGAGATATGCATGTGTACTTGTTGTGGCCCTACTCATTGGGCTAGCAAGATAGCATAGCTCGTTCACCATGGAACACACAAGTTAGCAAGATGGCAGCACCCTGCGAGACATGAAAACCTGTGGTGTGCCACAGGGAGAATCCCTGGCCGAAGCCTAGAATTTCAACGATAGTTATATTAGTCTGTGTTGAGTTTTAAGTTGTTTTTCATGGTAACTTTTACATCTTGTGAGTATTTATATAAAATATTTTGCTATCCCATTTTTTTTTCCGTTGTCACATAACTGCAGTGTCTAGTTGAGGGTAATGCTGACATCTCGTTTGGGAAGATGACTATGCTTGTATGTTCTTTGAATGAGATCTTTTTGATGGTTATTCTGTTTCTAAATTTTATACCTGGCAACATCTTCATAGACATTGACAACATGCAACTCCAACCCCCACCCCGCCTTGAATTGTTCAAGCGTAGAGTTTGACCCACCTTTTATTTTTTTATTATTTGTTTTATTCCTCAGCATTGGTTCTTCAAATAATACAAATTTACCACAGTTACCTAATTTTCAATCATGTACAGAACCAGTGTTTTTTTTAGTTTCTTGTTTGTTTTTAGTAGTAGGTGAGGAAAGGGGGATTGTTATTGTCGCAAATACTGCTGTGTTGCTAAATGCACAGCTATCTATTGTACCTGCAATATTCTCCTCAAAAGAGTCTTCCCAGGCAAACATCTTGATGAGTTTAATGAAGGTAAGCACTTCGTTTATTTTGTTGACACGGCTGTCTGTTTCCTGGGTAGCTCTCCACCTCAGCAGGGTTATGAGTTTGGCTGTGAAAATCTGAACAAAGATTAACATGAATAGTTATCATTGCTGTCACGATTAATGTAATCAAATCAGCAAAATAAGATGAGGAATACATCATAGAAAGTGTGATTATTGATTTGAGAGTGTGTGTTGGACAGCTTGGATGTGTTTACCTGTATGCTGGTGAAGACAATAAAGACCAGATGTCCTACAAGAGCGCTCACACCCAGAATGTGGACGGAGTAGACCACAGAGACAATCAATAGGATAGGAGTCGTTAACTGGAAACTGATAGTATGGACAGCATCAAAAAGCCTGTAGCCATCGGTAGTCAAGATATTGACTATCTACACAATGAAGAAAAAAAAGAGAGAAAACATGACATTTTTATGCTGAGATGTAGTGCAAAAAAGATGCTTTTAATAGACAGCTGCTGTAGATACAGTAGTTCCCTTACTTCCGTAGTACTTCAGTAGTAAGTAAGGGGAGTTCATACCTCTCCTAGAGAGATGGTGCTGTATCCTCTGAGTGTGATGATCTTCTTAAAAGCCAACAGGCTGAAGGCTCCCTTCACCCTGGTCGCTGTGCATGAAGAAACTGCATATGTCGAGCTTAAGAAGAAGGCCTTACACAATTCTGTACAGAACATGGCTGCACAGAGACCCAAGCCGTGGCCCAAGCTGAATGCTTCTGGCTGCTCCACGTATCGCAGGATCTCAAAGACCACGATAGACTGTGAGTAGAGAAGAGACTACTGATAAGTACTTAACTCTGTATAGTAAAACACTGTAGCATCTGCCTAATGTTGCTTTGTCAGACAGAATGTGCGCTGGCTCTGTGTGTCCTGTTTCTTATGTGACAGTTGTCCAGTTTGAAATCAGCTCCCTAACCAACAAAGTGTGTGAATTGATTTAATCTTCTACATGTTCAGGGGGTAAGAGCAAAAAATCATACTGGCTACTACACTCAAAGTGTCATAGCACAACCTTACCAAAATAAATGTACCACTGCTGCAGCTTGTTATAAGTGGTCCAATGGGGCTGACGTTTAAGCCTTAAAAAAAATTAAATGTCAACCCTCCTTTTCACAAACGAGTAGCTCACAATATTGTCGACCTTTTTTTTTTTTTTTTTTTTTTTTAAACCTGTGCTGTCAGCATGCTGGGCATACAACACAGAGTATTTGTATGCCATTGCATTCAGGACAGAGTTAGTCTGCAAGTGGAGTTCAAGTTCTCAACCTGCAATGCAACTCTTTATTAATTCTTAAATCATCAAGAACTGCTGCATTAACTCTGTCCTGTGGATGTCCTGTAGAATGACAAGAGCACAGTTTGGTTATGGAGAGCCACCACCAACCCTTTTTTTTTTAACAAACTGCACCTTATGAGGTTTTTTGGGGTTCAGTTGACTCTTTTGCACTTCCACAAATCCGTTATTTTAGCTACATCCGCACTGAGACTAAAAACAGGAAGTTGTGATGTTTTCCTAATGGCAACTACCTTCCCCTCTACAGTCCCGTACAGAGACTTTGAGGGACAGGTGCTCAAAAAATAGAAAAGGCACATGGACCCCCAGCTGTGGTTCTAAGAATTCTGCCACTCTGGGCAAACGGAGCAGCACAGCGGAACCATTGTGCACACATTGCAGGTGCCCCGAGGATAAAGATACATGAGGAGTTCCTCATGATTATATCTTGCCCAGACAATCTGCTACCTCGACACCCATTAATTTAACCAATAAATTATACTGGAACTACAAAAACAAACGAGAATTAAACTATCAACACTACAAAAAAACAAGAACTGTGAAGGCCTAGCAGCCCCAAATTTCAGATACTACTATTTAGCAAACCACCATCAATTTATAATTAAATGGTTACAACCAGAACAACAACTGGGCCATGGATGGTGAGACATTGAACAAACAGAACTTCAGGATTTGTCAATATATGATCTCCCATTCCTTACTGAATCTATGGAGAAACCATATTGCTTTAAAAACCCATTCATCGCAACGATTCTGTCAGCCTGGTGGAGATTCAACAAACTCAGTGGTTACACTCACTCAAATTCACTCCAACCTGGCACAACCCGGATCTTCTGGTTAAAAACAGACCAATAATCCTCAAGGGGGGTGGCCTGAGCCTGGACGGGTGTGCTCGGTCCTTCAGTTGGGGGCGGACTCCTGTCATCGCAACAGGCTGCCAGGGTACCTGTTCTCTGGCGCTCCCAGTGTGTGCGCCTCAGGGGTGCAGGGTCTCCTTGCATGCTCTGGGACTGGGTTAAGCTCCTCTGGGCCAGGTGTGGGGGTTCCTCCGCAGATTTCAGGCTTCTCTGGGGGGTGGGGGGGGCTCTTCTGTGGCTGCAGGGCGGGGTGCTCGGGGCGTTCCTGTGGCCGTTGGGTGTCTGTACAGCCGTGGACTTTAGGGGTGACTTCAGGGCCTTTTCCGCTGCTTGGAGGCGTAATATGAACCCCACCACGCACCCCCGATAAAATTGTATATGCCACCCGGCTATCAGAATTTTGAACGATCGCCCAAGCCTACGTCCCGTTTTTGAGATTTTCATATATTGATACATTCATATCAATTAGAACATTGACACAAAAGTGATTGTGAATCTGAAAAAATGAGATGAGTCAGTGAACGAGTTAATGGAGACGAGGACTTGTCACTCCCGAGTCAGTAAAAAGAGTCTTTGGTTTCGAACGATTCATTCAAACTCACACATCACTACCGCTAAGTATCTCCAATGAGTGGGATGAGTGGAACCGTGTCGTGCAGCAAAAAAGACCGGGCGTATATATTTAGCAGAGTTGAGAGCTGTGCTGCTCATGCGAGTCCACGCACCGCTCATGCATCTGACCCTAATCCTGGGCATGTAAACATTGGATAGAACGGCAGAAAATCAGCTCTGGCAGCCGCAGCGCAACCGGAAGGCGTTGCAGCCACATCCGTGGACAATGGGGGTTATGTTTACGTTTATGTTTTTTGTTTCATACAAGTAGGAAACTAACAAAAATATATTAAATATAAAACAAAGGAGCCATAAGCATCATAACTGAGTATATAAATAGCTTAATATGGGATTACGTTATTATAGGTCCGGCTTAAAATGCAAAAAAAGGCAATCTATCTGGGGGATCCCTTTCTTTATCCTCAAGGGTTCCTTGGGATGAAAAAGATTGACCCCTGCTGCTAAAGACCCCTGCTGTAAGCAAAATGAGAAGCTGCAGCAGAATTGTAAGTTTCTCAATATTAAAGCATTCAGCAAGGTTGTGCTATGAACAGTAGCACCCTGGTTGCAAAATACATTTCAAGCTCTGACAGCTTAACAGATTATGGCAACCTACCGATCCAATGAAGATGCACAACTGGAAGACTATGCAAGTAACGATGGACAGCAGAATCTTGGCCCATTGGAAGCGAAAAAACACTTGTATCATGGAGACATTGTCCATCCCCACCTTATCAACTTCATCTTCAAATATCTTCCTCAGCCTTCAATATACAACAGACACACATATTTGTTAGTTATTACCTCATCTCTCGATTATTTTAATGATTAATTGATTGAGACATCAAGATCTACCAGTACCAAAGTCCAATCTGTCAATAAATATCTACCAGAGTCTGAGTTCTAGACCAAGGGGAAGATGAATCACACTAGAGGAAAATAGCAGTGTGAATCTAGATTTGGTAAGTGTCTTCACTGGTTTTAGTTATGTAATGGTTTTTTTATTATTATTATTTCTAGGTGTGTGACCTGTTAACTAGTGTGTTTACATGCATACTTTCATTCAAAATTATATTCTGAATATTGCGAGAAATATGAACATCTGTAACCTTGATTGGGCCGAGGCAGTTTTTTTGCATAATATTATTAGTATTCTGCTGGAAGAGAAAACACTGAGGGATGAATTGTGTGAAGTGTGGTCCAAAAACGAGAAAAACTCTTGTGACATCTCAAACGGCTTTTGCGGCCGCTATACCGGCGCAAATAACAGAAAAAGCAATTCTAATTCACAAAGCATCTGCATGGGTCTGACGGTCTCCCCATAACCCCTGGGCCACACCAGAAGTGACGCTTGCAATCGAGAAAGCGTCAAGTCATTTTGTAGAGTCTTCTGTTAACACTGGGTCCGTCTTCATTCCGTCTATGACGCACTACTGAAATCAATATCGAATCATTTTTTCCCAATTTATTGTGGTGAAAAATAATTAATGTCATGTGATTGGTCCATGAAAAGGCTTAGTAATTAAATATTTTCACTTAAAACATCTTTTCAATGATATTCTATGGGAATCTATGCTCCAGTTTATGCTTTGCACCAGGAAAAATATAGCCCAGGCCTAAAAAAAAACGTGAGGGGTCATGCAGCATGCTGGTTTCCAACACTGACGCTTCTGCTTGGTGTGACCTCCATATTGATTAAGATGGCAGCGTATCTGAAGCGCTTTCATGACACGGACGTGTCACTTCTGGTGTGGGGTAACATGCAACGGGGATTTTGCGATCAGATGCACGAGGAGACCCCCAATGAGGGGTCTTTCAGTCCCGTGGAGAAAACCCGTTGGCAGACCCTGTTGGGAGACCGCGTTGGGGGTTTCCCGATAGGTCTGATCGCAAAATCCCTGTTCCTTATTACGCGCACCCTGTTGTGGATCTCCCTGTGCACACAAATTGATGAAAAAAAAAATATCATCATTTGATCTTTATTACAATCCAAAATATTTTGCCTGATATCAGACAGTTAACTCCCATAAGAAGCAGTAGCGTCTCACCATTTCTCATTGTTGTGGGCAGCATCGTTGGGAGCTAGAGTGTAAAAGATGACATCCAGCTTTCTCTTGAACAGGCCCCACATGATGGGCCACATCCACGAAAAGGTGAGGAATGACAGGAGGCCTGCATCTGCCTGAGTGTGGGACCTGGACACAGAAACATCACTCCCACTATACATCAATGATCGGTGATCATATTGGAGACATTTAATTGAAGGAATACATAGCACAACCTTGCTGAACGCTATAATATTAAAAAAAGGTATCACTCTACTGTAGCGCTGGCCCCAGTAGGTTGCTTATAATCCAGTGGTCTTCAACCGGGGGGTCCGTGAACCCTAGGTGGTTTGTGGAGGTACTGCATGGGGTCCAGCAATTTATTTTAAATGTCAAAACGATTTTTGTCAAAAATGAAGATTATCCATTTTAGACAAAAAAATTATATTGAGTAAACTCCAACGATTAACACTAGGACAGCAGCTTTTTTTTAATTTCACTTATCAGCTGAGAGATCACGCTGTCCTTCGCCGGGGACTACTATTGTTCCAACTGATGCTGCGTTGCTCTCGTCTGTTGTGACCCACGCAATGTTGGACACTTGGAGGGACTCAAAGGTGGAGTGGGATTGAAAAATACGAAGGGATAAGACATGGATACAGTTACCATTTAAAGGCAATGCATCGGGCGGCTCAAACTTGAAAGCCTCGGAGGAAGATCAGCTGATCAACCTATCCAAAGAAAGTACGCACAAGAACGTGTCAACAATGTTTGTGAAAGTGGATTCTCCTCGGCCACCGACCTGATGAGTAAATTCCTGAGTATGCTCTGCATGACAATCTATATCACCAAGGAATAGACAAGGTGTGGTCAGTCATCTCTCTGACATAGGCCTATGTGACATCCAGAAGCTAAAGTTAAAGAGCTACTTGCAGGTTGGCATCCCCAGTGAAGTAAGGTGTGTTTTTTCTTTTCTTTTTACTTAGAATTACAGCTGGACTCATTTTGTAATGCATTAGCCACGCCCACCTAAAAATCAGAAATTGCCCGCGAACTTGAATCTTGAATGGTAACTTGGCAAGTAGGAGAATAAACTGAGTGTTTCTCCGATGTGGCGAGCTGTCTTTCTTTTGCAATTATATTTAGATTTATTTCCGTTAGTTTCCTACTTGCATGAAACAAAAAACGGAAACTAAACAAAGAGACGGTTCCACGCCATACCTCTGGGAGTGGTCCCTGCGCCCCGTCTCTCTTTTGATTTTGATTTATTGGTTTCCCTAAGTTTCCTATTTGAATAAAACAAAAATAAAAAACCTGTGCACTCCGTGCCATGCTACGCACCTCTCTTTTTTGTTCTCCATTGGTATGGGACTCTATTTTGTAAAAACTGGATTTCTTGTGTAAATACTCTTAATAAATAATAAATCCTTAGTTTCTGTAACAGGGAGACTTTCAGTCACTCTTTCCAGCCATCGATACCCACCCATCCCCTCTCCACTCTCTTCTCAGGTGCTTGTGCAGGCACTGCCAGCCATGGCCTCAGCTGTGTTATTTATTACGTTTTCATTTTATATTGTTCAAGCTACAGTTTGTGCAACCTGCACAAACACAGTACTTCTCAAAGTAGCATCCTAAATAGCTGTGAAACTAACTGGCTAAAAAACTCACCACTGACTGACCTGCCAACTGACTACCACCCTGAAAAAACATCTCCCTCTGACATCTTGCTGCCTATAAAAAAGTATTTTTAAACCATCTTCTTCCTCAGCCTAAAACTGTAAATTCATAAAAAAATGTAGTTGCTCTTTAAGCCAAATGTTTCATTATGTCACAGATCATAAAAATGTATCGTAAAAAAATATAAAGAAATGTAATGTGGAAGTATAAGCCTCCAAACATCAATAATAATAATGCATAATCATCTTAGTAACCGTAAGCATCATAACTGAGTATACAGTATGAATAGGTTAATAAGGCATTATAAATGGGCCAGGCTTGAAATAGGCCATGCTTAAAAATCTTCCTCTATTCACCATGGGGTCTTTTGGCTGTAAAAAATTGCAGATCGCTGTTCTTGTCTGTTGCTTTAATGTGGATGTAGCAAAAATTGTTGATTTGCGGAAGTGCAAAAGAGTCAATAAAACCCTGAAAAACATAAGATGGGCGGTTTGCAACAATTTAATTTTGTTCGGTAAAACATATAAAGACTATTGTGAGCTTTTTGCTCAGAGACTTAAGTCTTAAATGACTTAAATGTTCATCCAATAGGACTCCATGTAAGCTGAGTGAGAACCTGCAGGAGTGGGCTAATTTTCTCAACAGTAAAGCGTTCAGCAAAGTTGGATCGTAAGAATTTCAATCAATCAGAATTGCAGCGACCTTTCCACATTGAATTGCCATTAAACAGGCCACTAGTTCTCTATCACAGGGACTGTGATCTATTACTCATTGGACTGAACAACAGATCATGTAATCTAACCGAAGACTCATTGCATTCACGCCGGCTGGCAAAGGAAGTGACGACGCCGGGCTTCCGTCCCGCCCCCAACGTGGGGGTGTATAAGCCAACGTACCATCCTCTCTCCCTCTTTTCTTACTTTGTGTCCTTTGTGTCCTCCGAGTCGAGCTCTAGTGCTGAGGTTGCTGTATAGTGTATCACTGCTCGTATTGTAGTATTGCAACTTGGACTACTGGATTGACTCTGCACATTTCACTGCTATTTGCTGATCTGCCAACAAGCTTGTGTTCCAGACACACCCCCTATTCAGGTAAGTCCTCTCTTATGTGGGCGTGCTCTTAGCCAGGTGCAACCCTAATCACATGAGCAGCTGTATTCTATCACCTATTTATGGTCCTGCCCTTGAAGCGTTAGCCTCAAGCGTTGGCCCATTTGTAGACGCTCTGTGTAAAGACGCACGTCTACCTCTGCACATCAACCGAAGCAAGGACACCGAACAAGGCAAACCTGCCTTCTTTCTCTCACTCCATACAAAATGTGCTACTACCGCATCACTACAACTTCAAGGTCACCCAGAAAGCCTTGTTATACCATACGCCGATGCAATCTGGGTAACCTCAGGTCCCTGCAGCAAACATCTTCTGCAAAGACCTCCTTCTCTGTTGGCTTGTGGAATTGTTGATCTGCAGTTAACAAGGCAGACTTCATTTCTGGTCATGCCAACCACCTCTCCTTGGAGCTCCTTGCTCTCACTGAGACATGGATTAAGCAGGAAGATAGCGCAAC
This sequence comes from Zeus faber, assembly GCF_960531495.2. NCBI lineage: Eukaryota > Metazoa > Chordata > Actinopteri > Zeiformes > Zeidae > Zeus > Zeus faber. The sequence goes on along the minus strand of NC_137190.1, from coordinate 35,851,329 downwards.
CCCGGCTGCACTCTCCACTAACTACACATTCTCCCACACATCCAGACCATCTGGCCGTGGTGGTGGGACTGGCCTGCTAATTTCCAACACATGGAAATTTAATCCACTGTTGCCTTTAAACAACTTTACCTCCTTTGAATATCACGCCGTCTTGGTGACTGCTCCGGTGAAAGCCTATGTGGTGGTCATCTACCGTCCACCAGGACAACTAGGTGACTTCCTACATGAGCTTGATACCCTGCTGTCATCAATTCCTGAGCATGAGTGTCCCATGCTCGTCCTCGGAGACATGAACATCCACTTGGACAGTGCGAGCTCGGCTGACTTCCTGTCTTTGGTTCGCTCGTTCGACCTAAGACAGGTCTCGACTCCATCGACTCACAAGGCTGGCAAAGAGCTTGATCTCATTCTTGCTCGGAGCTGCACCACGGACAACCTATGGGTCACTCCTCTTCATCTCTCTGACCACTTCTTCATCCACTTCAATGTCCAGCTACCAAAACAACCCCCCACCGCCCCACCCATGGTTACTATCCGCAGCAATCTCCGCAACTTGTCTCCCACCCACTTCTCCTCTGTGCTCTCCTCTTCTCTTCCACCCCACGGCACTTTCTCCTCTCTGCAGGTTAATGATGCCACTGACTCCCTCTGCTCCACCTTGAGCTCATGTCTGGATAGCCTGTGTCCACTATCCACCAGACCTGCTCGATCAACCCAGTCGCACCCTTGGCTGACTGACATCCTCCGGACAACGCACACTGACCTCAGAGCAGCCGAGAGGAAATGGCACAAATCCAAAACAATTGAGGATCTTGCAAGCTACCAGACACTGCTGTCCTCCTTCTCTTCCAGCATCACTGCTGCCAAGAAGGCCTTCTTCAACGATAGAATCAACGGTGCCACAGACACACGTAAGTTATTCGCCACCTTCAAGTCTCTGCTTTCTCCCCCAGCTACTAACCTCACTGCTGACTGCCTTGCCTCCTTTTTTACTAACAAAGTGGCAGCCATCAGCAGCCAATTCACTAAACAACTTACTCACAACCTGTCTTCTCCAGCCCTAGGCTCATCGTTCCCTGGTTTCATCCCCCTCGCTGAAAGTGAGGTATCTAAACTACTAACATGTAGCCGTCCTACTACCTGTCCGCTAGATCCGATCCCATCTAACCTCCTGCAAGCCATATCACCGACTATCACCCCGGCAATCACACATGTGATTAATTCTTCCCTAACTTCCGGCACTTTCCCTTCCGCTTTCAAAGCGGCTCGGGTCGCACCAATGCTCAAAAAACCCTCACTCAATCCCAATCAAGTAGAAAACTATCGGCCCGTTTCTCTCCTCCCATTCCTTTCCAAAACCTTAGAGAGGGCGGTCTCTAGACAGGTTACAGAGTACCTGTCAAGAAACAACCTTCTTGATACACTTCAATCTGGCTTCAAAAGTGGTCACTCCACCGAAACAGCCCTGTTGTCTGTGACAGAGGCCTTAAAAACTGCTAGAGCTGCTGCCAAATCCTCGGTTCTCATTCTGCTAGACTTATCAGCTGCTTTTGACACTGTCAATCATTGCATACTCCTGTCCATACTCTCAAGTATGGGCATAACGGGCAGTGCACTTTCCTGGTTCGAATCTTATCTTACTGGGCGCTCGTTCAGTGTGACATTGCGAGGCCAGCTGTCTGTGCCTCACAACCTCACCACAGGGGTGCCCCAAGGCTCGGTGCTAGGACCCCTCCTCTTTGCCATATACACCACCTCACTGGGCCCGATCATCCGCTCACATGGCTTTTCATATCACTGCTATGCGGATGATACTCAACTCTATCTGTCCTTCCCGCCCGACGACCCTACTGTCTTGACGCGGATCTCGGATTGTCTCGCTGACATATCCACATGGATGAAGGATTATCATCTTCAACTAAATCTGGCGAAAACGGAACTGCTGGTCTTCCCGGCCAAACAAGGTATTTATCACAACATTGATATTAAAATCGACTCTCTATCTCTTGTTCCTACCAAGGCTGCAAGGAATCTTGGTGTCATTATTGATGACCAACTGACATTCTTGGACCATGTTGCCGCCGTCTCCCGGTCTTGCCGCTTCGCACTACTCAACATCCGAAAAGTCAGGCCGTACCTGACCCAATGTGCCACTCAACTGCTGGTACAAACCTTGGTGATGTCCCGTCTCGACTACTGCAACGCCCTCTTAACAGGCTTGCCGGCCTGTGCGGTGAAGCCACTACAGATGATACAGAATGCGGCGGCGCGACTGGTGTTCAACCAGCCAAAGAGGGCACATGTCACTCCGCTGCTCATCGAGCTCCACTGATTACCTGTAGCCGCCCGCATCAAGTTCAAGTCTCTTATGCTGGCCTACAGAGTGATTGCCGGGAATGCTCCCGCCTACTTAAATGCTCTTGTAAGAGCACATGTTGCCCCCCGGATGCTGCGTTCGTCAAATGAGCGTCGCCTGGCTCTGCCGGCCGTACAGCCACGGCAATCCAGGCTATTCTCATTTGTAGTTCCACGTTGGTGGAACGAGCTGCCAAAAATGACCAGAGCGGGGACCTCCCTCTCTGTCTTTAAGAAGCACTTGAAGACCCAGCTCTTCAGTGAGTACCTCCTGTCCTAACCTACAATTACTTAGCACCACCTTGCAGTATTTATTGTTACACTAATGTTGTTGTTACACTAATCTCTGTCACAATGTAGCTTTAATGTTATTCTCCCTTGTAAGTCGCTTTGGATAAAAGCGTCTGCTAAATGACTAAATGTAAATGTAAATGTACTCCAGATTCTCGAGATTGACAACAATTATCTATTTTACCTTCGGGTTCCAAACTCGTATGAGTTGGTGTGAGTCACCGGCTCAAGTACCGTTTGGTGAGGCAGTGTAGTTCTGTAGTGCCCAGCCAGTGCCCAGCGTCCCCTGGCCTCCATCAGGAGATGAGTGGCGTGCTGGCGCGAGGAGGATGCCAACGAAGGGGCGATGTCGGGTAGCGTTAGTGCAGGTACTGGCCCCGTTTGTGCTGCCACTCCTCCTAGCACTAGCCTGTACCCCATACACTGGCAATCTCCTTTCCGAAGTATATCACAGAGGAACCAAAATTGTGGATATCCTTCGGGGCCTGAATGGAATCATCCAATGAGTCAGTCAACAGAGAGAGCCTTCCCAGCTTCCGGGCGGGTTCAAGCCTGTCCTTGGCTCCGCCCTCGACTAGGCTACTGGAGGCAAACTTATCGGCTGGCCTAACCCCTTCTTAGTGCGGACGCCAGTAAGGGGGTTTGACACCTACCACCGCGTGTACCAGGCCCAGGAGCTGGGCTACCTGTCCTTCCCTCCAGCTGTCTTGCCCCAGGGGAGGGCATCGGACTGGGGAAGAAGCCCAACCTGTCCTCCAAGGCAGCCAAGCAGCTAGCGTCGCTGGCGGGGAAGGCCTTCTTGGCGTCGGGGCAGGAGGCCTGCGACATCAATACATCGGCCCTGCTCAGTATCCCATTGTGTCATGCTATACCGGGGGGGATTTTCATCGTGTCCAAGGCAACATTTGGCCATGGCACCCAGCCGACCCATTGTGCAGTGCACCCACAGGGCGGCCAGGATCGAGGTGCGCGCAAAACGAATCCGTGGGCCGCAGATTGGGCGGGTAGTGCCAGGCGCTTCAGACAGAGGTTATTGCAAGACATGAATTCCCTGCTGGGAAAAAAAAGGGTGACACGTAAAATCCCAAGAGAGAGAGAGGCACAAGGACATTGAAGCAGGTGCCAAAAAAAGACGGAAACTTTCACCCAATATTAGACTTGTGAATGTACAAGCATCTATTGAAAATGAAATTTCAGATGTTGACAGACACCACAATTTAACGGTGTCGTCCAGGTGCATGAGCGTGTTCGTGGGTTCCTTCATGAGGGTCTGCACTGGGGAGCGTATCACACTGCTTGACCATCACCACGGACACACGGGGGGGCGTCTACAATGGTGCAGCAGCCAACAGGCAGTGGATGGCGACACAGGCGAAGTGTCATAAATGTGTTCGAGCTGTGCACAGTGTTATTAGCCCATCAACACTTCCTACAAGCTTTCAAGGGCCGATATGTTCTGGTAAGGTCAGACAACACACCGGCGAGAGCATACATTAATCGTCAGGGCGGGGTCTTGTCCCTCCCCCTGTACCACATGGCAAACCGATTACTGCTGTATGCGTAGCCGAACCTTCTCTCCGGGTGATCCACATCCCTGGCAAACTCAACCACGGAGTGGACTTATTGTCCAGGGGGAACCACAGGTAGTGGCAGAGATCTGGAGACAGTTTGGCCGGGTGGAGGTAGACCTGTTTGGGTCGTGAAAGATGATACAGTGCCCATTACGGCACCGCTCTACGTTTTTCTCCCTTTGGCACCCATCCAGCTGTTGCTGAACAGAGTGCGGGAGGACAACCTGTCACTTAGACTAGTGGCTACCTATTGGCTCAGCCTGTGGTTTGCTGATCTGTGCGACATGTGTGGGTCCCTTGCGGGAGCTCACCTTACGACGAGGCCTACTCACGCAGGCGCACGGAACAATATGGCACCCACACCCGGACCTGTGGTGCCTTCGGGCATGGTGCTTGACAGGGAGAAGTTCTGAGCATCAGGCCTGTTAGATGCGGTGGTCGCACTGCCCTATAGTTTTCTACAGGAGGGAAAAGTGGTCTCTACGCTTAAAGTCTGTCTGGCAGCAATCTGAGCGTGTCATGTAGGCTTGGATGGCTTCATGCCAGGCAGTCACCCACTGGCACAGCGTTCAGTGCGAGCATGCGACGGCTGCGGCCAGCCCAAACATCTTTGATCCTACTTGGGATTTATTGTTGGTCTTACAGGCCTGGTCAGGGACTCCATTTGAGCCCCTGAACACTGCAGACAACAATAGTTTTTCTTTAAAGTTCTCTTTATTGCTGCCGCTCACCTCGGCGAAACGAGTAGCAGCAAACACAGTCAGTCCACGGATCCTGCATGCAGTTTGTGGGTGCAGGAGATAAAGTTGTCATGCGTCCTAACGCATGATTCACTCTGAAGGTCATTACCACCCCGTTTCAGAGTCTAACACTTTGTGCCCAGTTCAGGCTCTGCAGTGTTATGTGGGACGCACGAAGGACTTAAGCACATATTGCACAGATTGCACAGAGTGCACAGATTTGAGTATGCAGGTACTACAGAAAGTATCCCACAAGCATTTTCCTCACATGTCCGCTGGCATGTCTGGGACAGACACGACAGTGCGGGGTTGCGTTACTTTGGGGACCTCCCTCAGATGATCGCCATACTGTTGTGTGATGGTTTACGGTCCCATGAGTAACAAGTCGCAGTCCCTGCGATAGGGAATGTCTAAATTTTAAAGGCAACCATGGTTCCCTAAGAAGCAAACAGATCTATTACTGAGTTGGGGTATGGTGCCCCTCGGAGGCACTCAGCAGTGAAAAGGAGAGGAAGGTAGGCTGCACTTATTTACCCCCTTGTGGGGGCGGGGCGGTAGCACTGCGCCGTTACTTCCTCTGCCATCCGCAGAGTCTTCGATTGGATTACATGATGTGTCGATCAGTCCCGTGATTAATAGATCTGGTCCCTCTCAGGGAACCATGGTTGCCTCCACAACCTGGACATTTTTGCCTATCTACACAAAAAAAATAACGCAAAACCCTTGATGGACTGAAGAGCTGGCATCACCAAGTATGTTCTGAGAAGCGAGTTTATTCTATATATTCTGGCATTCATTAACTGGCTTAATATGCTACTTATATATTAACTGCTATTTTTAAATATGCTTAATATAAAGTTAATCATTAAATTAATTTAAACTGTAAAAAAGCCATTTTGCAGGGATTTTATTGGTTAAGGTTGTGTCTGTTACTGACTGAGAGCAGGAGTCGGAAGGTTTGGAGTTCTGGAGATGGTGCCGGGCCTCAGATTTAAGGGGAGGCTCCTCCGCTCGGTCAGCCAACCCAGAAACAGCCTCTGGCCCAGGATTGCCCTTCGTCTCATTCTGAGTGTCATTGGAAAAAAATAAAACAGAGAGAGAGACTGCATCATCTATAAAACCTTGCTGCTTTTTTGGATTGTCACAGACATTAGTGAAGAGTCAAATTCATGAAAGCTAAAATAGAAGGTTTCCTTTACCATACTCCCACAGGAGTCTTCTTCTGCACCCTGATGTTTGCCAGCAGGAGAGACAGTCTTCATTTTGTTTTCAGGAGCCAGGCGACTTCAACAAAAGACAGACCAGCATAGCACACCAGAGTATTAAACAAGACATACAGTACATTATTGCCTGCCTGTCACTGGCAAGTGTTTTTTTTTTATTGGGATGTTAGACAATTTTTATATTATTATATTATATATATTTTCATTGATATGGATGGATTGTTGACTGCCAGCCAGTCAGTTTCAATTTTGGGATAAACAGATCAACAGCACTGGCGCTTATGAAGTTGATAGATATAACCAACAGTATTGACAGAAAGATGTCCACGGTTGGGAGTGTTCATAGATCTTAAAAATAAATTTGATGCTTTAGATCAGGGGTACCCGGCCTAAATGGTAGGTTAGCCAAGAGGCTCCACAAAACTGTGCATGATTTAAACTAAAACCCCTAATATATACTGTGTAATTAAAAAAATAAAAAATAGGACTCACCATTGATTATGTCAAAACCTCCTGCAACTATGTAACGAGTGTGATATGAGATATGTGATATTTTTGCTCAAGCATGCAAGACTGGTAGGAAAACAACTCCGCCACCAGCAGGTCCATCAAATGACACAGATGCTAGCAACATGGCTATAACCAAAGTTCTAAGTGAGTTGAAATCACTCCACACTGACTTCGGAAGAAAGTTGGACAGTACTGACACCATTCTGATTGGCATGAAAAACTTGCAGCATAGCTGCATGAGAAAGCAATGTGACGGATGTAAAATGATAGTTAGCTTGCTCTAACTAAAGGTACCGGATGCCCTCTAGCGTCATCCATATTGGCTTCCCTCGAGCCTGACTGAAAAGTTTTAATGTACAATCAGCCTATCAGCTGTGGGGTGCCGCTATGAAAGGGCCGTGCGCCCACCAGTCTGCTCCCCAGGGATCTTCAGTGACCCTAGGAAGACAGCAGGGCAGGAAAAGCTAGTGGGCTTCACCTACAATCAAATGACTGGTGAGATGCCATTACATAACCCATAAGAAAGCCGCTGTTTTGACAGATGTTTTCCCATAGTAACACCGCTGTAGGAAACAATCAGCTGAGTTGTGCTCCTCATTGCCACTGTGTGCCGGACATCTAGAGTAAAAGTAGGGCATCATCAATGGAGCCATTTGTTCATATATATATATATATATATATATATATATACAATCCACCATAAATACCCCACAGGTACCAGTGGTGGTCTTGGGGGAGACACATTAAGCGGTGGTCTGGGGGAACAATTCATTTCCTGCATTTATGGTGGAAATGAATGTCGTTATTTATGTAAAGGAAAATAAAGAATAATGTAATATAGTAGTAATATAGTAGGAATATAGTAGTGAGGCTCTCAGGCATTCTGTATTGTTTTCAAATGTTTATTCTGTAGATCAACTTTTCTCATTTCATATTATCCCACAATTTGAATTTAAACATTGATCAAATCTATTAGAAAATGAGACCTGCCTGCGTGTGCATGGCACCAGAGGAGAGGAGGAGCCGTGATGGATCAAAGAATAGTTGAAGTATGGAGAACGCAAAACCTTAACGACAAAGAAAAACTCTTGCTACTCAACACTCATTCATGCATTGATTATGTTTTTTATTTTTATGGAACTACTCTACTGTTAAAAAAACTACAGGTACAATAGTAACGTAAATTGTGATGATGCAACAGTATCTGTAGCTATCTTTTTAGATAAGTTTGAGCGTTGGAGATGGAGGTTCAATTTTTTTGGTTACAGGACCCAGCTTTTGTTAAATGTGTGGAAAATTGTATAGTATAGTACAAATAATACATTTTTATAAATTACTTTACAAATAGAATAGAATATACAGAAAATAAACAAGCTCAGAATACATTTCTTGACGAGTTGCAATTCCAGACTATCAGAAGATGGAAAATGAACACTAAATAGTCCATAAACAACAGAGGATTTTGAGACGTTATAGGAAATATCAACAGTAAAGCACCTGTACCTGATAGGTTACCTATAGAGTTCTACAAAACATTTCAAGGGAAACTTGAAGGCCACTTCTTAACACGTATGAATGATTAATCAAAGGACCGCTCCCACATTTGTTAAGAACAGCTATCATAACCCTTATATTAAAGCCAAGCAACACAAAAATACTTTCTAGAGGATTAGACCAGTATCTTCCAGAATACGTTTTGAATAATCAACAAAGTTTTGTACAATAAAGACAATGTTATCACAATATTAGAAGAGCCTTAAATATACTCCAGGAGACAATGCAAAAGATTTGATAGGATAGAATGGGGTTACCATTTTGAAGTACTCCCAAGATTTGGATAAGGTGAAACCTTTCTCAAGTGGATTCAACTTCTGTACAGAAACTCAACTGCTGGGATCCTAACAAATAGTACCATCTCGAAAGCCTTTGGTTTACAGCTATCAACTAGATCGGGCTGTACCTTGTCCCCTCTACAATTTAGGCTAGCAATTGAACCTATAGCCATAGCCGTTAGGGGGCATACAGGTTTATTAGACATCACAATCAGTGAGATGATGTCATATTTTTCCTAACAAATGTAAGAAATTCTAATCCCAATTGAATGAGTTTAATTAAAAGAATCTGAGGCTTTTCTGGATATAAAATAAGCAATTCCAAATCAGTATTACTGTTTTTGGATAAAAAAGAAAGACATAATCCCATAGAAAATACTTCCTTTACGACTACAGAAGGTTTTAGTTACCTAGATGTCATAATAGTCCCAGTAAATTATAATCCCCTGGCACAGAGTTATGGAAGCACTGAATCACTGCTCCAATATGCCTACATCAATGATCAGACAAATAAACACCACCACTACCAAACGTGTTTTATGATAAGCTTGACAAATGGTTACTTAATAACTCAATTCATCTGGAGTAATAAGAAAGCTAGACTTTGCCTTAAACTACTATATCTACCCTATGAAGGGGGTGGGGGGTGGGAGGGAGGGGTGTAGGGAGTTCAACTCTTCAATCTTAGATGGTATTATATGGCTTCAGCACTGTTTTATTTCTCTTCTACATGCAGCGCCCCCAGCTTAGGTAAGCATTAAGCAACAATTTATTTCAGATCTACCATTAAATTCAGATACTCTTCAGATATTAAGACGAAGAAATGTTCAAAGAATCCCTTACTTAGAAATAGGTAATATGCCAATTTTATCTCAATTTACTCCGATGTTGGGCTATGAACAATTTAGACCTGGTTCACAAAAAGGGGGGATTTAGATGGATTCATGGAATGAGAAAGGTATTCGAAAAATGAAAGATCTTTAGGTAGTCTGGATTTGCTTCCTTTTGATCAATTGAGTCAGACGTATCAAATCCCTCGAAAACATATCTTTAAATATTTACAATTGAAAAGCTACATGTCATCAAAATATAAGTAGATAATGTGTATACCACCATTATCAAAACTTGAGGAAGTAACACTTACATCTAGTCCCAAATTTAAATAGCCTGATGAGCACCCTGGTAGGCAGTATACAGTATGTAAAAAAATGTAAAAGTGACTATACTCTCTAAATTCCTATATATTTTTCCACCCAAATTATTATTTTGATCAATTGATCAGACTATTCCCACTTCCCACTTTGGGGAGATAAACTCCCGTAATCCAAAGACAAACACTTTAGAGGAGTTGATGTTATGGTGGCTTAGCTATTTCCAACTTTTCATATTATTACTGGATGGCTCAACTAAAAATAAAACAATGTATAGGCACCACTCACAAGAGTATGTGAATTACATGGGGATGGTAGCTCAGGCGGTAGAGCTGGTGGTCTAGTGATCTAAAGGTTGCTGGTTGGATCCCAGGCTCCTCCTGCTAGCATGCTGTAGTGTCCTTGAGCAAGACACTTAACCCCTAATTGCTCCTGATGGCTGCGTCCGTCGGTGTTTGAATAATTGTAAGTCGCTTTGGATAAAAGCGTCTGCTAAAAAATGAAATGTAAATGGTATTACACTAGATGGGGGGAATCTGTGTAATATTTTAGACACGCAAACAAAATACTAATATATAACGGTTGAAGAAGATATATAAACAAGTAATATTTACTATTAGAGATGACATGACCTGGGCTTCACATGGTCAAATATGGACTTATGCACATGTACATATTAGGCCTGTCAAACGATTAAAATAATTAATCACGAATGGAATGGAATGATAGTTGTGCAAAAAATCATATTTTTTTTAATTTAAATTCAAATTCAGTTCAAATTAAATTCCAACTACACCCCAAAAATATTTTCTATTTAAAAAGCACTGCACTGATTTAAATCCATATTATGATTTGATTTTTGAGAACAGAAAGACAAAATAATCTTTATTAACTGTAAAATATTTAAAGCTTTTTTCAGCATAAACAAGCCTCTATCGTTCTGCTAATCTTTTGCACCATGCCAGTTACTTGGATAAACAAGCATGCTTACATGAAATGTTATATTAAATAATAATATAACATGAATGAATAAAAGAAATAAAGAAAAATTATTGTGCTGTGGGCCATACAGAAAACTGTTCTGTAGCTGTGTCTAACAGTGACTCTCAGCACTGCTGCTGTCTGTAAAGCGCCAGCTCATTCTGCTGGTAAATGAGAATATTGGTAATAATCACTACTTAACACGAGCACAATTGTAGATACTTCAAAAAATTCAAACTAAGTGAACAATAAACAGGTGCCTCATTAAAAATGTATTGTGTTAAGGCGTTATAGCCCTGTTTCTAATATAATTTTGCTGGATCCCTTATTGTACGATGAACTGACCACAAAGACTACAACTACATTTTTCTGTCTAAAGCCGCAACGTCATTCATCCTCAAAAGAAACATCCTACTCCGAGATAGGATGTTTTTCACTCCTGGTCAAACTTTCAGCATGGTTCCTAGAAGTGTTTTTCAGATGTTTGATGATTTTTTTTGTGTACATATGGGTTAGATACATTTAAAATTATTAAAATTAGAAAATTATTCAAAAGAACATTTTTCAAACATCATTTTCATTAAACCCTAATCTTAAAGTTTTGGATTTATTCAACTTTGAGAGAGCAGTAAGAGAATTTGGGTAAAAATGTCAATACGGTGTAACCACAAAAACATGAACCAAATAAATAAACTTGCTGAAAAAAATGTGAAATTCTCTCCAAAACCCCTACTAAAATAATCTGGCATGATCTTGCATAAGAACTTTTTTATATTAAATAAAAGTAATGAATCCCCATTGTTCTGAATATTTCAGTTAATATGGGGAATCATGTCTGTCACATCAACTACTTGAAATGTCATTTGGTGTAACCACCATTTAAGGAGCCATTTTGTGAGTATAATGTCAGAAGGTCATATGACAGGAAATTATGTCACAGAGAAGGACCCTTGAAGACCCCAACTGCTATGAGTCAAGGTTAGTAACTCTCTTAAAAACGTAACATAATTATTCTTAGGCTTTGGTCAGGCAAGATCAGGTTGCATGTCAAATGGTATGACCTCCTTAATATATTGATAAATCATAATAATCATAAAATATTGAATTTAATGTAAAAACTGTGTTTGCATATTCACATAAAGGTCAAGTGTGTACATAGTTGTCCATAAGTGTGTACATAGTTGTCCATAAAATTTTGATTTTATATATAAAATCAAAATTTGCAGACATGTCAAATGGTGTAACCGGTTACACCATTTGACTCCTTTCTGTTTGAGACCAATTTGATCAGATTCAGGGCCAAGAGTATGTAAGGTGCCAATTATATTATTTGTATAATTTAAATAGTGACTTACTGTTTAGCGTGAACAGTAGCTTTAACAGGGTTTAATTTAGATTGTAATTTCAGCGATTTTTTTTTTCAGCAAGTTTTTTTATTTTAAATATAAAGTTCCATAATACAAGTTTTATATTTTATTATGATGTATGTAAACAGTATGTTTAAATTATAAATAAATAATATAAATACATTTATTATAGATAAAATGTACTTCTTGTCCCCAATAGATGCCACTTACAAGCAAAGACAGGAAAGGTAGTGCACACCCTGTGTCCGCGTGTGTGCCGTTACAGCACACACACGCACATTTTTCATGTGAAGAATGGCAGAATAAAGTCAGTGATGGACATAGTCTGTGGAAATGAGAGGAGTGAGACGATGATTTATTATAGATGTAAAAGGCTAATTGTTTTATTTTTACATTGAGAAGGGAGAGGTAAAGATTGCCAACACCCCAGTAGCGGAGCTCTCCAAAAAGAATCAGAAGAAGATGAGGGAAAGATGGAAGCAATACCAGAGACAGTATAGGGAGAAAAAGGGTACTTATTGATTTTCTAAACCTTACTCCCCCATCGATGAACACATCAGGAGATGAGCAGCATGTTCGCCCTCCGGAACCCATAGTTAACCTTCATGATCATGACTATGTTACCCACAAGTTTCCAGCCCCCCCCCCAGTCCAGTCTGTATTGTGACATCATAGCATTGTGATGTAAGTATGACATCAGAACACAGGCAGATAAGATGGTCAGACAGAGACACACGCAGCCAATCAGATCACGTCCCAGACCCATAGAACACAAGTCAATCCTGTTTCTTCATTGATGTTTATTTTTTATATAAAATATGATGAATTACATAATTTTTTATTAAAATATCCAATTCTGTTTCCCTTGATGACTATTTGCTGTGTCAATCTCTTGTCGTTTTGCTGTAGAAGTTTCATGGTCAGTTGGTGTAAACGATTTATGTCAATTGGTGTAACCAGTATCTTGTCTAAAAGACTAATATTGTACAAAAAGGTTAATATGGATATTCATTTATTACTCGACTATACTGTAATGATGGGTGTTTAAACCTTTTTTACTCAAATGGTCAAAGAATAGACATAAAACAAGATGTTTACAGCATTTGGTCTTGCTCACTACAATGAAAAACCCTTATAATTTAAATTTAGAAATAAATATAATAAAACATATTTTCATAGGATATGAAAAAATAAACTAGAAATTTTATGAGAGCAATTGCATGAACTCTAGAAGGTGTGAAATATTAGATATTTGTCATTTTTTGTGGTTACACCATTTGACAATTTAACGGCTGTTAGTTCTATCTTTTGTTAAAAATAGTATAAATGTCATATTAAATAAATAATATGAATACAAATACAAAATAGAAATACAAAAGATACACTTTCACAAACCTCAGGCATGCTTTGTTTTAAAGTTTTAAACATATTTTTGAATTGCTCATCTTGCCAACCCTTATCCGTCACTGACCCGAATACAAGCCCTGGCTACAATATGAATAGCTTTAAGTCTCTTCTAAGTCTCTTGTCTTTCTATTTTGTCTGCCAGTGAACTGAAAACACAATGCAAAATAGCCTCAACTCCAACACCACATTACTCTCGGCTAATATTTGGCTGTGCCTCAACTTTAAGAACACCCACTCTCCCACATCCAAATTTAACTCAGACCCCAAACAGAAACTCTAACCCAACCACCAAATTGAAGACATATTACTTACCTGGAAAATAGCAGTACGGACCTAGCTCAACCAGCAGTAAATGCCAGATGTCAAGATGTCAATTTAGAGCAACCCTTGCATAAGCTGAGCAACTGTTGTTAGTGAAGTAAATTAATGACAAATAGTTGGAGGCTGTATGTTTTTGGATGTTTGCACAGACTGACGTGAAGCATAAACTACATTAATGGAATGTGCTTAAGTAAGTGTGTCAAACGTAATTAGAGCAGCCAAAATTTAGAGAAAGCAGTAGTTGAGCTTCTGGGTGATGCCTATTGAATTCACAGCAATTTAAACAAAAAACAACATAAAACTGTAAAACTTGAAAAAAGGGATTGTGAGCCGTTCAAAATAATCGGATCGTTCATGATCGACCCAACATTACAGCATGGAGCACACACGCACGGATACTCCATGGCACCGGCCGGACCGGAGGAGAGCATGGGGGTTCTTGCTCGTCACACTCCCAACATTTCAAGGTCCTCTACGCGGAAAAAAGTCAATAACTTCTGAAGAAGGTCCGGGGTTCAATTCCCGCCTGGGGCGCTGTTGCTCCGGCGGGTTATCTCCCAAATCGGAGCCTTTCTGTGTGGAGTTTGCATGTTCTCCCTGTGCTCACATGGGGTTTCCTCAACTTATCATCAGTAAGGACCCCCACCAAAAACATGCACTCATCGTCTGACCAGCAATGGACACTTGTTACCAGGTCCCCAGGCGTGTTGACAAATGCTGCAGGCCACTGCAGGCCTCATTTCACCGGCAACCATCCAAAAGAGTGTGTGTGTGTGTGTGTGTGTGTGTGTGTGTGTGTGTGTGTGTGTGTGTGTGTGTGTGTGTGTGTGTTGTGTGACAATTAAAGATTCTTCAATAAATGGCATATGGAATTATACACAGATATTCCTGTTTATTTATGCGCCATGAACTGATTTCAAAATAAAAGCCAGTTTTCACATTCATTCAGTTAATAACAACTCAATGAATAAACAAATAAATGAATAAAAATAGATATATATCTAAATAAATATAAATAAATAACTATTGAATTAAAAAAAAAATTAACAGCAGAAAAATATTACCTACCGCCTGTAAATTGTATTGCTGAATTCAAATTATAATTAAAAGGAAACTTCCACAATTCCACTTAAGAATGAAAGCAGACCACCTCAAAATGTCACTCAGACAATATCAGCAAATTCTGATATTCAAAATGAAAGCCCTCTAAAATATGAGATTCTGGGTTCTATAATCATATCAAGTATTAATTGTCTGTGTTGTATTAAATATACATTTAAATCCTCCTAAATGAAACTTACCTTAACTTACCTCCAGGACTTACCTCGCAGAGTAGAAGTCCTGGCATGTGGCGCCGCCTCTTGCAGCTGGCTGCCTGCGTGAGCGCCTCGTGTCGGTTACACACATTATATTATTTTAAGTATTTTCAGAGCCTATTGTGCGTAATCACCGGGTGTCATGACATTTCCCTGGATATATGTATGACCGTATGTATATGTATGTGACAAATAACCTATTGAATCTTGAAATAGCAAATATGAGCGTTGTTCCCCCTGAATTCACATTAGAATTAAAAGGAAACTTCCTATTTTCACAGACCAATTCCACCTCAGAATGATAGTAGACCACCTCATAATGTCTCTCAGACAAAATCAGCAAATTCTGATGTTGAATTTCAAAATGAAAGCCCTCTAAAATAGCAAGTATGAGTGTTGTTCCCTAAGAATTAACATTACAATTAGAAAGAAACTTCTCGTTTCCACAGACCAATTTCACTTCAGAATGATAGTAGACCACTTCACAATGTCACTCAGATAATATCAGTAAATTATGGTGTTAAATTTCAATATTAAAGCCCTCTAAAATATCATTCATGAGCTGTGTTACGTCTAATATTAGATTGTTATTAAAAGCATGATTCCACAAACCAATTCCACTTTTGATTTATGATTATGATTGATTTGAGATCATGATGATTATAATCAGATTTTTGAAATCATAGTCTCTTTGATGTCATGACTGTAGTCCAGTGGTGCTGTTAAATACAACTGTGAACCAGTCAGAAATGAGAATACTTCTTTATTTTTATTTAAGTATTGTGTTATTTCTAAGACTTATTTGCCAGTGTGAAATTTTCAGAATTTAAAAAGTGCAATTTTGTGTTGTTTACATGTTACCAACTATTGTTTTGTGTTTGCTACATCTTCTATTTGAGTTGTGAGAACTTGAAAGGTGTTATTTTATGATGTTATCTTTTGGCTTCTGTTTACAACTTCAAATTAAATTTGTGTTTTAATGAACATTTTTAATAATTTTTATTTTATTTTATTTTATTTGTTTATTTTTCACCTGTGCTGTCAGAGTGCTGGGCATACTACACAGAGTATTTTTATGCCATTGCATTTGGGACAGAGTTAGTCTGCAAGTGAAGTTCAAGTTCTCAACCTGCAACACCACTTCTTATTAATTCTTTAATCATCAAGAACTGCTTGCGACAACGCTGTCCTGGACAACCTGTGGGATGACAGTAGCACAGATTTTTGTTACACAAAACTGCCACCAATCCCCCTCTTTGGAGAACAATTTTACCATGTTTTGGTCTTTAAACAACTAATCACTACTCCAAGAGGGGGAGAATCACCATGGGTGAGACAAATACACATCGAACCAAACAACAACATGTACATGGTAAAACAAGCATAGAAGCCTCTGATGAAAACATGTATTGACAAAACAGAGTAAATTAAGTCTAGGAAAACTAGAACAGCATTTCGGCACCTAGCCTCTTCCTGTCATAGTTATGGAAGTAAATGAAGGAGGAAAGGAGAGGGATGTAACCAGGAGGATGTTGGGGGTGTGTTCAAACCAGGTGTGTGTGTGTGTGTGTGTGTGTGTGTGTGTGTGTGTGTGTGTGTGTGTGTGTGTCCACCGGTGAGTGTACAGGACTTGTCCAAATTGGTTCTTGTGTATGAGGTCAGTTTTATATCGTAGCGGCTCCAAGCAGCAGAAACGGCCCTGAAAGCACCCAAGTCCTGCGGCTTTATAGACACCCCACAAGCGCAGGATAGCCTCGAACATCCTGCCCTGCAGCCACAGGGTAACCCTGTGGCATCAACTTGGGGCGCGGATGCCAGGCACGTACCAGAGGCCCGGGGCCAGGGCCCGCGCTGACAGACCACCAGACAGGCCGCCTTGCCCACCAATGGCCTGTGCAAGGGCGTGGCCAGCCCACCGCCACCGCCCAAAAGGCCCATCCAGCTGCGTGCCCCGAGCGCATAGCCAAGTGTACTCAGAGCAGTACAAACAAACTAAACCCTAACCCTAACCCTAACCCTGGAAGTAAGCTCCCCGCTGCCACCAACGTCCGCAGGATGCCAGATATATGGTCCCTCCAGCACCCGAGCCACCGGTGGCTGAGAAGCCGCATAGAGAGAGCAAGGGCGACAGCCACCCCCCGCACCCCAACCCACACCCGCAACAGCCAGCAGCCTCCAAGGGGCCCTGGAAGGCACCCAGCGACACTCTCTGCTGCCCCACTGGGTCGCTGCACACCACAAACCACCCGGCACCAGACGCAAGCCACCAGGATCCGAACCCATCCGGCAGGAGGTCCACCTGGTCACCCCCCGGCCAACCACACCCATACACCAACCAGCTTCCCTGAAAACCCCAGTGCTCAATATGTGCTGTTGGCAATTGCAGTAAAATTGCAGTGTGTTAGGGCATAGGGAGCGGGCACCGAGCACAGGCTCAGGTCCTTGCTCGGGTCACAGGACCATACGGAATGTCTTACCTATTATTTCAGCCCAGCAGTGGCGTGCCGACCCGTGCAATCCGCACCCCACACCCCGACCCAAGCCCCAAACCCGCAACAACGGCTCAAACCAACACACAGACGCAAGCCACAGGAATCCCATATCTGTGCAAACAGAAAGTTTCCTTTTCATAAAAATCGGAAATCTAATGTATCACAGCTCATAGATGACATTTTAGAGGGCTTTAATTTTGAAAATCAACCTCGGAATTTGCTGATATTGTCTGTGTGACAAGGTGAGGTGGTCTTCAATCCTGAGGTGGAATCGTTCTGTGGAAACAGGAAGTTTCCTTCTAATTCTAATTTGAATTCAGCAATACAATTTACAGGCAGTGGTTCATATTTTTCTGCTGTTATTAATTGTATTTATTTTTTTAATAATTATTCATTTTTATTCATTTATTTGATATATGTATTTTTATTTATTTATTTGTTTATTCATTCAGTCATTATTGATTGAATGAATGTGATATCTCATTCACCGGTTCGTCACTTTTAATTTGAAATCTGTTATTACACACTCTTACCATAATGGCTAGCATGTACCACAAAACAACGTGGGGGCTAGTTTCACAGTGTTTGTCGACGTGGAGGCTAGCTTGACTGCAGTTCGCAACTGGCCGGTAAAGGGGCCAAAATTTGCGGGTCTATTCACGGATCATTTGACCCCGGACTGAGACCCAGGTTATTCCTTTTCTACTGGTGACAAATACCGGATGTAAGCGGGTGTTACCGGGTTTTTGGTACAGTGGGAAACGGTATTAAATGCATTTTCGCTATTACCAGAAGAGACATCTCTCCTCTCTCTCTCTCTCTGTCACTCGGTTGTTGGCGATACGGAGATCTTGTATGCGCGAGTGGTGAGAGAACGGCTCCCTCTGCCTGGCTCTTACACATCACGAGGAGACCTTCCTCTGAGTGAGTGACAATGGTGGAGAGAATTAAATGCTCAGAAGTCTGGTTAAATTTCACGAGAGCCGATGTCAACCATGTTCATTGCCACAAGTGAATCTTTCGGACATTTAGCTAAAGTGCATTACATAGACACAGAGTAATGTCCTACATTTAAGGTTGCATTACGGGATTATTGTGGAAGTCGAAAGACTTCCACAATAATCCCGTAATGCAACCTTAAATGTAATTTAGTTAAATATCAAATCCAATCAGGAAACAAACAAACGGAACTACGTGTGGGGATTTTACAGTTGTTTTTTTTCTGGTGCCGATTTATATTTCTGCCGGTGGGTGGGAATGGGGGGGCAGGGGTTAGGGGTTAGTTCATCTCTTAAAAACTAAAAGAAGAACTGATAAGAGTACCGTTAAAGTACCAGATCTATAAGCAGTACCAGTCAGAGTAGTAATACCGTTAAAATCTTAACGATACCAATCCCTACTTGTCCCCCGTCCCCACACTGTTTTCAGTTGTTTTATTTGGAGGAACGAGGCACGGGTCTCCGTAATCGGGTGCAGGGAGAGATGTGTTTCCGTCCCTGTCCGCACCCGCATGATTCACACAGGTGGCACGGTGGCACAGTGCATTGCACTGCTGCCTCACAGCAAGAAGGTCCGGGCTTCGATTCCCACCTGGGGCGCTGTTGGCACCGTGCTCCGGCGGGTTATCTCCCAATTAGGAGCCTTTCTGTGTGAGTTTGCATGTTCTCCCCGTGCTCACATGGGCTTTCATCGTCTGACCAGCAATGGACATATGGAACCAGGTCCCCAGGCGTGTCGTCGAATGCTGCCCACTGCTTATGACTGCCCCCCCGGAGGAAGGACAAGCCAGGATGGGTCAAATGCAGAGGACTCATTTCACTGGACAGCATCCTATGCATGTGTTGTAGTGTGGCGTGTCGTGATGATATAAAGATTCTTATAATTCTAACATATAAAATATTTATGATTCCCCTAATTTATAATTCCTTTTTGAAATGTTATTCCTGTGCCCTTTTGTAAGCTTTTATCTGTTTTATCCTGTTATTGTAATACACATTGACTGACAAAAAAACAAAACAAGAAAAAAACACTGCTCGACTTGAATCTTAGTCGACTGACTGGTTTCCGATTCAACTCGTCAACTTTCAGGGGCAGCCCTACTAAACAGGCGAATACAATTAAATAATGAAAAACGTATTCAAATATTATTCACAAATAAATATATTATAATTATTGGTGCTTTCGTAAACACAAGTAGAGATGAGATCAGCAACAGAATCAGTCCAGGGTGGTTAGACGCTCCAACCAGACTCCTCCACTGTTCTGTCCTGGGTTCATGTCCACAGCACAGGACATTGCCCAGATATGGAAGAAGAGCTAACGTTGAGTATTTGATTTTAAAGGATATTTTTTCAGTCACTACTGGACTGTGGGGGGTGTTTACTATGAGTGGGAGTGGGAGAAAGGTCACTGAGGAGGAGGTCGTCATACTGTTCCATATACTTATCAATGGCAATTTGGCTCGTGGGTGATACTTTAATACCGTAAATTGCCATCCCACATCTTTGTGAGCCTGACCAGGAGAGACTTTTGGGTCTCACCATGACCTTGGCAAGATCCTTTAAGATAAGATACAAATTCAGGGCAACGTGTTCATGGCATATTTGGAAAGTTAGGAAGATTTGCTGTAGGCATGACCCAAAGGGTTTTTCCCCTTCATGGAAGAATAATTTAGCAGTTGAGACAGGTAAATTATATGAGCAGAAAAGAACAGGTTGTATCTTTGCTCTTCAAATATTTGACCAACTTCTAATTTAATTGGTTACTGGAGGCATTACCCCTACTTGATATTCTTCAGTCAAACATTTATTTGTATGAATATCACAAGTCTATGAACAATCACAAGTCTCATATGGCTTTATGAACCATTTAATGCGAGCCAGCTGCGATTACATTGCGAAGAATTTTCATAGTTCTCTTCTGCAACTTACTTTGATAAAACAACGGTAGGAGACATCAAAGTATTATGATATTAATCAGTCATCTATTAAAGGATAGATTTGTTATTTTTCAACCCAGTAGCTCAGGAGGTGGAGCGGGTCATGGAGTAATCAGAAGATTGCCAGTTCCTCCTGGTAGTATGCTTAAGTGTTCTTGAGCAAATTAAGCTCGAACTGCTCCCCAGGTGCCGCTACATGGCAGCCCACTGCTCCTAGATATGTCAGATACTCGGATGGATAAATGCAGAGAAGTAATTTCGTCTTTCATACTGTTTACAAGTTTGTTGTAGAAAGTAACAGTAATCCACTTTAGCTACAACTCTGCTCTCACTACAAAAAAATGTCATGATGATTTCAATTTGACTATTCAGACTCTTCGTCACCATAAAATGGTGACATCAAAAGAGAAGTCTTACTCCAAGCTGAAAACCATGCATATCCGATTGGGAATCAGCTTTATTCGCCAAGTATATTCACATACACAAAAGGAATTTGACTGTTTTTTTACTCTCAATGTGCAAACATGGACTAGACATACGGGACAAAGACAGCAAACTAAACATAAACATTTAACTACTATATACAGATGTAGATGTATATGCAATTGTATATATACATATACAGTATATACATAAACATACATACACACATACATATGCATACATGTATACATACATAACCACACACATACACACAAAAACAATAGCAATGAAATTGTAGCAGGAAGTCAATAGTGCAATGGTGCAGAGTGCAAAGATGCTGCAATAAATATGGGATAATTAACAGGTTACTTTATATCAGGCATGCCCAAAGTCCGGCCCCCGGGCCAAATCCGGCCCGTGTCTAAATTTCCACCGGCCCGAAGCGTCTGTCATAAAATCAATAATATGTGGCCCGCCAGCACGTACTAAAAAAGCAATTTTATTTTTCACCAGAGGATGGCAGTAGACTTGTGGCCGCACTCTTGCCGGGTGACCCCTGTGTGAACTTTGACCACTGTGGTATATTCTTAGCCCATTTCTAAAATGCCAACTGGAACTAAAAAAAGGAAAGTTGACAACGAGGGCCGCCGTTTCCAGGACAAGTGGAAATCTGAGTATGTTTTCACTGACGTGCGAAACAACTGCATGTGCTTAATTTCTCAAGAGACTGTGGCTGTTTTCAAGAAATTCAATATTAAGCGGCACTATCAGAAGAAACATGCTAACTATGATCAGCTAACGGCAAACAT
Organism: Zeus faber; assembly: GCF_960531495.2. Classification (NCBI taxonomy): domain Eukaryota; kingdom Metazoa; phylum Chordata; class Actinopteri; order Zeiformes; family Zeidae; genus Zeus; species Zeus faber. Next base: position 35,829,602 of record NC_137190.1, on the reverse strand, counting down.
CTCATCTCTGGCTGAGGAGTTTCAACAGCATTTCAGGGATTTTGCAGCTATTGAAAAGGAAATCACACTTTTTTCCGTGGATCCTAATGACGCTCCAGCCCACCTGCAGCTGGAGCTCATTGAGCTGCAGTGTGACGCGGAGTGTCACAGTCAGCACCAGCAACTCCCTCTTGTAAACTTTTACTGCCGGCTGGACAAAGACAGCTTCCAAGAGATTCAAACATTTGCTAAGAAAATTCTGAGCTTGTTTGGCTCGGCATACTTGTGCGAGAAGACGTTCTCGGTTATGAACATTAACAAGAACCGCGTGAGGACAAGGCTAAGTGACTCTCAACTGCGTGACAGCTTGCGCATCAAAACCACTGTGTTTGAGCCAGACCTGCCCTGTTTACTGCAGTCGAGATCTCAGTATCACCCTTCACATTAATGTAGGTCAATTATTTTTTTTATTCTTCTGAGGAGAATAAATACTAAAGTCTCAGTGAATAATTTTTTTGTGATGATAAAAACCACAGTTTTGTCAAATTTCAGTCATTTAATTTGACTATACTATCCTTTGTAAAAATGCACTTTGTGTCATTTGTTAAAACAAAATCAATAAATTGTCAGATTTCATAAAATAGTTCATTTGGATTTAATTAATTATTATTTTAACCTTTATCTATCCTGATAAGGCAATTGACAACAGATTCTCAATGTCAACCTAGCTGCAGACAGCAGAGTAAAACAAAGCAAAATAAAAGCAAATACAAATAAACACGTATACAACAAACTGTAAAAAGTGATATAGTTACATATTTACATGTTAATTTACAATGGTAATGGTTCAAAGAATGTCAGGCTGAATGGTCGGCCACATGTGTGGTGTGGACCTTGACTCTCGGGACGACGTCATCAATGCACTTGGAGATGTGGGCTGAGACAGAGTCTGTATGCATTGATGTCCCCATCAGCTGCAACATCTGCCAGTCTGTGGTTTCTATACAGTCCTGGAGGGTGGCAGTAGATTCCTCACTCCAGCGTTGGACTGTCCGACAAACCGGTCTTCCTAGCTTTAATCGTTGTCTGTAGGTTGGTAGGAGAAGAATGGAGGTGTGATCCGCCTTACCAAAGGCAGGGCGGGGAAGGGGTCTGTAGCTGTCCTGTAGTTGTGAATAACAATGGTCGAGACTCTAATCACCCCTGGTAGGAAAGTTGATACGCTGGTGATATTTAGGCAAAACTTTCCTCATATTAGCCCTATTGAAGTCATCACAAACAATAGAACCTGCCTCAGGGTGAGCGTTCTCCAGTCCATTAATTTCCCGGTAAAGGTCCTCTAACGGGCACATTTTATCCGCCTGTGGGGGTATGTAGACTGCCGTGATTATAGCGGAGCTGAATTTCCGCGGGAGGTAGAAGGGACAGACTTTTATAGTTAAGAGCTCTAGGTCCCGAGAGCAGTGTTTTGAAAGTACTGATATATCCGAACCCCATTGAGAGTTAACCATAATGCAGACCCCATCGCCTTTGCGTTTACCTGACTCCGTGGTTCTGTCGTGCAGGTAGATGAAAAATCCAGCCAAAGTCACGGCAGAGTCGGACACCATACGTGCTCCATACATCTTGTTCAGTTCAGGAACAACCGCTGACTCGAATGCGGCTCCTCGATCGCTCAGGACATCCATATGGCTGTAGTACATGCCACCATAATGCCTTGACAGTGGTATTAACAATCTGGTATCTGGTGGGCACCGTCCAGGCAAACCGGGAAAACACATCCACCATCACAAAAATATATGGGTACCTCCAGGTTGTCCAAGTGACAGATAATCAGTGGCCAGCATTTCTAAAGGATAAGAGGTGACTGTAGAAATCATAGGAGCTCTTACCGCTGGTCTTGCTTTCCACAATAGACAGTGACTGCAGTTCTGTGACCACTGACGAACATCCTTTCCCTGTTCGGCAGCGCTGAAGGAGGGACAGGATTATAGCACCAGCCAGAGGACCAGCTGCTTCTTGATAGTTGCTAAATAGCAGCCGTCTCCATCCCAGGGGGACTACGATCTGGTGTACGGTCCCACTGGAGCCTTCTTCTACATTAATCCTATTGAGGACACCCACCTGCACAGGGTGCAGCCCTAAGGGGGGACATTTTGAATGTCTGACATTTTTTTGTATAAATACATTCAAATGTGTGAATGTGTAAAAAGGTTTTGAATGTGTACATTTTTTTTGTATGAATACATACAAGTTACAAATCAAATCTTCAAGTTACAAATCAAATCTGCAAGTTACTGGAGCACCGAGACCGTTATCTGGTAACGTTTTCGAAAGTTTTCTATCTGGAGATGAAAAATATGTCCCTAACATTAGGTAATTATGGGAAGGGAACGTGAATGATAATAAATGAATCACGTTGTGGTTATATGGTAAAATTCCCAGCATTCTAATGTTAGCAGTGTGTTAGCTAGGTAACTTAATTAACATTAACAGAAGCTACATTGATTTTGCTCAAAGAGATGGGAGCAGAAATTAGGTTATGTGAGTCCATTAGGAGATGGGACTGGCTATGGGTCCGAAGAATCCGTGTACGTTCAGGCAGCTAAAAAAAACAGAAAAACTGAGCTGTATTTCCATTTTTGTCGTCAGAATCAAAAAGCGAGAAACGAGAAAACCAAATATTGAAATTGGTTATAAAGCAGTTAGACCAGGTGGGGCAGAAAATGGGGCAGAAAACGTTTTTACACATTCAAGATTCAAGATTCAAGAGGTTTATTGGTCACATACACGTACTTCCATACATATCTGCAGTGAAATGTCAATGCAACGCACCCGGTGATAACGCACAATATGTTCTAGACTTAACACAATAGCTACCAAAAAATTTCTTCTTGACTAACTAACTGATTCCTAAAACGCAATGCAGTCAGTAAGTCGAATAATATAGAATAAAATAAAATAAGAACTCAAAGGTAATGCAGAGTGGGGGTACACAATATTGTAGAATAAAGGTAATAGACTTATGTATATGGGACAGATATGTGCATTAAAGATATGTGCAATAAAGTGGCGTGTGAATAAAGTGAAGTAGTGTGTGAAGAAATATCCAGTACAGTATACAACAGTACGGCACAGCAATACAGTTACACCAAACAGAACAGCAATAAAGCACAGTATGCAGTAACCCAGAACAGTGATACAGTATGCAGTACATACAGACTGTACATACACTGTATGTATGCTACATACAGTACAGTAAGGTAGTGGAGCCTATGTGTGTGACTCAGTGAGGACCCCTGGTGAGTTCAGCTTTGCGGGAAGAAACTCTGTCTCAGTCTCTCTCTTCTCGCTGTGTAACTGCGGAGGCACTTGCCTGATCGCAGCAGCTGGAACAGTCCGTTGTTGGGGTGATGAGGATCCTTCATGATCCTGTGGGCTCTGCTACTACACCTCCTGGTGTAAGTCCTGCAGGGAGGGGAGGATAGTTCTACTGGTACGTTCAGCTGAATGCACGTTCAGCTGATGGCACCGCCCTCTGCAGGGCCACCTTTCCTGAGCAGTACAGTTCCCAAACCAAGCAGTGATGTTGCCTGTCAGGATGCTCTCCACTGCTCCAGAGTAGAAGGACTCGAGGATCCCCACCAAGTTGCGGAATTTCCTCAGCTGCCTGAGGTGTTAAAGACGCTGCCTCGCCTTTCTCACCAGAGTGTCTGTTTTTAAAGTCCATGTTAAATCCTCTGTTATGTGGACTCCCAGGTACTTGAAGCTGTTCACCCTGTCGACAGAAGTCCGATTTATCACCAACGGGGCGTGCGTCCTCGGTTGTAATCCACGCCTAAAGTCCACAATCAGCTCCTTCGTTTTGCTGACGTTCAGGTGGAGGCTGTTGTCCTGGCACCAGAGTGACAGGTCAGCCACCTCCTCGTGGTAGGCCTTCTCATCACCGTCGGTGATAAGGCCCACCACAACGGTGTCGTCCGCAAACTTGATGATGGTGTTGGAGCTGGACCTGGCCACACAGTCATGTGTGTACGGAGAGTACAGTAGGGGGCTGAGGACACAGGCCTGGGGGGATCCTGTGTTCAGGGTGAGGGAGCTGGACATGTGCTTCCCCACCCTAACCACCTGGGGCCTGGCTGTGAGGAAGTCCAGGATCCAGGCACACAGCGGAGTGCTCAGTCCAAGCTCCTGCAGCTTGACAGCCAGTCTGGTGGGGTCTATGGTATTTAAAGCTGAACTATAATCGATGAACAGCCATCTCGCATAGGCCCCCTTCTGGCCATCCAGGTGCGTGAGCCTGGTGTGCAGTACCTGGGAAACCGTGTAATCCATGGATCTGTTCTGCTGGTACGCAAACTGCAATGGATCCAAGGTGCGGGGGAGGGAGGCGCAGATATAATCCTTAATCAGCCTCTCGAAACACTTCATGACCACCGAGGTGAGGGCCACCGGACAGTAGTCATTCAGACAGGCAGGAGAGGTGATCTTCGGGACAGGAACGACGGTGGACCTCTTGAAACAGGACAGGACCACTGATTCAGCCAGGGAGATGTTGAATATTGTAGTGAGCACTGGGGCTAGCTGGTTAGCACAGGTCTTCAGTACTCGCCCAGATATGCCATCTAGGCTCGCAGCTTTCCTGGTGTTCACACACATCAGAGCCCTCTGACGTCATGCTCAAGACACTGAGAGTGCGTGCTCTTCCCCAGCGGTGTAACTCCAATTAGCTGGCGAGCTAGCGGTGCTGTTGCCAGACTCAAACGGCACATAAAAGGAGTTCAGTTCATTGGCTAGGGAGGCCTCCACACTCTTGGCTCGGGAGGGGCTGCTCTAATAGTTCGTCCCTGCCACAAGCGTCTGGTGTCCCGTTGCTCCATTTGTAGCTCCACAGTCTCTCAGTACATCCGTTTAGCATCCTTCACTGCCCTCCGCAGATTGTACGACATCGCTTTGCCTTGTCCAAATTTCTGGATACAAGACCGTCATTGTAAGCAGCCGTGCGAGCATTCAGAGCGATGAAGATGGATTTATCGACCCACTGTTTCTGGTTTGGAAAAATCCTAACTTCCACCGTGTGAACCATGCTGTCCACTAACGTGGCTATGAAGCTCACAGCCACTTCCGTAAACTCGCTGACATCACTGCAACTTGATTGGAACATGTCCCAGTCAACGTCAGTCAGAGCGTCCTGAAGCGCAGCCTCTGCTTGGTCCGTCCATCGCTTTACTTCCCTCGTCACCACCAACTCTTGCGCAATCAGAGGCCTGTAAACGGCAACCAGCGAAATCGTGGTGTGATCAGATTTCCCAAAAGCAGGGAGCGAGACGGTCTTGTATCCGTTCTTGTAAGGTGTGTAACAATGGTCCAAAGTTCTATCTCCCCTGGTGGAACACGTGATCTGTTGGTAGAGATTAGGCAGAACTTTTTTAAGGTTCACCTTGTTAAAGTCCCCAGTCACCACCACAGCCGTGTCGGGATGTTTGTTTTGAAGTCCGCACAACACATCATACAGGTCCGATAGTGCTGTGTCGGTGTCCGCATGCAGTGGAATATAAACGGCTGTAATGATGACCGTGCTGAATTTCCGGGGAAGATAAAATGGACGGCATGAGATGGTCAGCTGGTCCAGGTTCAGCGAGCAGGAGCAGAAGAGAGTCCTGATGTTTTTGGGTGGGCACCAGCGGTTGTTTACCATGAGGCAGATGCCTCCGCCCTTGGATTTCCCCGACTCCCCCGATCTGTCGGGGCGGAACAGAGAGAAGGACTTGGCGTGACGTATGGCATGGTCCGGTACCAGCGGGTTCAGCCATGTCTCCATCACGCAGAGGACGCAACAGTTTCTCGTATCCCTTTGGAATGTAATCCTCGCCCAAAGTTCATCCATCTTGTTCTCCAGAGACTGAACATTGGCAAGAAGGATGCTTGGCAGAGGTGGATGGCAAGGTTTCCTGCACACATTTGAATGTATTCATACAAAATGTTTTCACACATTCAAATATGGTGATACGCAGCTACAATATTTTTGACCCTAATTTTATTCCATACATTCTGGTTGCTTGCTCCTGGGCGGTGCTTAACATCAAAATTTAAGTTAGTCAGCTCCACCACTCACCGTTCTACTGCTCCAAGCTTAGTAACGTCCAAATGTGCAAGAGGGTTATTATCTGTATATACTGTGAATTTTGCCCCCCACAAATTATCCTTGAATTTATCTGAAACGGCCCATGTCAGTGCCGATAACTCCAGTTTAAAGGAACTATAGTTTTGTCCTATCTTTCACTGGGAGACAGGCATCAGCTGGCATAGGCTGAACCACCTTGTGTCTTGGAAAGGACAGTGCCAAGGCCTCCGAGACTAGCATCTGTGTACAGTTTGAATGGTAAGGAGAAGTTGGCATATGCTAGAATGGGGGTACTCACTAACTTCCTTTTGAGCTTCTTGAAGGCTCTCTGACAGGAAACAATCCATTCCACTGGGTGGTTCTTATTGCCCAACTGTTGGATCAAGGTCAGCAAAGTATGGAGAGGGGCTGCAATGTTCGCAAAGCCAGCAATGAAGCGTCTGTAGTAACCAACAAATGCCAGGAATGATAGTTGTGGGCTGTGGCCAATCCTGTACCCAGCTATGACCCAGCTACTCCGGGTCATCACTCCTTTCTGGCTGACCACATCGCCGAGATAACATATCTCAGCTTTAAAAAGGTTGCATTTCTTTGTTTGCAGCTTTAGACCATTTTTGTGCAGTGTCTGAAAGACTTGCTCGAGGTGGGTACGATTTTTATCAAAGGTTTTAGAATACACAATATTGTTAAGATAGACCAAAAGGGAGCTATTAGCCGAGGCAGCACAGGCATTACACACAGCAGTTATTCGGGTGTCCTTTGGAACTCATAGAGCCCCAGCAAAGTGGTGAACGCAGTCTTCTCTTGATCAGCCGGGTCCACCTCTGCCAATAGCCACTGGACACGTAGAGGGAATTGAGTACCATTGTGCGCTAGACGGCGTTGTGAAAATTCCTCTATCCGAGGCGAGGGGTGTCTCTGTGTGTAACCGCATTCAGCTATCTGTAATCCACACAAGCTACTTGTGTGAGAGCTACTGCTATCTCGCATTACCCCTTTTGCCAACATTCCTTACAATATGGACCTCAGTTCTTGATATCGGCTTGATAGTATTAGACAGTACCTTTCATGAGACGTTGAACTGAATCTGTGCATCCAAAGTCTTCATCATGCTGTGAGAAAATCCATTGCCATTTAGGTAGGAGGTGGCGCACCTTGGCTCTAATCTTACCAGGCGCTCATGGATCATGGGTCCATAGAACCATTTCTATGATTGGGGGGGTGACGATCCTGGCTCACTGGCAGCAAACAAAAGCACATTCCCACTCTATTTTGGAGGCTGAGGACAGGTTAGACTGAAACACATGTAACCCAGGGTGGGCACTGCCAATTGAGGAGTTTTCTTGCCTCTCCCTTAAGCTCTTTTTTTCTCAGGAAACAATGTGGAACAGTCCAACAGTATGCACCATTTCTCCATCAGTGTATGGTTTGATCTTCTTCATCTGTTTGTGTGTGATTCTGTATGAAGCCTCTGTTGCCTCATATTGACATGGAAGTCGTTTTTCTGGGCTTTTCGGTTCTGTTTGAGTCGTTTCAGTTTTGCTGCCCTTACTTTGCTGCCTTTAGAAACATGGTAATGTTTGGGTGTTTTGTCTCATGATGCCATTGCAAGTTGGACTTTTTGAACTGCGAAACAATATTGTCACAAAGAACACAAAAGTTTTATGGATTATTACCACTGCAAATCTTCAATATTATTATTATTTAAACAAATTCATTATTTTAAATTAGATTATAAAAATGAAGAGAAACTTAAAGCACCGTAGAGTAATTAGCGAGCGGTGGTTTGAGTATCACTGATTTAAAGTATACAGTATATGTAGTTCAGAAATGTCATAAAATAAGAGTGAAAGTTGCTTGAGAATACCTAAGCACAGTATACCTAATTACTACAGAAATGTACTTATTATTCTTTACATTACACCTCTGGCAATGACACCAAGTTATTTAATACTCCACGAGTGTGTTCAGTTCCCTGCCTTCTCTCGCCATTGGATGTAATTCTACAAACTCTAGTTATTTCTTTTTTGCAGTCTCATTTAGCTAAATTTAGAGTTTTGAACAAGACGTGTTTGCAATTCAACCGCTTCATTAACTATTCTGACATGATCAATTATTCAAATAAGTAACCATACAGCCTCCAGCTACATCATGTTGGATAATTGACAATTTATTGTAGAAGCACCTGACAGGTTGGTGGGTGAGCTCTGACTTCTGATATGCAATTTTGACAACTGTGGGAGGAAGAAGTGGCTTGACGATAGATTGTGCTGCGCTTGATGAGTTAAGTAGTTTATCTGCCAAGATATTTAACATTCAGACACTGTATTTATTCGAAGGTATTTCATTTAAAAAAATTTCTGGAGGCTGGGGCAGTGAATTTGATATATTTTAAGAACATAGCAGTTAACGGTTGACAGTTTTTCCTACCAGACAGTAATTTAAGGACAATCTTGGGACTCACTTTTATAGTAGACAGGGTGAAAGGAAAAAGCCACAAAACTGCTACTGTTACAATAGTTAAGCAGTTTTTTGATAGAATTATCAAAATGGTAAAGCGCATATCAAAAGGTATACCAAATTGTGATTAATTGTCACTTATCACCTTTTTGGTTTTTGTGAAAACATATAATCTCTGTGTTGTTATGGATTACAAGAAGAGCGGTGTCTTAATCCTATTTTAATCACTTGTTGTATCATCACAATGTATGCAGCATATGTTGAAACAGTTATGAAGTATGGAACTTGTGTTTACCAGTTGTATTGCATATGTGTGGCACGGTGGCGCAGTGCGTTGCACTGCTGCCTCACAGCAGGAGCCTTTCTGTGTGGAGTTTGCATGTTCTCCCCGTGCTCACATGGGGTTTCCTCCACCTCACGTCAGTAAGGACCCCCCCCCCCACCCTCCTCCTGGCTGTGCCCCCGGAAGAAGGACAAGCCTGGATGGTTCAAATGCAGTGTGTGTGTGTGTGTGTGTGTGTGTGTGTGTGTGTGTGTGTGTGTGTGTGTGTGTGTGTGTGTGTGTGTGTGTGTGTGTGTGTGTGTGTGTGTGTGTGTGTGTACAAATAAAGACTGTTTCTATGTGTGTATATATATTTAAAGAATAAGGCTTCTCAAAACAGCAAGGTTGTGGCATTACTAGCAGTCATAGCAAATCTCTTCAAGGTAGATATTTAAAATATCATCTGGCCAGTCAAGCTCATGTTTCTTTGGAAGCATTTGCACATACTTTCCAGTTATTGGGCCAACTTTCATGTAGCTCACCCCAGATCAAGACAATTTGAATCGTGGCACAAGACAACAAAGAAGAAGAATAAAGCGACAAGAAACTAATAGGGTTTGAACCCTGATAAGGCCTCTCAAAACAACAAGGTTGTGGTTTTACAAGCTCAGGTATATTTGTATGTTCATCTACTAACAGTTATATAAATTCTCTTGAAGGTAGACTTTTAAAATATCGGAGCACCCAATCCTCAATCAGTCCATCAATTCATGTATTCTAATTCCTCTGAATCAATGATTTCAATTAAATAAATCCATCAATGCCAACATTAACATATAGTTACTGCACTATCCCATTAAATTCTTCAGTTCCATACACTTCAAAGTCACTATAGTGCAATTCACTTTGAAGTGACTACAGTGCAAACATTTGTTTCCGGAGTTGCACAGTCCCTTTAAAGTTGAAAACGTTGTTTTAAAGTGTTCAAAGTGCAAAAGTTTGTTTTAGTAATTATGACCCTCCGCGCCCTAACCTGGCACATTTCAGAGTACTATACTTTTCGCTGTGTGTGAAAAACATAAGCAATTCCTTTCTTGGTCCACAAATTTGATTATAGCAGATTTACGTTCAAGTTGTTTTCTATTGCTCGAAGTATTTTCAAAACTAAGTGTGATCTCTAAATATTAGATAAATATTAAAAAAGCTTTAGTTGAGTACTCACCAACAAGTTGTTGAAAAAATAGTGATCTTACAGTTCCTTTTGGTGCAAACATGCAGATCAAGATCATCTGTCGATATTCAGAGTTATGTGAAATCACAATGTGAAACTGTTCTGATAAAAAAAAAGTTAGAAACTGTATCGACTCGTGAATGAGGACACTGCGTTTTCTTGTGATAAGAAAATGTTGCGCTGCTGCTGCATCACTTTACTAAAAAGTGTTTTGAAGAAACAGCCACAAATAAACACCAGAAGCAAGAAATTTATGTTTTCCATGAAAAAATATAATTTCTGTGTTGTTATGGATTACGAGAAGAGGGTGACTCTTAATCATATTGCAGAACTGGCAGCAGTTGGCAGTGGATCAGGGAATTATGCATCTTCCAATATTTGTTTTATAAATGAATGGTTAAAATATTCAGAAAAACACATTCAACATTATCTCATTGAAGGAGTACAGCACTATTCAAATGTAGCCAGTTAAAGCCGGATTTCTCAGAGCTTCTTGGCTTCACAAAGCCAAGCAAAGTCACTTCAGCTAGTTTAATTCGATTTAAAGAAGGAGTGGAGCAATCACACACATCATCACAATGTATGCAGCATTCCAACAATCTCTTCCTCAAAGTTCTACAATCCCGCCCCCCTTTTATCGGTTTTTAACAAATTTGGTGTGTATGTTCAGGATAGTGTAGGATTCCTCCTCTGGGCCCTGTGCTATGATATGTTTTTTGATGGCGGCCATGTTTTTTCAATCCTCTTAATGGTGTAGAATTTGGCAAAAGTTTGTTTTAGTAATTGTCAGTAATGTCAGTAATTGCAGTAATATCAGTATTTACACAGTCCCATTCCAGTTCTTATTTCACTGTAAAGTAAATGTGGTGCAAAGGTTTGTTTGTGTGAGTTGACACAGTGTGCAGTCCTACCACACCAAAAGGGAATGTGTATAGAGGAGCCAGGCTTGAGGCCTGTCTACGATTAATTGAGTGAATCCTTCTATCAACAGAGGTTTCCTTTAAGGGTTTCTTCGTTTAGCTCGTCATCCAGTTATTTGCTACAGCATAAAACCTGACAACCTTTAGGTAAAACAGTCATAGAAATCTTGAGCACTAAACTTTTCATAACCTTTTAATTTTTTTCTCTCCATATGCAAATACTATCACCTCTTTAGGAATATTAAAACCATCATGGCTCATGGCTCAGTATTCAGCAGTAAGTCTGTCATGTTCTACAGCAGCAGCTAGGTCTGCCCCGTGAAAGTCGACAAGTCAAATCAGTCAGAAACCTAACAGTCGAGTGAGATTCTTCAAGTCGAGCAGTGTTTTTTTTGGTTGTTTTTTTTGTCAGTGTGCATTACAATAACAGGATAAAACCGATATAAGCTTACAAAAAGCACAGGAATAACACTTCAATAAGCAATTATAAAAAATCAACCGGAAAAAACGTTGCACACAACATGTTGCCCAATATGGCATGATCAGATTTTGGTTAATACTTCCCCACAGAGCATGTGCACCAAATTTGGTGAAATTCTGTCCACCAGGTTTTCAGATACAGTACATGTTTGTGGCATTTGTGGCGCCCCCTGTTGGTCGGGCTCAAAACATTTTGGTAGACCTATTCCAAAACACGGACTGAAGATATCTACAAAGATTTACGATGATTGGACAGATGGTTAATGATCTATGGATTGAGTTGTAATTTGAATGAAGATAATATGCAAAATACAAAGTAATAGAAGATACAAGATACTGATGATGGTGATGGTTGATTATGAAGACTAAGATTATGACTGATGTTGATCAATTGGTGCTTTGACATGCTGATGGGGGGGATAATGGATGGCGAGCTTGATGAAAGATGGAACACCAGGAGCCTCGACTCGAGATGGGGAAAAGAGTCTCAAGGGCATAAGCAATGCCTTGGGATCCCCCTGGCAGTTCCTAAAGGATAGAAAATGGGGGAGAGAGAGCAAGAGGAGTGGAGACCTTTGAGGTGGTGGTTTGCAAAAGCGAAGACAACTGCAAGACAGGTGGATCTGACAGGTATATGTATGTAAATGTTGATTTGTAGTAGGTGAGATTGTTGTGTGGTTTCCACTCCCCAGTTAATTATGTTGGTCTATTTGGGAGTAATTGAAATTCTGTCGGAAAGAGCAAATAAAAAAACAATTCTTTGGTATAGTATATAAAATCCATATGACTATTGTGTTTTTTTCAGTGATCTTTAACCTTGTTAAACTTGTTTAACTTTATCACTGATCCTTGATATATTTTGTTGGCTGTACAGAGCTGAATCAGTCTGATGATTCTGTCTCCAGGCCTCACCCTCAGGCTGTCTCTCATTCACCACCTACAGCTGGATGGAGCCCATTATGTGGGCCCCTTATTAACATTTAATAAACAAATAATTGAACTTACCTGTTTGAAGTCCTATGGAAAAAAAGTGATGGTTAAATTTATTGTAGTACTAAAGGAAACTTATAATTACAAGTCATAGAATCATCTATCTATCTATCTATCTATCTATCTATCTATCTATCTATCTATCTATCTATCTATCTATCTATCTATCTATCTATCTATCTATCTATCTATCTATCTATCTATCTATCTATCTATCTATCTATCTATCTGTCTTTCTTTCTATCTGTCTATCTGTCTATCTATCTATCTATCTATCTATCTATCTATCTATCCATCTATCCATCTATCTATCTATCTGTATTGAAGGCTAACTAAGCTCTCTATGACAAAAATAAATTTTTGGCTTCCGCTGGCCACCTAAGCTGGCTTTTTAGCTTCTTGTTCTGAATCTTCCTTGGAACAGTTAGTTACCATTTTCTGCTAAAAGAATATGTGACCCACCGAAGCAAAACCCGCTATCTCGCGCATTTCTAAAATCGCCAGGAGCCGCCAAATAAGTTGAAAAAAACCTTTCGAGAAGGAAAATTTGATTTTTCCAGATTTGTGTTCCTTTGTGGGTTTTTTTTATCTGTCAACGTATTTTCAAAACCGAGTTTGATTTATAAATAGTAGAAAAATATTAAACCGTGGAGTTAAATATTCTCGTTAGATTACATGGGGAAACACAGTTCACTTACCAAGGCGCTGAAGAGCGCTAAACAATGCCAATCGATGGTTTCTTTTAACTGCCCTCCTCAGATCCACTATGAGCTCCTTTGTCTTAGTGACATTGAGCTGCAGATGGTTCAGCTCACTCCAGGTGACAAAGTTGCCCACAACAGTCCTGTATTCACTCTCATCACCCTTTTTAATACAACCAACTATTGCTGAGTCATCAGAAAACTTCTGAAGGTGGCAGGACTCAGTGCAATAGTTGAAGTCTGAGGTGAAGAGGGTGAAGATGAAGGGAGAGAGCACAGTCCCCTATGGGGCCCCAGTGTTGCTGACTACCCTGTCCGACACACAGTTCTATAGGCGTACATACTGTGGTCTGCCCGTCAGGTAATCAACAATCCAGGACACAATGGGGGTCATATGGCAGCCATCTTCTCACCCAATAGAGCCGGACGGATGGTGTTGAAAGCACTGGAGAAATCAAAGAACATGACTCTCACAGTGCTGGCTGGCTTGTCCAGATGAGTGTAGACTCTGTTCAGCAGGTAGATGATGCTGTCCTCAACTCCCAAGAGGGCCGGTAGGCGAACTGCAGTGGATCAGTGAAAGGCCTGACCATAGGCCTTAGCTGCTCCAGGACGAGCCTCTCGAAGGTCTTCATGATGTGGGACGTCCCGCTGGGACGCAGCGTCTTCGGCACAGGAACGAGGCAGGACGTCTTCCACAGCACAGGGACCCTCTGGAGGTGCAGGCTCAGGCTGAAGACTTGACTGAGTACTCCACACAGCTGGGGGGCACAGGCTTTAAGCACCCTGGGAAATACACCATCGGGGCCTGCAGCTTTGCCAGAGTGGAGTCTCGTCAGCTGTCTTCTCACCAGGTCAGGCGTGAAGGACACTGTAGAGGTGACAGTTGGGGGAGGGGTGGGGTCCTCAGGTTGTGGAGGACATGATGTAGAGCAGGGGGGGGGGGGGGGTGGAGTAGGTGGGTGTGAATTGAGGCGGTGAGGAGCAGACTGTAAGGAGGAGGAGTAGGGGGAGATAAAGTGGCAGTAGTTGTTGAGCAGCCAGCAGCAGAGACTTGTGGGGGATGGGCCGCAGTATCAAACCTATTGAAAAATAGGTTCAGTTCATTGGCCCGGTCCGCACGGCCCTCCAACCCCATGCCACCAGTCTTCTGGAACCCAGTGATGGTTCTACCCCCTGCACTCTCCTCACCTCATCACGGTTGCCATCTCTGAAAGGCCTCTCGTTTTCGCACCTACCAGGTGCTCAGTCCACTTCTCCGAGACATTACCAAGATCAAAGCCAGTCTTGATTTCCTGCACCACACGGTCGGTGAGATGCAAAAAGACAACGCGGATCTGAAAACCTCCGCGAAGCGTCTCACAGCGGAGATGGAAGTTGTAAAAAAAGAAAATAAAATAATGAAAGAGACCATCCTGGATATTCAATCCAGAAGTATGCGGGACAACCTCATCTTTTCTGGGATCCCAGAGAACAACACAGAGTCCCCAGAAAATATGGTGAAAGACTTTCTCTGCACCGCCCTGAAACTCCCGACGGACACCGTGAGGCAGATCACCTTTCACCGAGTTCATCGACTGGGACACCGCGTAGGGAACCGTCCCCGCTCCATCATTGCTAAGTTTGAACACTTCAAGCACAAGGAGCTGGTTAAAAGCAAAGGACGTTAACTGAAAGGAACCACGCTGGGTATGAACGATCAATTCCCCCGGGAGATCAACGACCGAAGAAAGGTGCTGTATCCTGTCCTGAAGGAGAACCGGCAGAAGGGTAAACGCGTATCGATGATTGTTGACAAATTATATATAGACGGTCAGTTATACAGAGACTCCTCCACCACACCCTGGTTATTCTGATCATAATGTATGTATTCTTGTAATTCTGGTTATTATATACTGCAAGATGTAGGAATAGGCATGCTATCTATGTCAGGATTTAAAATATCTCTCGCTCTCATCTCACCTTCCTAATTCCCCCTCCATACTTCTCTCATCATCTCACCTTCTAATCCCTCTCTCCTTACTTCTCCTATCACTCTCACTCTATAGTGTCTTTCACTTTATGTATGTGTTATCCGGCAATGTTCTGTGTTTTTCTTTGTCTACTCGTCATTTGTTTGTGTAGTTATGTATCTCTACAAACTTCCTACAATACTATGGCAATGAAAAGGAATATAAAGGAGGAAACCCCAGACTTATCTATGGAAAAGCATGGGAACGGTAGTATAGCTATTGCCTTGGATGCACTGTGCCATCACCCCCTAACTAGCTTCAATGACACCCATTAAGTTTGTTAGTTGGAATGTGAGAGGCTTGGGCTCACCTGTAAATGTAGCAAAATCCTAACTCACCTCACCAAGATGAACCCCAGCTTCTGTCTACTGCAAGAAACCCACCTCACTGCATCTGAGCACCTCAAACTCAAAGCTAAATTGGTTAATCAGATGTTTTCCGCATCATACAACTCAAAAAAAAGAGGTGTATCTATATTGATCAAAAAAAGTATCCCATATCAAAAAAAAACCACATTATCAGACCCAGAAGGGCATTTCATAGTGATTAATGGGGTTTTAGGTAATATCAAAATACCCATAGCTAATATCTATGGCCCCAATGAGGATTACCCAAATTTCTTTCACAATATATTTAAAAAACTGAGTGATCTTGCTCTTGGGGATTGTTGGCGATCAAATAACCCACATTCTAGAGAATACACATATTATTCACCACTCCACCAAAGCTTCTCAAGAATCAACCTTTTCTTGACAAGTAACTCTGCACTGTCCAAAACCTAATCTAGAAATCCACCCCATTGTAATTTCTGATCACGGGCCGATTAGTTTCAACCTGATAAATGAAACAAACCGGAACCCTCCCCGCAGGTGGCGGTTTAACGCCTCACTTTTGACAGATAAAGAATTTAACCATTTATTTTCAAGAGAATGGACTTCCTTCATTGAACTGAATGACTCCCCAGAAATGTTACCATCCTTACTTTGGGAAACAGCTAAGGTAGTTCTAAGAGGTAGTATTATTTCATTCTCCACTCACAAGAAAAATAAAGGACAAGAATACCAAAATAAACTCGAACAGCGACTAAAGGAGTTGCATTCCCAACAAGTCCACTAATCTTCTGAGCAAATCCGAAATGAGTTGAAACTAAACTTGAAACTATCATCCATCAAAAGACAAGAACAAATTATTTTGAATTCAATGACAAATCAGGTAAATTTCTTGCCAATCAATTGAATTGTGATAGAGAAAAATAACTTATTACAGCCATCAAAGATTCACAGGGTAGAATAATATACTCTCCGCAAGACATCAATAACATATTTAGAGACTTTTATAATAACCTATATCACTCGGATAATGAATCTAATATATCAAACATTCACTCACTCCTTGATGATATCGACCTTCCTAAACTTTCAACGGGGCAGGCTACCACCTTAGATCAACCACTTACTCTTGAAGAACTCAGGAAAGCGCCCTTCTCTATGCCCAACAATAAATCACCTGGATCAGTTGGCTACCCAGTGGAATTTTATAAACACTTCTGGCCACTTATCTCCCCATTATTCATCAGAATGGTTACAGAGGTCAAGTCAACCTCAACCATGAACATTGCTCTTATTTTGGTTTTGCTGAAACCCAAAAAGGACCCAACCCTCACCTCCAGTTACAGACCCATAAGCCTTATTAATTGCGACCTTAAGATTATAAGTAAAACACTAACCAACAGAATTGATAAAGTAATCCCATTTATAATTCACCCAGACAGGCTTTGTCAAAGGCAGACACTCATCCAGCAATATGCGTTGTTTATTCAGTCTGATGAGCATATCTAAAAGGAGCAACTTAAATACTATCATTGCCTCTTTGGATGCCGAAAAAGCATTTGATAGAGTTAATTGGACATATCTCTTTTCAATCCTCAACAAATTTGGCTTTGGAGAGTCCCTCATTCAATGGATCAGAATCCTCTACAACTCTCCATCTGCTTCTGTCATCACCAATGGTTACACCTCACAGCGTTTCACAACGCGGCACAAGACAAGGATGTCCACTCTCCCCTTCACTATTCGCCATCTTTATTGAACCCCTCGCGGCGGCTATCCGTCAAAACAGAAATATTGTAGGCATACAAACAAAAAACTCTGTTCACAAAATCAGTTTGTATGCAGACGATATCCTACTGTACATACGGAACCCAATATAATCTCTACCGGAGGTGTTCAATCTTATATATAAAAGGTGGAAATTCCTCAAACTCAGTGGTCACACTCTATCTCCAAACAAATTCACGCCAATCTGGCACAACCCAGATTTCCTGGTTAAAAACAGACCAATAATCTTTAGGTCTTCAAAAAGACAAGGAATTACTCATCTGGAACACATTTTTGAAAACAATTAGCTTATAACCTTCCCAACCTTAACCCAAAGGTATAATATCGGTGGCCACGGCTTCCCTCAATTCCTTCAATTACAGCAGTCTCTAAACGTTAAAATCAAACTGACGAACAACATCCATCAACCACCTCAAATGATTGAACATTTCACTCATATCGGTCACTTGAAAAATCCCTTTTCCAGAATATACAAACTTTTACTAAAAATAGACAACACTTTATTTTTACCTACAATGAAATGGGAAAGAGACCTTGCTGGCTCCTCGGTTCATCGGCCCGTTCGAGATCGAGAAGGTCGTCAACCCGGTAGCAGTGCGGCTCAAGCTCCCCAGGTCCATGCACGTCCATCCCACCTTCCATGTGTTCAAAGTCAAACCAGTCCGGGAGAGTGCTCTGGTCCCCTTGGCGCCTCCCCCGCCTCCGCCGTGCTTCATTGACGGGGGTCCTGCCTTTTCTGTCCTCCGCCTCCTACGTTCCCGCCGGCGTGGGAGAGGCCTGCCGTACCTGGTGGATTGGGAGGGTTACGGTCCGGAGGAGAGGTCCTGGGTCCCTGCGAGGAACGTTCTGGACCACACCCTCATCAGGAGTTTCCATCAGCGCCATCCTGATCAGCCCTCCAGACCGCAGACCCCACCACCTCTCTTGTCTGTGCCCTCAAGCAATGGTTCAGAGGTGGATGATGTCGACCTTGGGGGTCCCTCCTCCGATGAGGATGACGTGGCCCATTTAGCGGAGGACGGGGAGATGGACGGGGTCTCCGATTGTCTATGCTAAATGTATGTCATTTGGAGTGGGTGGAACTCAATGTCTAACTATAATCTTGCTCTGTGGTGGCTAAGATGTGGATCCTGAGCTGGGTTAGTGACAGACACACATTCACACATCATCAGCAAAACGCATGCAGTTGGAATCTCTTCTGGAAACATCTCTCAGTATGCTCCAACCCTCTAGCCGCTCACTTCCTCCTATCCGTGACTTTTAACAGTCCTTTCATCATCCACTTTTCCATGTCGTTCTATTTCCCTCACAATTCAATATCTACGTCGTCTTTATCACAACAGCACTGACAAACAGCACTCAAACAACATCCATTTTAGCAACAAAGCTGGAACACAAGATAGAGTGCACACGAGGGGGAAACACACGACTACTAAAGTCTTACCACATCCTAGACAGCCAACACAAATACAGATTTTCAAAAATGTCTCTGCTTACCTTTGTTCCTATGGGCCCTGTTGACTGGCTGACGTGGTTCAGACGATGGTCCACGGTTGAGACCATACAACAAGTCTTCATACTCACAGATTCAGTTTGCACACAATACACAGCAATGATACACACAGCACTTAACACACACATACACACATACTAACACAGAGGGCACAGCATAACAGAACACAGCAATTCTCGAAAACCACAGCCACTAAATAGCACTTGGATCAGGGTACCGGAGGAGCTCGAATGTACTTACGCCAACCCTCTTAGTCGCCAAGACCTGTTATTAGGTGGAGAGCCGGCAGGACACGTATGACCTCGGATCAGAAGATTGCAGATACAACACTTTAAATAACAATAAACCAAGATACTAGAGGAAGCACGTAGGGTCAGTACAGCAAACACTCCTCCCATCAAGATTTCTCCTTAGGTAGAGAGACAAGGGGCACAAGGGCAAAGGGGCGCATAGAACATACATGCCCAAGCCTCTCAGTACCTCCGCACAGTCAGTCTGCAAAAGATCACAGGATTTCACCGCCTAGTAGGACACATGACCTGGAGAGGTGCCTCTGTAACTCTCGGTCCTGACTCCCGCCTGTTCCTGGCTCCTGACTCCTCGCCTGTTCCTTTCTCCTGACTCCCTGCCTGCTCCTGGACCCCCATTCCCTGCCTGCTCCTGGCCCCCGATACCCTGCCTGCTCCTGGGTCCTGATTCCCTGCCTGTTCTGGTCCTGAGTCCCGTCCTGTTCCGGAGTCCCTGCCTGTTCCTGGTCCTGAGTCCCTGCCTGTCAGTGATATTTCCACGGTATTTCAGGCCTCGCCTTTGCACGGGCCTCGCCTTTGCAAGGGAGCCCCGCCAGCTCAACTGCGGGGCAGGCGGTTCTGGTGGGGTGTGGGTCTGTCGGTGCGGGACCTGGCCCTGGGCTGCAGGTGCGTCTCATGCCTGCACATGAGGGTGGGTTGTATGTGAGCGCTTCGGGACTGCAGGGTCTCCTCGCGGTCTCTGGAACTGGTTTATGCTCCTCTCGGCCATGTGTGGGTGTTGCTCTGTGTGCCCCCTTCTCCGGGGGCTTGGGGGGTCTGTTTCAATCATTGGATTGACAATGATGGAAGGAGTGTGTGAAATGTCAGCGTAAAATACAAACTTAAAAAATTGCATAAAATTGGACCGTTAAAATTACGGCCCACAGCCTTAGAGATGTGATGTCACACCAAGGGACTGGTTTAAAAACACACTCCCTTCTAACATGTTACAAAATCCGGCGGACGCCCTTTGTCAATGTTTTTTCCTACCCAGAGCTCCATCCACTAAAGTCCCTTTGTTGGTTTATTTTGCTTATTTTCTTTTACAACCTTTCAAAATGTTCTGGTTTAACCTAAAATCCCCGGATCTGTGTTGTGCAGTCGCAGGTCGCAGTCACCGGTTGTTTTAACTTTATTAGTCATTGAGGCTCTCCAGTAAAATGAAGTAACCCAGCAAACCGATTTCGCGAGTTAATAATGACTTTGTAATTGTCTCCTAACTGCCAACAACGTCACTTGCAAGTTAATTTAGAACGAGTCAACTACCAACAGTTAAGCAGAACCACTCTATGATCCACTCTCACGGATCAGCCAGTGCATGTGTTACAGACACCTTATCACCCAACCTTGCTGTAACGTCACCTCTGCACTCTGCCCCCTTAAGGGGACGAAGGGGTACTCTAATGAAGCCGCATCTTTCCGAACCTCCGATACTGCCCTCTGGTGGTTTTTCCCTGCTAAAGCGTATCGCATCCTGGGAAGCAACTACCAGAGGGCTTCCCAGCAGCTGAGCGGTTGCGAGAGGATGCCTCCATTTGCAAGTAAATCCTGCAGAAGTTTCTTCTGCCACTCCTTTAATAAGAGTTGTTGTCAAATAGATTTTAAACCTTTAGGTTTGAACTTAGAAACTATATTTTGTCTTTTTGTTTCTTTATTTTATCTCGATTCACACATTCTCTCCGTTACTGGACCTGGATGATTTTATTTGCCAGTTAATTATTTTCTAATTGGTTTATTGATTTTCTATTATTTCCATTCTTTATTTCACAATTTGTTATTTTGCCTTTTATTACTAGGTATTTTAGCCATAAATAAATGCTGCATTAATTTGTAAGGTCGTTGTTTGTGATGTTTAGTTACAAGTAGTGACCCTAACCCTAACCATAACCCTAACCCTAACCCAGATCCCTGAAAGAGAGATAACCCACCCCCATTAGGTACGAGACTGATTAATCAAGCTTCAAGATTGATTTACTAAAATATAATCCATTAGTTTCTCCAAACTAAACAAAAACTTGAGTGGTGCCTACAACAAGACAATTATTAATTATTAAATATTAACGTAGGTAATAATGCTACACGCCGGTCATAAAACTTCTGTGCCTTGTCAGCCTGGGAAAACTCATCAAGCCCAACCTTAGCATAGCTGGAAAGTATAGTCTGAACTTCATTTTCTTCTTAAACAGGAGGGATTTCACTAAATTCAGCGTATTTCTTTAACAAGTCCGCACTGTAATCCAGGAATAGGAGGATGCGCCTGCCTCGATAGCTGAGCTGGCTCAGATCGCTCCTCATAATGCAGTCCTTGTCCTGGAAATAGTGGAACCGAACAATCATTGGCCTGGGATTGTCGTTTGGTCCAGCAGATTCCTTGCCGATATGGTGCGCCCGGTCCTGAACTACGGGTGTGGAAAAAGTACCACCAAACATCTCGGGAATAATTTGGCCATGAATCCTACGGCATCGGCTGCTTCAGACTTCTCGGGGATGCCGATGACACCTTCCATTGCTGGGAGCAGCTCGCCAAGTCATCGTTTTTTTTCCATGAGGCGATAGTTATCAGCCAGGAGTGAGGTGCAAGCGGATTTCAGGTTAACAATTCTGTTGCTGTAGTCAGACGGAGCATCCTCCAGCTTGGATGTTCATTTGCCATGGTTCTTGGTGGTGTAACAGATAACATCTAATTGGTTAACTAACTAGGTCATTTTTTAACATCTCAATCATGCTTTTCAGATCAGAGACCGGTTGCAGGGTTTGTCCAGGTCCCCTTTCTGGTGGGGGGAGTCTTCCATATTAGCTTCTGAATGTTGTGCTGGCTGTGTCTTACAATGTTGCCCTTAGACCTTGTTTTGATTCGTGTTCACAATGCAATGCTTAAAAGTGGACCAAAACTTGTACACAAACACCACACGCTTCCTAACTGTTTTTTGATTGTTTCTTAGGATTTCTGGAAACCACTTAGAGTTTTCTTCACCAGGACAAAATCCTCTGCAGTGGGTGCTATTCTCTGGTTGATATAGCAGGGTTCAATATATGAAAAACATATTCGATTTGAGTGAACATCAAGGCTACATCCTGTGTGTCTGTGCCTCCACTGCGCTCCTCTCTCCTTGCACCCCGCACAATGTGTGGCAGCAAGTAGGGTGCACGTCGACTCCCCCTTTCTCCCTCTGTGTGTGTGTGTGTGTGTGTGTGTGTGTGTGTGTGTGTGTGTGTGTGTGTGTGTGTGTGTGTGTGTGTGTGTGTGTGTGTGTGTGTGTGTGTGTGTGTGTGTGTGTATGTGTGTGTGTGTCCAAGATGCACGTTTCCTCAATTTCTAAATCGGTAACTTCTCTTATGTCACTGATTTCCAATTAAAGACTGGAGAAACTTTATACTTTCCCTCTCTGTCCTATATGACTGGGCTTTTACGCACAGAGAAGTCCGGTTGACCATGGGTCCCAGTGTTCGGCAACCTGGTGGTCACTTTGTCACACACATTACATTACATTACATTTAGCAGACACTTTGTATAGATGTATAGATTATTATTTATTTCATACATGTTTAATGCAGTGTTGAACTACTTTTAAAGCCCAAAGTCACGTATTATAAGCAGATTTGGCAAATCTGAAGCATACCTACTGTTGCAAACTTTATGACATAATAAGAACAATATGTTTGACTCATAATTTAAAATGATCATAACTACATATTATAAAAAATAATACTAATAATATAAAATATAAAAAATCCAGACATCAAAAATCTTTATCAAAATCAACCATACAGCCTCGCTGATTAAGGAAAGCATCCCAACGTGCATGGGTGTACAGTACAGCAAGTGTGTTGTATCAGGTCGGTTGCATTCTTATTGCAAACAAACCACTCCCTGGATAGCAATCGTGCCCAGACCCCCCTCTCTAGTCAGTCTCAGTGCGATTGATTTGGTCCGGAACAGAGTGGGATTGCTGTGTTCACATATGCCCAAATGAACCGATCTCAGGGGTTAAGACTCCAGGAATTGGAACAAATGCTCAAAAACTAGTTAGGTGTGAATACACCCTTAGTTTGTTATGTTTGTGACCAGTAGAACAGCTCTCTTGTCTGTGCTTATATTATTCATAAGGCTTAAGTTCCTCTCACACTCTGCTTACAGGGAATGTTTTTATCCAGTTAATGAGCAGTTTTAGGTTCGGGTCCAAATTTTGGGACCCGTGAAGACCTCTAGTCTGGTGTTGGTGCACCAATAATAACCACAACAACGCAGTATGTAAGTCATCCACAGCAGCGGTCCTTCTTAGTTTTTCACTTGGTGGAAACACAGAGCCCTTTCATTTGGTGACAATTTGCAAGCACGAGTGTCTGCTATCACTTAGAAGCTGTCGCTTTAATTCAAATTAGAGCCTTGCAAAGCTCAGAAGGTGCTAAATGCTTCGATCTTGTAAGCAGACGCTCAAAGTTTTGAGTTAACGCGATAACATCAAGTGACATGGACAGGCTTATTCAATCCTCAAGCACATACGTAAGTAATTCTACGTAGTCTCCATTCATAATGTACATTTACGCACAAAAGCAGTGTAGCCCCATGCCTTTCCATGTAAATGTTAAACAGACTGCGCATGCGCCCTGTGACGCAACTGCCAGTCAAACTGTCGGACATGCCCAGCGCACGAGACAGCGCAGCATACTGTATTTATTCACATGCAATTAGATTAGCCACTCATGTGCTTGGACTGTCTCTCATGATTTGGCTTTTGCAGGACACAACTGAATCACACACACATCAGAGGGTATTTTGAAGTGGGCATGCGTAATGCCAACTGAAAAAGAAGTAGCTATATATAACGTATACCTGTGTATACCCTGCAAAATAACTCTTCCAAAAAATATATTTGTTGGCTACCCAGCCCTCTGACGGAATAACTTTTCGCAATCACCATAATCTTCATGTCAATGACAGTTTTTGTATTGTCAGTTACTTCCAGTTTAAAATCTATAAGGAGGTTCCTTACGTATGTTTCTTTTCCATATGAACCAACAAGCTCAGTCCAACCATCGTCTTCCATGATTAAGTGAAAGCATCCATAAAGATGGCCTCACCATCACAGAAATGGATATGCCTCAGGCTCTGCAGTGTCTGCTTGAATTGTATTTCATGTTTTGTGTAGAGTACAAACAGATGAAACGCACACGCTCATTTATAGAACATTATTTGTTCCAGCTAGGAAGTGGTAAGAAAATAATTATTAATTAAGAGTCTATTCTGGTGCTCAAAAGGTACAATCAGCTTCCACAGTCAATGTCACCAATATTTACTAACATTTATTGCTTATTCTAAATGTTGATGATTGCCCAGTGATATTTTAATGTTTAAAATCTTAACTGAAATTGAAATTGTAGTTTTATTTTAAATATGTAGAGTTGTATCCCCTTTAAGAATTAAAATTGCAGGGGATCAATTCATGTAGTGTTGGTGAATTAATTATTACATTTTTGTGTTAAATTATATTTGTTTACGGGGCAGCACCCTTTGAATAACAAAGGGAAATATATAAACCAAATGAACTATAATTGATCAGTCTCAGAAGGACTGGAACTCTTTGTCCCATATATTTTCGACTATATTTACTTCTTGAGGAACACAGCAAGACAAGTTCTTTCCAATAAATTGATTTATTTTTGGGTAAATCTTGGAAACCCTAACCCTAACACCCTAACCCTAACACCTAACCCTAACCCTAACACCCTAACCCTAACATCTAACCTCTAACCCTAACCCTTCTCACTATGTTGCCAATCCACCACCAGAAAGCTCCGTCTCCCTCACTTAACCTCTACCAGTGGGCAAAGACTCCACACACACAAGTGGTGCCTGAAGAGGGACACGGGAGGGGCAGGGCGCCGAGTGAAGTGTGCCCTGGAGCCGATCCACTGGCTGCGGAAGCACCTCGCAGACTTCCTCCTCTGCCAGCTGGAGCGTGTCCTCGCCTGTGTGAGCTCCCGGGAGCACGCCGCTACCGACCGCTGGCCTGCCGCTACCAACCAGGATCTGGCCAGAGGACCAGACCTGTGTCTTACCCCGCGACCCACGCAGGATTCGCCGGGTCCCCAGCCTATCCCAATGCCCTGGAGGAGAATGTCCAGGGGCCCGCTGCACCCACAGGCATCCAGAGACGCTCCCTTTCTTTCCCGCACGATCCCCCTCCCGCTGGCCCGGTGGAGGGCGGCTGTCTACCAGCCGGGTCTTGTGGTGCCAGCACGCTGTCTCCCCTTCCCGCGCTGTCCCCTCTCTGTCCCCCGTCAGCTCCCAGTGCGGTGGCGCCATGGGAAATCAGGGAGCTGTGCAGACATCTGGGCAGGAGTGCGGGCCCCGCCAGTGGCCCGGCCACACTCGCCGGGACTGCCCTTGGATGGAATCAGCCAGGAGGTCCGGGTTGCTGGGCCGCCGGACCCCTACCCCGGTCAGGAAGGGGCCTACCAAGTATCAGTAAGGCTACAAGGGGGTAGACATCCGGCTTTGCTGGACTCGGGCTGTTCGCAGACAGTGATCCAGCAATGCCTGGTCGACCCGGGGCTTTGGTGGAGGCATCATATGGAGAAATTTGGTGTGTGCCTGGGGATATTCACACATATCTGATGGACCGGCTCGAAAATTTGTTACAACGGAAAAAAGCATAGGGTAGAGGCTTCTGTTAGTTCCCACCTGTCGCACTCCCTGATTTTGGGCCAGCATTGGACACGTTGATGAGAGAGGGTGGGGGAGTGCGCCCGCAGTCGGTAGGGAAATATAAATGATGCGTGGCGTGTGGTGCCATGGAGGGGTCGTCGGTGGGCAGGACGGTTAGGCTATCAACAATTTTCCGCTGTAGCATTCGCGGGACGACACCCTACATGGGGTTTGAGGGGGTAGTTATCGAT
This sequence comes from Zeus faber, assembly GCF_960531495.2. NCBI lineage: Eukaryota > Metazoa > Chordata > Actinopteri > Zeiformes > Zeidae > Zeus > Zeus faber. The sequence goes on along the minus strand of NC_137190.1, from coordinate 35,803,626 downwards.
GGCGTATTGATACGCCATCAATACCATATTTTAGCCGTAACAGCTGTATTGTTCATGCTCAGTCACCCGTATTTTTCGGTGAATAAGTACAGGTTATATCGAGTGAGTTGTGATACTCAGACAGCAGAGGAAATAACCCAGTTGTTGGTGCCAAAGAGCCGCCAGGAAATGCCCTTACAGGTGACTCACCATAAACGATGGCCGGTCACCTCGGTCATGATAAAACACGACAGCAGATAATGGCCTGCTTCTATTGGCTGGTCTTGGAGAAATTCTCCTGCGTGGTCGGTGAGGTTAATCTGCCCGCTACAGGAAAACAAAACTGAGAGAATTAAAGATATTTATTCTGCAGAATAAAGAGAAAGATACAGTCATGCTTCAAAGCAGTGTCCTGATCAGTCAACCCCTATTACTGGCGAAGAAGGCCTCATACCAAAGAGAGGTTGTGTGCAATTGGTCAGGAGACATTTACAACACTGTGAACCTCAATCATAACACTGGGTGTTACCCTCAAACAGTGATTTAACAGTCAAACTCCGGTCACAGACACAATCCTACTAAGCCATAAAACAAACACACAACGCTCTTTTAAGCCCCCCTTAGGGTTATTCTTATCTCCACACAAGGTTAAGTGAGGATGGAATGTGGTCTGGTTTTTCCAATTCCACAATTAACCTTTTTTTGAAAGAATAGTCTCTTCATATAAACTCTGAGAGACTCATTAAAACAGAGACAATGAGTTTTAAAACTACGTAACAAACAAAAAGCTATTTCCTAAATAGTCCTGTGCATTTTTCTCTCACACTCAACCTCACCTCAAGGGAAATGCAAAAATGCTAGAATTTCATATAATTGAGGCATAAGAAAGGGGTAAGAAAATTACATAGAATTTGAATACAATACAAATATATTGCAGAGTTATCCTTAAAAATTATATCTTGTTGGAATCAACTGAGAAAAAACACATCTAACACTAAATGTAACTATATAAACTCATAACCAAATATCCTAGACAATATTCAAGAGTACCTCCACCTCCAATTGGCCAAACAGCTCTTCTTACATTTGACTAAAGAAGAGTAAAAGACCATTAAGTGTTATCTACACTATGACAACGCACGTGGAAAAACACCCTGGGTCATATAGAGGGAAAAATCATGTGTGAAGCCATTCTACAATTCTAACTGGAAAACAAAGAAATCATGAATCACATTATGAAATAAAGATGTAAAGATTCCACAAATACATAATGCTATGTAGATTAAGCAATGGTTATCACTCAATAATGAAAACCACAAAATTCATTGTGTGAACATAATGACCAACACATCCTATAAGTAAGGGTAAATATAATTAGACAAACATCTTCAAATTTCAACATCTCAATGTCTCAACATGTCCGTCATCATCATAAGGTGGTTTCCAATCATCTAGTGGTATAGAGACAAACTGTCCCGCCATCATATTAGTAATCATCTTATAAAGGATAGGTATTATACACGATAGACAGCAACATAGCATCAAACACATTATCACTACATGTCACGACCAGGGCTAGGAGAGACCAAAACGCAAGACACGGGGAGACGGGAGGCAGACAAGGGATGTTTATTAGCCCACACGGTAGAGCTGGACGGGGGGACCCAGTCAGGTAAGGATGGAGCAGGGCTGGGCAGGGATGATGATGACCGGGAGGAGGGGTCCAGGATCCGGGTGGAGAGACGGGGAACCGGGCTGGATGGAAAAGGATGGACAGCCTTGGTCGACGAGCAGAGACAAGCAGGTAAACCGGGCTGGCTGGAGATGGACGAACAGACTGGTTCGACGAAAGGAGACAAGCAGGTAAACCGGGCTGGCTGGAGATGGACGGACAGACTGGGTCGACGAAAGGAGACAAGCAGGTAAGGGGAAGACGAAACAAAGAGACATAGACTAGAGACTTGAAACAAGCACTAGGAGCTAGGAACTTAGAATGGAGCCAGTAGCTGTACAACTTGGGTAAGCTAGTTGACGGTCTGGCAAAGAATGACTGGGAAGCTGGAGACTAAATACTGTGTGGAGTGATGCAGGTAATTGATCCCAGGTGTGTGCAATTGGCTCAAGGGGGGAGCTGCAGATGAGGCAAGAGCGGCCTCTAGTGGTGCTGGGAGGCCGTGGGACAGCGGACAGACAGCGGAGCATGGCCTCCACCTCCTGGTTTGCCCGCTCCGTCTGGCCGTTAGTCTGGGGGTGGAAACCGGAGGAGAGACTGACCTGTGCCCCCAGGGCCAAGCAGAAGGTACGCCAGACCTGGGAGGTGAACTGGGGTCCTCTGTCCGACACCACATCTGCCGGGATGCCATGGCGCCGGAACACCTCGGCCACCAGCAGGTCCGCGGTCTCCCTTGCCGATGGTAGTTTGGGCAGGGCGAGGAAGTGGGCCGCCTTAGAAAATCGGTCCACCACCGTGAGGATGGTAGTGTTGCCCGGGATGGTGGGAGACCGGTGACAAAGTCCAGGGCGATGTAGGACCAAGGACGAGTCGGGATGGGTAACGGGCGGAGGAGGGGGAGTGGGGTCGGGTGGAGGTCTTGGACCGGGCACAGATGGGACAGGCAGAGACCAAGGACCGGGTGTCAGGGAGCAGGGTCGGCCACCAGAAGCGCTGGCGGATGACGGCCAGGGTGTGGGTGATTCCGGGATGGCAGCTGAGGCGGGAGCATGGGCCCACTGCAGAACATAGGAGCGTGCGGAGTCAGGGACTAACAGGCAGTTAGAGGGTCCGGTACCTGGGTCGGGCTGGTGTTCCTGCGCTTGGGTAACAAGGGACTCGATCTCCCAGGTGAGCATGGCGGCAAGGCACAGGGGTGGAAGGATGCGTTCTGGATCCCCTGTCTTCTGGCGCGAACACACGGGACAAGGCGTCAGGTTTGGTATTCTTGGTGCCTGGGCGGTAGGATAGAGAGAAGTTAAACCGGCCGAAGAACAACGCCCACCTGGCCTGCCGCGAGTTGAGCCGCTTCACCGTCCGGATATAGACCAGGTTCCTATGATCGGTCCAGACGATGAAGGGGTGGATTGCTCCCTCAAGCCAGTGGCGCCACTCCTCCAGGGCTAGTTTGACGGCCAGGAGTTCCCGGTTTCCCAGGTCATAATTGCGCTCAGGTGGGGTGAGCCTGCGGGAGAGAAAGGCACAGGGGTGGAACTTACCATCGGTTGGAGAACGCTGAGGCAGTACCGCTCCTACCCCCGTGTCCGAAGCGTCCACCTCTACCACGAAATAGAGGTTGGCGTCGGGCTGGGGCCAACAAAAAGCGGCTTCTGAGGTCGAGGAATGCCGCCTCGGCCACAGGGGTCCACTTGAAGCCCACTGCAGTGGAGGTAAGGGCTGAGAGGGGAGCAGCGATACGGCTGAAGTTTCGGATGAAGCGCCAGTAGAAGTTTGCCATCCCGATGAAGCGTTAGAGCTGCTTCCTATTGGCTGGGGGTGGCCACTCCATCACGGCGGCCACCTTCTTAGGGTCCATCTCCAGCTTCCCTCGGCCAATGATGAATCCTAGGAAGGAAATGGAAGGCACACTTCTCGGCCTTAACGAAGAGACGGTTCTCCAGGAGCCGCTGCAGCACCAGCCATACGTGTTTTACGTGGTCGGGGAGGGATTCGGAGAAAATCAAGATGTCGTCGAGGTACACAAAGACAAACAAGTTGAGCATGTCCCGGAGGACATCGTTAATTAGGGCCTGGAAGACCGCTGGGGCAGCGGGGTTTTGAATGTGGTCTTCCATTCGTCCCCTTCAAGGATGCGGACCAGATGGTAGGAGTTGCGGAGGTCAAGTTGGAGAAGTGGGTGGCACCCCGGATGGGGACGAAGACTGAGTCCATCAGGAGCAAGGGGTACTTGTTCTTGACTGTGATGTCATTGAGTCCCCTGAAGTCGATGCAGGGACGGAGGGTCTTGTCCTTCTTGGCAACAAAGAAGAACCCTGCGCCCAGCGGAGACGATGAGGGGCGAATGATCCCGGCAGCGAGAGAGTCGCGGATGTAGGTTTCCATGGCCTCCTGTTCGGGCCGGGAGAGGTTATACAGGTGACTGCAGGGGAGGAGGGCGCCTGGCAGGAGGTTGATTGCGCAGTCGTAGGGGCGATGAGGTGGTAGGGATAGAGCGCCCTGCTTGCTGAAGACAGGGGCCAGGTCCAGATATTGTGAAGGAACCGAGGACAGGTCAGGGCTCTTGGGGTCCCCCGGCAGCGTGTCCGGCGGCGGGGTTGCGGCCAGGCGGAGGCAGTGGGCATGGCAGTGTGTGCTCCAGGAGCTCACGCTGCCTGAGCGCCAGTCCATCTGAGGGTTGTGAGTCTGGAGCCAGGGGTACCCCAGAACCAGGGGGTTCAGTGGGGAATCTATGAGGGAGAACCTCAAGGACTCACGGTGGTTGCCGGAGAGTAGCAGCTCGAGGGGGGCCGTCTGGTGGGTAATCCGGGTCAGATGTGACCCGGTCAGCCCCTTGACCTCGAGCGGTGTGGGGAAGAGGGACGGGTGTGCTAGTCCCGGGTCAAGAAAACTCGCATCCGTCCTGGAATCTATGAGAGCGGAGGAAGAGAGTGTTATACCCCCCCACGAGAGGGTAGCTGGGAGCAGAGGACGGGAGAGAGGGTCGGAGCTGGAGCGACCGGAACGTAACCCTAGCGAGGAGTCGCCCTCTCCTGGCCGGACTGGGCAGGTGGCTCAGAGGTGTCCCAGTCGGCCGCAATACAGACAGGCGCCGGTCTGTATGCGGCGGGCTCACTCCTCGGGGGAGATCCAGGAGCGACCAAGTTGCCTGGACTCGGCATCAGAGAGAGTCGAGGGGACTTCTGAGGCACCCAAGAGTAGTGGGCGCTGGAGACCGGGGCGTGGCCGCCCAGGCGGGAGACACAGGCTGGAGTCTCGCCCCCTCCCTCTTGCGGCGGTGCTCCCGTAGCCGGTTGTCCAGGCAGATGGCAGTCTCCACCAGTTGGTCCAGGTCCGTGGGCTCGTCCCCCCGCGCCAACTCTTCCCGCAACTTGTTGTTCAGGGCGCGCTAAAACACGTACTGTAGGGCTCCGTCATTCCAGCCACTTTCTGCGGCAAGTGTCCGGAACTCGAGACGAGGGAGGCGACGCTACGGGGACTCTGGCGGAGGGAGAGGAGTCTTCTGGTGGCCTCCTTTCCGCAAACTGGGTGGTCGAAGACTCTCCTCAATTCGCGGGTGAACAGATCGTAGGAGAGACTCACGGGGCCCTTCTGACTCCAAACCGCGGAACCCCAGCCGAGAGCTGCCCCTCTCAGGCAGGAGATGAGGAATGCGATGCGGGCGCCATCAGAGGCGTACAACGATGGCTGCTGTTCAAAAACCACCGTGCATTGCACAAGGAAAGCGCGGCAGGTGCCTAAATCGCCGTCATAGGGCGCTGGTGCCGGAACGTGGGGCTCAGGGGGGACAAGAGAGGCGCTGGGAGCCCTGACGGAGGGAGGAGGGAGGGCTGGAGGAGCACGGATGGCCACAGGAGCCGGAGGAACCTGCAGGCTGCTGAAGGCCGCCGAGATGGTCCGGAGGTGTTCCGCGATGTCCCGGAGGTCCTGGTCATGTTGACCAAGCAACACTCCTTGGTGGTGGAGTGCGCGGCAGAGCCCCTCTGTGTCGGCTGGGTCCATGTTTTCTTGGCTAGACCATACTGTCACGACCAGGGCTAGGAGAGACCCAAACGCACGACACGGGGAGACGAGAGGCAGACAAAGGATGTTAATTAGCCCACACGGTAGAGCTGGCAGAGACTTGAAACAAACACTAGGAGCTAGTAACTTGGAACTAGGAATGGAGCCAGTAGCTGTACAACTCGGGTAAGCTAGTTGACGGTCTGGCAAAGAATGACTGGGAAGCTGGAGACTAAATACTGTGTGGAGTGATGCAGGTAATTGATTCCAGGTGTGTGCAATTGGCTCAAGGGTGGAGCCGCAGATGAGGCAAGAGCGGCCTCTAGTGGTGCTGGGAGGCCGTGGGCCTAACACTACAGGTATCAATATTTTTTTGACCGTAGAAATCCACCGTCCCAGTGCATTTCTTAGCCAAGTAATTGGGTCCCAAGTGTCAGCTTGATCTTTCATGAAATCATCACGTAACTCTTTCATAGCTCGTATGGCTAAAGACAAGTTCCCTGATTCTACATCATTGGCAGGAATGTAAGTACAACATGACTCACCTACACCCACACCTGCACATACACCTCGTTGTGCAGCACTCATTATGTCGAGTACCATACGATTCTGGAGAATCATTTAACGGATCGAAGTTTATTGTTGTTTAACAGCTTCTTCTGCTAGGATAGTTGCTTTATTGAACAGTAACAGTCTATAATGTATGATATTTAGCCACTTAAAAGCTGCAGATACACCTGCTATTGCTATTTCAGACGTAAAATAAATTCTGATCCACCTACAATCTTATTCTCAGCTGGAACTGATGTCATGGACGTATATGTTCCTGATCTTCTTACAGGCAAAGAATGATGGATCTTGATCAGATTATACATGTCAATTGGCATATCTATCATAATTGGTGTGCAAATGCCAGTCCAGTTCGTGGGCTGACTTGCATTCGCCATGTGTCCAAGCAATAGATGTCAGGCATTATTGCTTGTCCCATTGTATAACCTATCTGAGTTTGGTTGCATGCAGTTGTTATCCCTACTGAAACTCCAGGTTACCAGTTACTTATTCTATCAGAACAAACGGTTTGAAAACATTACAGATGAATAATTCCAGCACATGAATAGATTATAGTTGAGTAGGCTAGAGCAACAGTTACAGTAACCAATCTTCTCCATACACTAGTGCAGTTCAATTGTCCTTCAGAAGGATTATAGTAAAATAATTTTACCAGTTCACCACTTTGCTTCATTTCAACAGAATGTGTCACATCTCCATCAATAGGATTATACATTAGTTTAGTCATATTAGTATAGGTTGGAAAATGTGTAGCTCATGCTAAACATTTAGATTCTTCCCATGACGTTACTGTAGTTGAGAGAAGGAATGGTGCTTGCACTGAGTGAGGCATTTTAGTACATACATAACATGAATGATCTGCACCATACTCTTCTTTAACTGAATGATTCAAAATCCTCCACCACATATTTTGTTGAAATGAATGTCCAATGGAGTCAACATTTATCCATGGGTGGACTACATTAGTGACAGAACTTTAATTTCTAACTTGGGGCTCTTCTTCTGGATCTGGTGTGAGTGATACTGGGGTGGGGGAGCGGCTATTTTTTAAGGTGTTCCAGGGTTGGATGATTATCAGGACGATGGCAATGATGATGAGAAGGATGATCTCTCAGAAGTGACCAATCTTTTCCTGTTGAAAAGGGGTCATCCTTTCCTTTTTTTTTTTTTACCTGCGTCCCACCATGTGCTTCCGCCATGCCGGGCAGCTCCGCACCCCCATGAGGCCCCTGGTCAGCAAGAGAGGCAGCAGACGGCCCCCCCACCCACAGCCCGGCCCCCCAGCGATGAGCACCCCTGCACCGAGGGTGCCAGAGGACACGTACCCTGGCAGCCCGGTGTGACTACAGGAGACCGCCCCCCACCGAAGGAGGCCACATGGTGAGCCGCCTGGGCCCCCACCCAACCCCAGACCCCTGGCAGACCAAGAGGACCCCCACATGCCCCAAAACACCACGACATTGCCCTGACTTAGGAAGACTCAAGTATTAAATGATGGAGTTATGTCAGTGATAAAAGTAGCCCATATTTCATTAAATGAATCAACATTCTTTTTGGATATTGCCAATAGTTTTTCAATTGAGATGTATTATATTAATAACTGTATCCATTGGGATGTGATGAGATTATCTCTGTTTTTCCAATTGAGTATATTGTTTTCTTGGCAATTGTTAACGCAACCAAAATGGGTCGGTGGTGTTTAAGTGTTGGGTCGACTGAAGAGAGGTCACCGAGAAGACATAAAGTCAGGGAGACTGAAATGCTGCGAGAACTCCAAGAACTTTGAAGATATTTGGCATACGAAAATTTATATATTAAATGACACACCAGGGCTGATATACAGAGACTTATATTATTGATAGACTCTACATTTTGTTGTGTTGTCCGCACTTTTAAACTCCTAAATAATTCCACTTCTATAAAACATGTATATTCTTACTGTTAAATTAAAGCTTTTTTAAAAACAAAAGATGTTGTGTGTCGATGACGCTGTTCAACATTCCCTCAAAACACAAGAACAATACAGAGATTGCCCCATTCAGCAGGGTGTCAAGTAGCCGTGTGACAACTAGCTAGGTTGTGTTGGTCCTCCAACCATTTGCATATATTGGAGCTGGCTGAAGTGTGGGGGAATACTTTGAAGGTAATTATCTCAGAAACACAGTTTGCCACACCCTTGTCATTAACAAATCAGAGCTTTAAAAATATTTGCTTGATTTGCACAAGTGACACCTTGTCTGGAAGTTCTGATTCTTCACTTTCAAATGATCAAAAAGTCAAAGCCACCAAATGTACCTAAAGTATGTGGTGGGTCACAATTATGATTTGTCTGTATCATATAATTAATAACTTACGTCTTTGCACTGCTTCAATTAATACTTTACCGGCATTTAAAGTATCAGATTTAGTTATTATTTTAGTTTAGAGAAACAAGTCACCTAAACCTGAGTACCCTTCTTGTAGATGGTACAACGTTAGGAAGAGCGCATTTTAGGATCTAAATGGTTAGCCTAGCCCCCAATTAGAAACATCTCCTTAGGACAAAGGTATACTTGTCATTAAATAAACAACCAGCAGCTACACCAACTGGCACTCATTTGAATAAAGCTGTTGTTAACTGGAATGGCCTTATGAGTTATGTCCTTTTGTTTGTAGGGTTATCGGGGGGGTGTAATTCAGGGCTGAAACAGGGGAGGCTTCAGGAAGGAGACAGTTAGCAGCTGGGAGAGCAGCTCTATTCCCTACCTAGTCTAAGCAATCTTTAGAATCCTGTACAGCTGTAATTCCTGGCAGGCTAGGGATCTAACCCGTTAGATGGAGGAATAGTCCGGAGCACTGTCTCCATAACTGTCTGCAAAATGGGATCTGGTTTTGGTTTTGAATGCCTTAACAGGACCTCCATTCTAACCTCTCCAGTAGGTGGGAGTCATTTTTTTTGTCGTTGAAGTCAACACTGCTTCTGGCACTTGTTTCGACAAAACGTGTGGGAAATCTGGACGTACTGTCTGTCCCCCAGTCCTGCTTGGTGTTCTCCACGGACAATCGGAGGATTATGTTGAAACACAATCCGTCTTTTCAGCCCAAGAACATAAAAGCGGCAAATCGACCACGATTGAGCTCTCTTCATTTTCTCCTCCTCCCTTTGGGTCAGAAGAGGGGGCGAGAGGCTGCATACTGTGCGGTGTGTCCGGGCACTATTGGTTTATGTGTAGTGCACGTATGCCATACGCCAGACCGACCAACTATTTGTCTGTTATGGACCTCAGACAATTGGGAAACCCCTGCTCAAAGATCGTCTGCCTCACTGGATAGTGGATAGTTCTATATAGAAACCTTTGAGGGTGCCAAATACATGCCAAGCTATAGAGGTTCATCAGGCTTCAGTTCAGGGTTCTATGTAGAAGGGTCATTTAATTCCCCCTTCTTAATGTTTGATTTTCATAGTACTGTACGGACTTTCTTCAAGCCCCTTTTTGGATTAAGTAGATTCAACCCTGTTACCCAAGAATGGTAACAGGTTTGACGATAACAGGGTTGACAAAATATGTTATTGGCAGCCATTATAAGCCATGTGGTGAAGGTCATGACACTACACGGTGTGCATTCAATAGGCTTAAATGTTGTTATATAAGTTGATTTAACTTTAAATTATGCAATTCTCGGAACGGTCCATAGGCTCTGAAGGGGTGTTTTCATTAAAAGTAATGGTTGATGATAACCTGGGGACCCAACTAAATAGTTTTTTTTTCAACATTTTACACATACAGTGGTGCTTTGAATTTGTTCCGTGACAGAGCTCGTAATTCAATCTGCTCGTATAGCAAATCAATTTTCCCCATTGAAATTAATTGAAATGCCATTAATCCGTTCCAGCCCCCAAAAAACCACCCCAAATTTTTTTTGTTTCATGTTTTTAAATAAGGAAAATGTATTTATAAATAACAAATATTGTATAAAAACATAATAAAACATAATAAAAGAAAATGTAAAGAAATAAACTGGTTTAATTAAGTGTATTTACATTGGAGATCAGACGACTCGGACTAACGGAAGATGCTGGCAGAGGTGGAGGGTGGAGCCTCGTGTTTTTTCGGTTGCTTTCATTTGTTGCTACACTTTATTGCTGAACTTGATTGCTACAATTTATTTATTTATTTTCCACTTCACTTTCGCTTAACTAAAAAAAAAATACAACTTAATCTTCTTCACTGATGGCGTACCTGAAGCTTGCTCCTCGTAACTTACATTTTTGCTCGCAAATCAATACAAAAAAATCAAAGGAACGACGGCTCGTAATGGAAAACTTACGTATGTTAATGCACTCGTAAATCAAGGTACCACTGTATTTAGAATAAAACCCATGAGACGGCACTTGAGGCTTTATATAAATTGAAGTTTTTATATGATAGTTTGACTTTTTTGGCCTCAATAGCTAGTGAAAGTACGAAAATCATACTGAGGGACAGGCCCCTTTTACATTTTTTGCAAGATGCTTTTCACTAAAAAGTGTTACTCTTTAAAAAACAAAGAAAAAATTGTGTTTTTATGTAACACATTATTACACATTATTATTTTATTTGTTTTTATTGTTTATTCAGATTTACAGAGCAGTTTTGTTCAAGGGACACAAAATGGCACATTTTCGTGTAACCAACCAGAACAACTTGTTCTTTGTGTATATTAACCATGTGTTTGCTGTTAACATCTTACAGGTATACTCAAGCTTCATTACACATTAGCTTTTTGTATATTCAACCCGGATTCAGACGAGAAGGTCAACAGCAATTTCGTTCCTGTCTGTCCAATACTGAGATAGTGCTGGGATCCCTGTTTCCAAAATTTAAGAAGGTGGATGATGCATTTCAACAGGGACCAGATGTCTCAGTTTGTCCGGGGCTGTCCCGGTTTTGAGCTGCGACCGTGGTACAGCTAAAAGCAAGTGGTCAGGGGTATGGGAAAATAATAGGTAATTTGGCTGAAAAGGCTGTGTGAGAATGAGCATCCTATTTCAACCCATGATATTAGGGAGGCAATGTTCAGGTGCTGACTGACGACGCAGCCTTCAGGAGAAAACTGAATAATGAATCTGGTCTCCCCTTCAGAACATCAGGATGGTCAAACTCCACTACCTGGAAAGCACACACAGGCGCACATTAGTTAAGACTATGGCTTAATAAACGAATATGTGATGAATAACACACTGTGTTCATAGCGCATGCGTTGTAAATTATCTACTTTATAAAGACATAATTCCATTTCATATGTTGGGATACTTGATTTATACATTGATTTGTGATCAAAATTCAAACTATATTCTGCTGCTATCTACAATTCCTCAGAAATACTGTACATTTGACTCCGCTTCTAGCTAAACAGAGTTATACACACACACACACACATATATAAACTGTACACCCACACACATTTATATATACATACATACATCTATACACACACACACACACTTGCACATATATATACACACACACACACACACACACACACACACACACACACACACACACACACACACACACACACACACATATATATATATATATATATATACACACACACATATACACACATATATACACAAACATATGTACACACACACACACACACACACACATATATATATATATATATATATACATACACACACACACACACACACACACACATATATATACATACACACACACACACACACACACAAACACAAACACACACACACACATATTTGCATATACATACAGTATATACACATATACATATATACACACACACACAGTATATATATATACACACACACACACACACACATATATATACACATATATAGATATATATACAGTATATACACACACACACATATGCACACACACATACATATATATGTACACATACAGTATATATATATATATATATATATATGTATATATATATATATATGTGTGTGTGTGTGTGTGTGTGTGTGTGTGTGTGTGTGTGTGTGTGTGTGTGTGTGTGTGTGTGTACAGTATATATAGATATACACATTTATATATCTCCTCTGATAATTCTAGTTTCGGGTGAAAATATTAGTGACCATGTCATGATCAATGCTATATGATCAAACTAGCTCAGTTTATTTCACTTCTCCCTGCTGTTAGTGGATGTGTGATCCAGTGAAATGGCCAAAACTTCAATGGCCAAATATTCATCCACAAAAGATAAAGCTTTCTAGACCAAACCTGATGAATTGTGCAAGTTTGGGCTTGTGATTCATTTAATACTGCCTTTGATAGCTCCATATAACAACAGCCCTTTGTCTGTTTGTTTACACTTTGTGTCCCTGGGGAAAACTATGTCAACACCAGCATGTGAGTGGAAACAGAAGTCTTCTTAAACAGGCTTTGTCACATCACCACAAATGATCCCCAATACTATTTGGAATATTTCCCCAATGTTCTCCTCGAACATGTTAACTTCCGTGTGAAAGAAAGGGGGCGTGATTACGCGGATGTGTAATACTGATATATTTTCCATGTTGGACTAATTATGCTTATTAATTAAACTAGTAAGGTGTGCTGAAAATGTAAATAAATAAACAAATTATTAACCATTATATACACACACACACACACACACACACACACACACACACACACACACACACACACACACACACACACACACACACACACACACACACACACACACACACACACACACACACAGTATATACACACACATATTAAGTAAGTTCAGAAGACCCATACCTGGAAATGTATTCAATCACCAGCAAGCCTTTTCATGGGTTGTTACCCCTCATGAAAAATCCAACCCTACATTTAGTTATTACAGTTCTACATTTCACATGGATTAGGCTATTAAGATACTGGATTATCAGCCTATTGCATCAAGGGGAGTGTATTATCCTGTGTATACAAAGACCACTTGCTATGATTTATTTCTGTAATATGTTACTCAATAAATTATTTATTCTCTATAAACTATCTGTGCGTGTGTATTACCTGTCCATTGTCCATGACCAGTATTTTGTCGCACTGCAATATGGTGTTGATACGGTGAGCAATGGTTAATACTGTTTGGGCCTGGAAAGCCTCTCTGATGGTGTGCTGGAGAAGAGAATCTGTCTCACTGTCGATGGATGCCGTGGCCTCGTCCAATAGGATAATCTGACCGAGAAAAGGACAGGTGTTATACTGTGGACAGCTCCTCCCACAGCCTTTCCACAGCAGTTCCTATATCAATATCTGTAACTGCTCATCAACTCATTACAACACCCCAACATCCTCTTCTACTTGACACCATTACAAAGTACAAAGTCTCTACACTATGTATCCATAAAATTGTAAAAAATAAAAGCTTGCGATTGTAGTGAATTATTTTAATATTTTCACATAGTAGATGTACTTTTCCACATAAATATTTATTCCAAGATGGCACTGCATATTGCATCCTCGGTGAGTTGGTGCGCACTGTTTTGCATGTTTCTTGTGTTAGGTTTGTTTTTGGTAATCGCACACGGATTGTTTTCACGAGAGAAGAGATTCTCAACATCAGGGAATCGATACCACAGGATTTAATTCCCCACTTTCTTAACCCCATCTGTGGAATTGAGTGAGACACTGGAGAGGGAAGCTCCAGAATGCTGGTGCGTTTCACTTGCGCTGCTGGCAATATTCCTCTTCAATGTGCACTCATTGTGTAATAAGGACGAGCTGCTACTGATGATTGGGAAGAAAAGAGTGTGGCATTTCGCCTGCCACACTCCACCCAAGTGGCATTTTCAGGGCACTCCGGCACAGAGACACAGACAATGGGGTTGAGAAACCCAAGTTTATTGTAGAGAGCTGGCTAGATGGAACAAGCCCTGGAGCAGATAGACAGTATGACATGACAAGGGCTCCTCTCGTGTGTGTGTGTGTGTGTGGGGGGGGGGGGGGCTTTACTTGTTGCTCGTTAGACCAATCAAGAAATGAGTATACAGCCACACAGATCCTGGGCCCCAATTACCTAGACCCAGGACCGGTGTGGCTACTCAAACAACACTATCCCCACACCACACAGAGACTTTTCTCACTCCTTGATTTTGTGCATCATGGAGTTGTGGCGTGTGTAGCACTATTGTATATCGGACTCTGCACTACAGCTGCCCAGCTTCCAGCTTTTCCGATCCAAACGCGACAGGGAGCTGACGTGAAAAACTAAAAGGTGGAGGGATCTGTTTCTATCTTAATGATGGCTGTGACGTGACATGACAGTGATTTTCTGGACATCTTCTCTTGATCTGCAATCTTTTGTTCCCCCCGTGGGTTCACATCCTTTAAGCTGGTCGGCATTTACATTCCACCGCAAGTCAAGGCGCAGGACGCGCCACAGCTGCTGGCGACATGGATGGGTATAATGTGGCAAAATACATGTTTTACAAGGTGGTGAAGGCAGCCAAATTGGTGCATTCTGAGAAGCTGGAAGTTCTGGAAGTTCTAACCAACAACTCTTGCTACTTCAGTGTGGAAAGAACTTAAGCACATCACCAACTACAAACATTCGCTCCCCAAAGCTTGTGACCATAGGTGAGTCGTGGAATAAAGATTGACCAGTAAATTGGGAGCTCCCTCTTCACCACGATGCTCTGGTACGGTGCCTTCATTACTGCCAATGCTGCACCCAACCATCTTTCAATCTCATGCTCTCATTTACTCTCATTTCTGAATACCGCCCCGAGAAAACAAATCTCCTCCACTTGGGTCATCTGCTCACGTCCCATCCAAAAAGGAAAAGCCAACCTTTTCCAGGTGAGAACCATAGCCTCAGATTTTGAGGTGCTGACGCTGACCCCCACTAAGATGCCACACTCACACTTCCAAACTTGATAAACTCACAGTTAACAGTACAGAGTTACAAGTTCAGAGAAAAAACACAAACAGAATAAGAGACAAGGCACATGCTTGACGGAGCCTAACACTCGTAGCAAATGGTAGGTGTACAAGAACCGAATGGTGCGCAGCATCAGCCCCGGTTCCCCATGCTCCCACAGTAACTCTAACAGAACCCCTCAGCGCACATGGTCATACACCTTTTCCAAGCACACAAAACACATGTAGACTGGTTTGGCAAATTCCCATGACCCCTCAAGAATGTGAGTGTGTAAAAATTTGGTCCGTGATTCCACAGCCAGGACAGACTACATACAGTATATGGTAGGCAGTGAGACATGCAGACAGACAGACAAACCTTGGAGTTGCGAACCAGAGCTCTAGCCATACACAACAGTTGTCTCTGTCCCACAGAGAAGTTCTCTCCATTTTTCATAACTTTTGCCTGCAGCTTGTCAGGATTCTTTGAGAACTGGAGAGAAAGGACAGCAATATTAGTCATCACTACTCTTCACAAAACATTCAGACCAAAAGTAACTCCTAACGTTTTAGAAGTAGCGGGCATGTCAGTCCTAGTTTTAAGTCTTAAGTAATTCACAAAGCATTTTTGTGCCAAAACCAAGTCAAGTCAAGTCACACTTAATTTATAAAGCGCATTTCATACCAGGGCAACACAATGTGCTTCACAGAGAAATACAATCAAAGAAAATATATAAAATGTCTGTGCAAACATAAGAACAGTCAGTACAGAATAAACATATCTCACAACACACACACACACACACACACACACACACACACACACACACACACACACACACACACACACACACAGCAAGGTTTTTCACCTGCTTTTAAAAGTGTTCAGTGTGGGGGTCTCTCTCAGGTCCTCAGGGGAGGGTGTTCCATTTACTTGGGGCATAGATACAGATGGCAGCCTCCCCTGCTTTGAAGTTAGTACGATGGATAGTTAAAGACCACTGCCTGTGTACCTGAGAGTTCTTGCTGGTTCGTGTGTAATGAGCATTTACAGTATTTTATATACTGAGGTGCAAGGCCATGTATGGCTTTATATACAAGTAGCAGAATCTTAAAATCAATTCTAGTTTTAACAGGGAACTAATGTAGAGATCTAAGAACAGGTGTGATGTGTTCAAGCTTTGTAGTCCCAGTGAGAACGCATGCAGCCGCATTTTGGATAAACTGTAGCCGCTGCACGGCTGATTTCGAAAAGGCCGTGAATAGGCCATTACAGTAGTCCAATCTACTTGTTATGAATGCATGGTTTCATTTTTCAGGGTCTGTTTTTGACAGGAAGCCTCTTAATTTTAAAATATTTTGTAGACGGTAGAAGGCTGATTTTGTGATGTGATTTATATGGCTCTTAAAATTTTGATTGCCGTCTTGCTCTCCAGAGACAGAGAACTGAGATGAGCTGCAATTTTCTGTCTCTGAGCCTTTGCACCAAAGATGAGTATTTCTGTTTTATTTTTGTTCAGTTGTCAAAAGTTCTGTGACATCCATGCATTAATATCGTTAATACCCTGAGTGAGGGAGTGTTTGGGTAAGTAAGTCATCAAGAGATAGGGATATGTACAGTTGTGAATCATCTGCATAATTATGGCAATTTGTTTTGTGTTTCTTTATAATATGTGCAAGTAGGAGCATATAGAGGTTAAACAATAATGGTCCAAGAATCGAACCTTGGGGCACTCCACATATATCCACTTTGTTTGAGACAAAATCTCCAATGGACACAAAGAACTGCCTGTCCTGTAGGTAGGTTCTGAAACAGTTTAGAACTGGGCCAGATAGGCTGACTTATTTTTGAAATCTTGCTATTAAAATATGATGGTCAACAGTGTCAAAGGCAGCACTGAGATCTAAGAGCAGAAGAACAGATTTTTTTTTCAGCATCAGTGTTTATATGCAGATCATTCACAACTTTATTAATAGCTGTTTCTGTGCTATGGTGAGGTTGAAAACCAGATTGATACGTGTCTAAAAGGTTGTTTGAGGTTAGATAGTTGTTAAGCTGAAGGTTAACTGTTTTTGTTGAGGAATCGCAGGTTGGAAATGGGCCTATAGTTAATTGAAGATTGATCTTCTTCAGGAGTGGTTTACTGACAGCTGTTTTAAATGTTACAGGAAATATACCTGAGCTGCACCTGAGCTGACCAACAATATCGTCTAGTTTTTTTTTATGTCCAAAAGGACGAAGTGAGACATGGGAGCAGTGTAGATGGTGGATTAATAATCTATCAACAGTGGAGAAAAGCAATTTACTATTTTGAGAAGAAAGGCTGTCTGGCCTGTTTTATTTCTTTGTTGTACTGATTTTGTCTATCCTTGTGAATTTCATGGTGAACCTGAAGTTTTGTCTTTCTCCATTTTCATTCTGCCTGGCGACACTCTCTCTTAAGCTGCCTAACAACCGCCCCATTTCTCCAGGGGGCTTTTTGTTTTTCTATGTTTTTAGTTTTAACAGGGGCAATGTTATCAATGATAACATTGACAACACAAAAGGCTGTTTACATCCATATGGGTTATTTTACAAAGTGCTTTACATGCTAGATGCTAACCATTATTCAAACAGATATTTTGTGTATTAAATACACAAAAACCTACCTCTAATGTAGCTCATAGTGTAAATACAGTCACGGCCACATATTAATCTGACATTAATACCGTTTCTATACTAAAATTAGCGTGTAAAATTTACAAATTTATCGGTAAAATTAGGTGTACCACCAGTGAACAAGTATGCCTTTCTTTTTTTTTCTTGGTGTGTCATGTTCAACATCACAAACACGCCGAAAAATTGGCGGGTCATGGTTCCAGTGTGATTGGGGAAAAAATAAACAGTAAAGCAGCATTGACAATCCATGCCCACACAGCAGCGCGCGCACCACGCATCGGGCCTTGTCCTCCGGAACGGAGACGATTCTCCAGTTTGGAGACCAGCTTGGGGCAGTGCTGGATTGCCTCCGCTCTGTGCACGCCAAGTGGTCCCCACACTCAAAACATTTCAAGGTCCCCCATACAGGAAAAAATACATTAACTTCTGATTTTGGATTCTACATCGGATATGAAATGATCGAATGATACATGGATATTCCTGTCTATTTACGCGCCAATGACCGGAAAAAGGGCGAAAATGTCTGTCTACCCAGATATCATGTTTCCATTACAGCCGATTGGAGAAGCATTTATTTTTCGTGCAGTGGAAACGAGGCATAAGCTTATTGTCTGATGACCTGTCTTGACCACAACACTTCCCGCAACCCATAATGCTGCTGGCCGATTGCTGAATCTTTCCAGCCTCCACCTAGTGCATCAGAAGATAATACTGATAACACTGAATCGGTGTTAATGCTGGCTTCATTCTATGAGCCACAGCGTTTTTTTGTTTTTGCTTTGCAGCACTCCCTGCACAGTATGGGCAGGCTTGCCCTATGCTGCAAGTGAGCAGAAACTGCAACTGTGCCTTTATGGCAAACATAACTGTATGAATATCATATTGACGTATGAATGGTAAATAATACATTTCTTAAACTGTGGCCATAGTAAGTAAGTGACATAGGTTAACTTTGCCCTTTACCTGAGGTCAAAATGTCTCCACATTACCCTGTAAAAGCACTTGCCGAGGAATTCTTGGATTAGGGTCAGGTTCAACCACTACTGCAGATCTGATCATTGTTCTCAATCATGTCATCTTGGTTCTCATGTACTGTTCTGCTAAGTTGTAAGAGGTAACATACTGTGTCCTTCATGTAGGTTTTCTCCAGAGCATCCCAAATCTCCTCATCGGTATAGTGATGAAAGGGATCCAAGTTATACCTGAAAGGATATACAGACATAGTTTGATACTCAAAGTGAGTAGTTAAAATAATGTAAAACATTGTGAAAATGCACAACAACTTTTCAGGTGCAAACATCTTTACACATAGGTATCTGTGTATGGCACACCACTTTATTTACATTTCAAGATCAATGTTCTGGCCTGACTTACTTATTTTCATGAGTGCATGACTACTGAAAATACCAATTTCTATACTGAAGTGTTAATTATAGGTAGGTGGATTCAACTTCCCTAAAGATACATGAACATTTAGTACAGCTCCATTCCCACCAAATACAGCTAAATTGTGCAGATTTCTACATTTCTGCAAAATGTTTGTGTGCTTTCATATATATGTGTGTTTGTTTATATATATATATACACATTTTATAGATATTTTTTAATGTAGATATTTGGATTGTATTGTCGGAAGTACTGCATGTCCGTTGTGTGTATTCAGATATTCATTAAATGTTTTTGCAGATATCCATTCTTTATTTATATTTAAAGATATTTTTAGAAATTGTAAATTGCTCATGTTAGACTAAATTTCCCTTCAGAGATCAGAAATGCATAATTTCACGAATTGACAGACTGAAAGGCAGATGAAAGATCTACCTACCTACTGGCGTACCAAGCCTAATCGAGTACCTACTGCTGTATTTACAATCTATTATATAATTAACTTATTTCTGGATCGCTGTGAACCAGGTCATTTTTATTAATTTTATTTTTCTTATTAGTCACAACATATTGGTGATATGTGGCAGCAGAGAGGGTGAGATAGATATATTGTACATTCATCCTACAAGTTTAATTTCAAGAGTGACAGGGGGCATGCCTGTGGTTAGCTGTGGAGATTACCTGATGGTACCAGCAAATAGGACAGGGTCCTGGGGGATGATGGACAGCTTGCTCCGCAGGTTCTGCAAGCCGATCTTTGTAATGTCCACCTCGTCTATCAGGATGGTCCCTTCTGCTGGCTCTGCTAACCTGAACAGAGCCACGGCCAGAGAGGACTTTCCTGCAGAACAAACATGACATTAATGGTACTATGGTATTAGAATGGTAGAAAACACACACACATTGCTTCCATAACACGGTAAAAGTCAGTCTGAAGTAAGCTATACAGCCTGAAATAAACACAATGAATTATTGGTCAGCTAATAGAACTAGATTAGTTTCAAACATCTTAAAAGCTGATTACCAGAGCCGGTCCTTCCCACAATGCCAACTTTCTGCCCAGCTTCGATGTGAAGTTGGAGTCGGTTGAGGACAATGGGGGTGTTCTCCCTGTACCTCATGCTATAGTCTTGGAACATTATGGAACCTTTCTGGGGCCAGTTTTCTGGGATTTGGGCCTCCTTCACATGCCTGGAACCCTCAGGAACATTCATCTGAACAAATCATCAACAAGGCAGACGAATTTTAGAACAATGAGCTGATATCAACAAAAACTTTGTTTAACCAGTAGGCTTTTAATACCGATAGCATGGTTGCAAACTAAAGGCCGATTTACGGTTGAACGTCAAAACCCAAGCTACACAGGAACTACTTCTGGTACTTGTGTAGGATGAAGAGACAACCACCGGAGCTAGCCTGCGCCTCTCCAAAACTGTAACTATGCGTCGGACGTAGCACCACAAGCTGCTGTGATTGGCCTGCTTGCTTTGGACACTGTGTATTTCCGTCAAGTAATTTCCTCCAAATTTCCGCATTCGACTTGGTAGTAAAATTACAATCATATATATATATATATATATATATATATATATATATATATATATATATATATATATATATATATATATTTTTTTTTTTTTTTTTTTTTAATTAATTAATTTATTTTTATTATTTTTTATTTATTTATTTATTTTTTATAACACTAACATTACTATTAAAGATACAGAGATTGAGAACTCACGGCGGGAAAATTTGTGGAACATTCAGGGTTTTTTTAAAATTTATAATATTTTGCACGTGAGTGGCTCAAAAACTGTCATGGAAAAATTTGGGGTAAACAATAACATGTGCAA
The DNA here is from genome assembly GCF_960531495.2 of Zeus faber. Classification (NCBI taxonomy): domain Eukaryota; kingdom Metazoa; phylum Chordata; class Actinopteri; order Zeiformes; family Zeidae; genus Zeus; species Zeus faber. Next base: position 35,782,641 of record NC_137190.1, on the reverse strand, counting down.
TGATATTAATAAGATGTGCAATAATGGTAAAAGAGGGTGGCGCTGCCAGTAGGCTTCTGGCGGCATTTGCAGTCAGTGCCCAGAGCTATCAATAGCTCACCACCATAGACGCCGCATAGCAAATACCACCGTAGTTCATGCTGAAATATGTCTCAGTCATTAGTCTGCTGTAGTGCTGGTAAAAAAAAAAAACTGGTTTTAATTCACATGCCACTTTAAATGCACATATCTGTATATACATAGGCATATTACTTCAACCTATTCCCTTTTATTTCGATTTATTTTTTATTGTATTTTATTCTATATATTTTTTATCTTATTCTAAGTATTCCACTTACTGTATTACGTTTTAGGAGTCAGTTAGTCGGTCTATTAGAAAGTAATTTTCTACTTTTTATTTTTATTTTATTTTTGTACTTTTTCCTAGGACTTATTGTGTGCCCTCACCGGGTGCGTTGCATTACATTTCACTGCATATATGTATGGAAGTATGTATATGTATGTGACAAATAAAAAATCTTGAATCTTGAATCTTGAATCTTGGTACCATGTGGCTTGTTCTCTTGGCACTGGTTGGTCCCAAACAGCTAAAGACCAATATACATGTAGCAACTTTTACACCAACATCCACCAACCACAACAATGTTCAACGTTGACATCAAGTCAACCATTTAATATCAGAATACACCAGATCAACACTGCACTCTTGGCCAACATAGAGAATTACATCCAAAATACTTAAATCACAGTCTAGATTTGGGGTCATGCGATCTTGCTGTCCTGTAAATCTTCTAAACAACAATGGCGGTCATCCAAGCGCAAGTGGGCAAGGCAAAGGAGCTTAATATGATTACATTTTTCTGGTAAGTATATATATATATACATACATACATACACACACACACAACATTTCATTTCGCAGACGCTTTTATCCAAAGCGACTTACAATTGTTCAAACACCGACGGACGCAGCCATCAGGAGCAACTAGGGGTTAAGTGTCTTGCTCAAGGACACTACAGCATGCTAGCAGGAGGAGCCTGGGATCGAACCAGCAACCTTTGGATCACTAGACCACCAGCTCTACCGCCTGAGTTACCACACACACACACACACACACACACACACACACACACACACACACACACACACACACACACACACACACACACACACACACACACACACACACACACACACACACACACACACACACACACACACACACACACACACACACACACACACACACACACACATTAGATAAAGTGAACAGATATTTATCAGATCCAATGAGCTAGCAGACTACATGCTGCTAAGGAATTGCCACAGCTATAGTTAGACAAAGGAGTACGGAGAGCATGAGCCCTTCCTAAACTTTAAACTATCAGGAAGACTAGCTTAAAAGGAAAGTTCCTCACCACATGCTAGTTTTTTCAATTACATTCATACCTGAATCATATACCTGATGATAAAGTAAAGAAATAATAATACATTTTAAAAAAAAAAAGATAGAAACTCTACATTCTGTTGTTGAAGGGAAGTGAAGAAAAATCTGTAAAATATTTTTAGTTATTTAATTCATGCTCTTTTGATTGTGTTAATTTGATTATCTGTTTACATTAATTGAAATGATTGAGATCTGTGTATGATTTCAATAGCACTCGCAATAAAATTACTAAACTTTCATGAAAGAGAGGAACTAGATTTATTTTCTGTGTTTCTATGTTCTGATTGGCTGAAATTCCATTTGACAGTTGTTGCTGTGTTGCCCATAGCCCTGTAGCCCAGTGTCTCATGATGTTGCTGGTTGAAATTGTCGGTTGATGTTGATGCAAAAGTTGCTATGTGTATCAGGACCTTAATTTGCGCTCTACTGTTTAGACCAGAAATCCTAACCTATGGGAGGGAATTGCAAGTGGGCAGATCATGGGCAAAAAAATAAAAAAATAAATATTAATTACCAAAAAGTTTTAAAATGAAAAAAAAACAACTAAAAATCATTTCATGGTATTTTTTCTTTAAAACCTTGAAAAATGCATCATCACTGATAGATAGGAACTTATGTTAGGGCGTACTACGTCCAAGCCGGACCACGATCAACATGCATCCGTACATTTTTTAACTTGCAGTGATGATTAAAATGGATGGTTGGCTAGGATCAGGTACAGTGAAAAGGAAAGGTGGACAGGCAGGACAGTCCCGCCTGTCAAACAAAAAGGAACGGTTCGGAGAAAGTATAGCACATCATTGGGATTTTTTTGGACAGGCATGGGAGACGAACCGTTAACACTTTGCGTGGTGTGTGCCGAGATTTTATCAAACAAAGCTCTGAAGCCAAGTAAACTGCGCCGTCACCTCGAGACAAAACACTAACAGCACATGTCCAAGCCGCTTCAATTTTTCGATAATAATCTCAAGGAGTATCAGGACAAGAAGAAAGTAATTTAAACGTCATGTATGGACACCGAGAACGCAAATTCCAATCTGTCCAACATAGCTGTGCGATTTGTGATGCCTTTACCGACGACGTATCTCTGTGAGACTGGCTTTTCAGCGCTTGTGGCATTGAAGACGAAATACAGGAATAAACTGAATGTTGAGCCAGATCTTTGCCTGAGACTGTCATCCCTTAAGCCAGACATCAAGCATTTGGTGTCTGCCATGCAACATCAGCCTTCTCATTAGGTGAGTTAATATTAAAGTCCTCCTGAGATATATTTTAACAATTATATTATAATTGTTAAAATATATCTCAGGTCTGAAAAGTTTTTGCGGCCCACATCCGACCAGAAGTAATACGGGAGCGAAACAGTGTGTTCTCAGAGGACGTTTATTTTAACATTCATATGCATTCTCGTACATACAGTGCAGTAGTGATTGAAGAAAAAAAGCGGTGGGTTAAAAATAACCTTCTATCCATGAAACTTTCGCGTAAGGTTAGTAAAAGTATCTAGTAAGCGCTGTCTTTCATGTAACGGTATGAAAGTTACGCAAAAGTTCCATACATATAAGGACATTTTTAACCCACCTCTTTTTTTATTTTACCACTACTGCATTGTATGATGAGAATGCATATAATTGTTAAAATAAACGTCCTCTGAGAATACACTGTTTGGCTCCTGTTCTACTTCTGGTCGGATGTGGGCCGCGAACGCTTTTGAGATTTTCAAGTGGGCCGCAAGTCCAAAAAGGTTGGTAACCGCTGGTTTAGACTATTGCAAGCGTTAATCAGTGAGAAGCAGAAGAGAAGAATGATAGTCTTACCTTGGTGTATTCCAGAAGTCGCTCCACTGAGCTGAACCTGGCCATTATCTCGTTTGTCAGTCTGATCACTTGTTGAAAAAACCCTGAAATCTAAGCACACATACATACAACAATAAACAACATTCTCTTATACACACACATCACCAGATTTCTCAAATGGAAAAAAATCTACATTTCTAGTGCCAGAGGTTAACTATTCAAATCTGAATGCGGAATTCCACCAAAGACGTGTTTGATGGAGGAGACTGGAGGGATAGCTTAAAGGAGGCGCTTGAGTGTGGTTTCGGACTTCCGTAGTCAGTACCTACAGACTCAGCGAATCAGTAATCTAGGACACAATCGACTAAATGGCGGACATTTTGGCAGTGACATTAATTTGGGGTCTGTCTCATTTAGGTGTTTCTGTGTGCCAGCATGAAGGTAAATGCACAGGAGTTGTCCATATAGATGTCAAAATCTCTGCTGTGAGAAAGGCATATATAAAGAAGCATGACAAGCTGAATTTCCTTTGGAGAGGCCCTTGACGATGTGGTTAATACCCAAACATATTTGTTGGCTGAACAGACCAAGGAACATGGATCATGGCATGAAAATAACATCCCTTCTTCTCTCTTTCCCTCCTCATTGGATTTACCCTTCGAATCTGTGTCCCCAGGGATTAGATTGGGATTTGGGATGTGGGTGGACCCTGCGACGCTTTGAGTGATATTGTTGTTCATAAGTATCTCCCCAAAGGGAATTAGTGAGCACTACTGCTATATGATGTTACTTTGCGAGTAGTACAATATGTTTGGAAATAAAAGTCATGATGTTGGACTTAAAAAGCAGTATGAAGTGTTGAATATTGAGTTTTTGTATTGGGCTGTTTTTTGGGCTAGTTTGATTGGCCGTTGGGCTGGTTTGGTCATGGAGCCCCAGCAACCCTGGGCCAGGAAATGTAACTGACAGTGTAGTGTGTCTTCCAGCATTGGCAGCTTTCATCTGTCACTAAAATTAAGTGATTGCGTTTGAGTTTCAGTCCCTTTACTACCCCACCCCACCATTTTTCTGACGATAGCTCAAATTTCCTTAGATTTCTCTTTTTTAGAGGTCTCTTTTTTCAGGCTTTGGAAAATTTGAAGGATATAATGAGAAACATACCTTGAATTATCTCCTGGTCGCACTGACCAGTAACACATAAGTTACTGAATTTGCAGTGCAAGTATTTTATATTTGTTAATTACACGTTAAAGCAATGGTTTTTGTGCCTTTTAAAATGGATTAACAGAAATAAAGCCTGGGAATTGTTTACCTGAGTGCTGTAAGAGAGTGCCAGGGCTTTTGTGGCACTGTCGATGACATCATTGGGGACTAGCACGACGAAGAGCGACACAACCAGGGTGATGATTACACTCAAGATGTCGAACTTGAAAAGCAGCCACCGCACACTGCAGTTAAACAGCATGAAGTGGTTGGTGTTGACATCACACATGGATCTGAACCTTGAACAGAGCATACACAAACAGAGTCATGCAGGACATAGAATCAATGAATCAATCAATTTCCAGTCTCTTTGAACATCAGATAGCTGAAGTTGGCCATTAACAGAGAATAGCAAGACTATCAAAGACTTGACCAGCGGTTCTGAACCTTTCAGACTCAGGGCCCACTTAAAAATCTCAAATGTCTTTGCGGCTCACATCCGACCAGAAGTTATAAGGGAGCCAAATAGTGTGTTCTCAGAGGACATTTATTTTAACAATCATATGCATTCTCATACATAGAGTGCAGTCGTGGTAGAACAAAAAAATGAGTGTGAGTAGTGATAGAAGAAAAAAAGCGGTGGGTTAAAAATAACCTTATATCCATGAAACTTTCATGTAAGGTTAGTAACAGTATCTAGTAAGCGCTGTCTGAAGGGCGCAGTGTTTTGAATGTAGCCTTCATCTAATGCCAGTGCTAATAAAACCAACAATAACATGAGCACATTAATAATGACTCACCTAATGAAAAGGCTGATGTTGCATGGCAGAAGCCAAATACTTGATGCTGGCTTAAGGGATGACAGTCTCAGTTGAAGATCCGACTCAACATTCAGTTTATTCCTGTATTTCGTCTTCAATGCCACAAGCGCCAAAAAGCCAGTTGTGGTGTGGGGATGGTCTAGTTGAGCAGACACACCTGACCTGGATCTAGGTGATTGGGTCAGAGTTGCTGCATACCTGTTGCTCGTTGGGTGGACTAATGAGCAGCAGTTAAAACTGCCATCCCCACACACACTCAGGATAGGAGCCCTCTCATGACAGATCCAGGGTAGGCGTGGCTGCTTAACCAGACCAGTCGTATCAGTACCTTCCCCCTTGAGAGCCACTGGACTTCGGTGTGTCACAGAAGCTGCTTATGGTCACTGCCCATCTCGTCATATAAAACGGGAAATAAAGGTGATTGCAGTGGGCAGTATTGATAAAGTTGACTGCTCTGACTGCCTCATCTAGAACAGTCTTTAGATCTGCAGGCATTTTCTTTATGGCCAGCGCTTCCCTGTGTATACTGCAGTGGACAGATGCTACCAGTGGAACCACAGCTTTTACCTGGGTGATGATTCCACTGTGCTGGCCCAGTATCGCACGGGCCCCATCAGTGCTCACTCCCACACATTTGGACCAATCAATCCCGTTTGAAACTATGAACGCGTTCAGAATGTCAAAAATGGCCTCAGCAGTTGAATGTGTCGGGAAAGATTTGCAAAACAGGAACTCTTCTTTTATCTCTCCATTGTTTTCATACCTTACATAGGCAAGCAGGTTTGATGGATTTGTGATGTCTGTCGATTCATCCAATTGGAGGGCATAAAAACAACTCTCTCATATGCTCATTATCAGCTGTTCTGACACATTCTCTGCGATATCGCCAATCCTGTGTTTGACTGAGTTATCAAACAATGAGATGAGGTTTATTGGCTTCATGCCTTCTCTCCCAACATCACCCCCACTATCTGTTTTGTGGTGGGAAGAATTAAATTCTTCCGGCTTACCAGCCTTGGCTATGAGTTGGGTGACCTGATAGGTCGCTTCACTGCTTTTGCGTTCTCAGTGTTCCTACATGACGTTTCGATGACATCTTTCTTGCCCTGATACTTCTTCTTCTGCTTTCGGCTGCTCCCGGTAGTGGTCACCACAGCGGATTATCTGCCTCCAATATCTTCTGTTCTGCGCATCTTCCTCCCTTACACGAACCACCTGCATGTCCTCCCTCACCACATCCACAAACCTTCTCTTTGGCCTTCCTCCTTTTCTCTTGCCTGGCAGCTCCATCCTCAGAATCCTTCTCCCAATGTAACTCTCATCTCTTCTACACACGTGTCCAAACCATCTCAATCTCGCCTCCCTCACTTTTTTACCAAACTGTCCAACCTGAGCTGTCCCTCTATTGTACTCATTCTTAATCCTGTCCATCCTTGTCACTCCCAATGAAAATCTCAACATCCTCAACTCTGCCACCTCCAGTTCAGCCACCTGCCTTTTTGTCAGTACCACCCCCTCTAAACAACAACATCCGCCTTCTCCACCTCCACTCCTTGCATTCTCAGCTTTTCACTGCTCTCCCTCCATTCAGGCACATGTATTCTGTCTTACTCCTGCTGACTTTCATTCCTCTTCTCTCTAATGCACGCCTCCACTTCTCCAGGCTCTCCTCATCCTGCTCCTTACTCTTGCTACAGATCACAATGTCATCCGCATAGTACATAGTTGTGTAAAACGTAAATAAAAACAGAATACAATGATTTTCAAATCCTTTTTAACCTATATTCAATTGAATACACTACAAAGACAAGATATTTGATCTTCAAACTGATAAACTTTATTGTTTTTTTGCAAAAAAACTCACTCACTCACTCAACCAAGACTCACTCACTCATTTTGAATTTGATGCCTGTAACATGTTCCAAAAAAACTGGCACAGGGGCTTTGTTTACCGCTGTGTTCACCTTTCCTTTTAACAGTTTTAAACTGATAACAAGTTTACCAGTTTGAACATTTAATATCTTGTCTTTGTAGTGAATTCAATTGAATATGGGTTGAAAAGGATTTGCAATTCATTGTATTCTGTTTTTATTTACATTTTACACAATGTCCCAACTTCATTTGAATTGGGGTTTGTATTTAGTTTTTGTCTTTCATTATTTATTAGTGGCTGTTGATGTTTACCGGTGTGTAAAGTGTATAAGTGTGTATGATTCTGCCTTTTTGACTTGATGCTGTCAAGTTTCAGAAAAGTTTATAACTAGACTATTACATATCAATATGAATATTAAGTTTTATACAGATCACATACTTCAGTATGTGAGCATGTACGTATTTATTCATATTTGCACATTCTTATATTTTTTATTTTGTTCATAGTAGCTAATGTAGTTATAGTTTTTCTATTTGTTCACTCTTCTTTTTTTTATTTTTAGGGGCCCCAACACTGGTAGTGAAGGTATTTGAGACCGTGGAAGAGAATTGATTAGCTGTAAAGCTCTGAGCTAAAGTGCTCTGATAAGTTCTGTGTTGAGGGTATGGCCCCATTGGGTTCATGTTTGGGTGGACAACACAGGGGTTTTTTTGTCTCCCCCCCGCCGCTTCTCTCTCTCTCTCTCTCTCACTCTCTCTCTCTCTCTCTCTCTCTCTCTCTCTCTGTCTTTAGTTCGACAAGTGCAACTCCAGATCAGGTCTAATAATCACCATGATATTTCCTAGATGGCCAAGGTCATGACAACGACTGAACAGGGAGTTCGTCTGATTTCCTGGAAGACGAAAGGTATGAATAAAGCAATCAAAATTAGTACGGTGTGGGGGATTCTACAAGAAACACACCTCCGAACCTCCGAAACTTCAAGTATTAAGAGGCCCTGGATGGGCCACCTATTCCACTCCAAATCCTCTAATAGGAAAAAAATAGCAATCCTAGACCCTAACAGCCATTATGTTGTAGTCTTGGGCATGTGCTGAACAAGTCTGCCAAACAAACAACTCAGATCACAAACCTTAGATCAAGCTCCTCTGTCTATTTTAGAATTATTTGGATTCGACTCAAATTTTATAGAGCCATTGGCGATCTGACTCCGCAGCCAGGAGAGATTCGAGGGTATCACAGGTTACGGTCCAGTCCATTATCTTTCCCTTCATGCCAATGAACTTCTTTTAAAAATTTCCAACCCCATCTCTTCTCTCCCCTCGAACTTGTCAATTCTCGATTAATTCAGCTTACTATCGGGTTATAAATTAAATCTCCACAAAAGCAAACTATTGTCAATTCATGTGTCAATTCATTAGCAAAAGTGCTCCCTCAATCTCTATTCCCCATCAAGATAGCAGTCAAAAGGATAGTAGTAAGAGGGATTCAAATAAATATAAAAAAAACAAAACCTGGGACTTTTCTTCACCAGTTCATACAAAGAGATGTTTGTTAAAAATTTCCAGCCACTACTAGATACATTGAAATCTGACATATCTAGGTGCTTCTTACAGTATATCACTTGTGGGACGTGTTAATCAGATGAAAATTATTCCTTCGTCAAAATTCTTATATCTTTTTCAACACATTCCAATTAACATCAACAAATATTTCTTTGTCAATCTTGACCGGCTGCTCAATTTATTCTGTCAGAGTAAAGAAACCTGCGCATCTCAAGAGATCAATTATTTAACTCTCCAAGCCTCACACTCCCAAATTTTTATCATTGGGCCTGCAAAATAATTAAACTTCTCTATTGGACCAGTTGTAAACCTCCTATTTGTCATCCACCTTAGGTCCATACAGAGATCTAGTCCTCATCTGCTCCCAGCTTCCTGTACAATTCAAAAAATAATCAAAGAACGCAGTGGTCATCAGCACTATTACAATTAAGAAAGCAATATGGTATACAGAGAACTTTGAGCTATGCGTCTTTCTTAAATAATCACCTTTTTCTTCCATCCCGTTCTGATTGATGGCCTATCCACAATTAATGACTTGTGTGAGAATGGGATCTTCCTTTTCAACCATCCATCCATCCATCCATTATCTATACTGCTTATCCTCGCAGGGTGGCGGGGGGGGCTGGAGCCAATCCCAGCTGCCATTGGGCGAGGGGCGGGGTACACCCTGGACAGGTCGCCAGTCTATTACTGAGCTGACATACAGAGACAAACAACCATGCACGCTCACATTCACACCTATAGTACATTTTTTAGAGTCACCGATTAACCTAACCTGCATGTCTTTGGAATGTGGGAGAAAAACCCACGCAGGCACAGGGAGAACATGCAAATTCCACACAGAAAGGCCACCTATTTGGTATTCCCCCAAGACCAAATATGTCCACTGCGGCACAGCATGTCATTGCCTTTACTACCTTACTGGCCAGACGTGCCATTCTTCTTAAATTAAAACACACATCCCCTCCATTGCACAACAGGTGGATCCAGGAGATCATCCAATGTATAAAGCTTGAAAAGCTAAGATTCTCTTTAAAATGATCCCTTAAGTCCTCATAAAACTTGGAGTCGCCTTCTAGACTTTATCAACAACCTCATTGTCTCTCCTGAAACCAAAGTGATGCTTCAGTAGCTGGAGAGAGAGAAACCCCGGTTATACTTTTGATGTCACAGTGCTACTGCTCAAACTCTATATTTTTGGAATCAAATCACAAAATTTCCGCTTCATGCCCCTTGGGGGAGGGGCCTTTCTGTGTGGAGTGTGGAATGTTCTCTCCATGTTTACGTGGGATTCCCTTCGAGTGCACAGTTTCCCCCACCCCAAAAGAAATGCATGTCAAGTTTAAGACACGCGTGCCAATGCCCCTGACCAAGGCAGTTGGTCCCGAGGCGCTGCTATTTGGCAGCCCACTGCTCCTAGATACATAAGATACTAGGATATGTCGAAAGCAGAGAACTTATTTCACCCAGAGAGATTAATAAAGTATCCAAAAAAATTTAAATGAGGCCACTGATGATGTTCTTGATGTCAGTAGTGAATCATGCAATGTGTTCAGATTATCCCCAGGATTATCCACATAAACAGAATGCCTCCCAGCCTACCAAGAATGGAGGCTATTTCAAATCATGAGAGAAGTTACTTGACTTTTCTTTTCAGTTTGAATTGAAAGTATATTGAAACTACTGTACATTATTGAAAGCGTAACCATGGACCGAGGACCATTGGTTGAAAACCCCTGGTCTAAAATAATAAATAAAACGGGAGAGCAATTGAGCAATGCTGTTTTCTTACATTTGTAGGTAGATATCTCTCTTGTTGTAGGCATAGATAGTGCTTAGGCCTTCTACACTGGAGGATGACAGGGAGATCCAGGGGGAGCGACTGACATCTTCCATCCTCTTCAGCTGACCAGTCCCACTGAGGCCAACGCTGCACGGAGAAACACAGCTCATAATACTGATACTGTTCTACACCAGTTATTAATTGGTGATCGGAAAATGTTATTTTGGCTATCACCCGATTATTAATAGAAATTAAAATTTTCATCACTAGGACAATGAAGAATGTACTGTATTTTACTTCATTATCCTATATTTGTCAATCCAGGCTGTCCTGAATCCAATCCAATGGACTGTAATGAATCCACAAAAATGCGAATGTTACCAGGTATGAGTAAAGACACGCTTTGTCATTGTTGACAGTAAACAAAATGGGGGGTCAATGGTCAAGCAAAACACACTTTTCTCAGAAGACATTTTGACATGCCAAGGGTAAAAACAGCTGAAGCAATGTCATTAATTGTGAGTCTGTTTCATTCAGGTGTTTCTATGTGCCAGCATGAAGTTACAAGTACAGGAGTTGATCATGCAAGCAACACAAGCAAGCTTCATGACAGGACTTGGCATAATTTGCAAATGGACAATCAGTATACATTTGATATGATTGGTGATTTGAATTCACTAGTTAACTATTTTCCGCCATTCAAAAATCAAAACAGTCAAAAATACTTCAAAATGTAAACTCATGACAGTGAAGACCACACAACATTATTTAATTGATGTGGTTTCCGTAATTTATAATATTTAGGTATTTGTAAAATTGTATTCAATAGTATAGAGGCCATTCACTTGAACAGTACACCATCTTATTGAGACAGATTTATTTTCAAACCTTGGTGACATACTCTCCCAGTGGCCATTGTAAAGATCTGCTTCAGAAGAGTGTCCAATATGTCAGGAAGGATTACAGTTTGTCGGACAAATTCCAAAACGGTCACGTCAATTTTCAATGTAATGATATTGAACGCTACATGTGCATGAACTTACATTTTGGACTGAAATCTAGTCCAATTTGAAAACAAAAAAATAAAGTAAAGATAAACCACATCCTACAGCTACGGAACGCTTGAAAGTGCTAATTCGGCATGTGTGTGGAACCTCAACTCATTGAATATGAGTTTGATTTTGATCCATTTGCCTTGGATCAATCAATTTTTTTTCCCAATATCAGTCTAGAATTAAGTGTATTTTCTATGTGCAATCCTATGATTTGTCAAATTTGTAACATGTTATTTAATTTGTATGTGTTTCCTGAAACACCTCTTAAGGTGAGAACGAGTGCTTCTTCCCATCACTGTCTATGGTGCTGCTGGAAAAGTTTAAGAAATGTAAGTTTTCCTATTGGAAAATATGTGCAAAACATTCCAGTTTTGGTTCATTCCTATTGGTTAATTTTCACAATGTAAATTTAATATCTTAACACGTTATGTTCTAGTTTCTACTAGACTAATACACTCCAGAGGGATCACTTACACAGTATACAAAGAGATGATTACTGCGAAGACAACCACTGGAACAAGCACGGGAACAATTATGGCTGCAACGGTGATGAGTATGAACAGGAAAGCCAGACCACAATGAAGATAGTTGCCAATGAAGAGGGGGATAAGGACATCTGCTTCATCCTGGTCTTTGGAGAAGCGGTTCAGCATGCGGCCCGTGGGGGTGGTGTCAAAGAAACTCATAGCAGAGGCCATGACCTGAAAGACACTCAAACGGTGATTTCTGTTTTGTTCTGTTTTGCTCTTCCAAGGATTGGCAGTCCTTGAATGAGCAATCATTCACATTTCAGCAACTTCTGATTCAATTTGGGTGTAATGCAGTATAAATAACATTCTTTAGAACTGCTGATACTTTGAAAAGCCACGTCACTTTAATATTGTTTTCAAAGATTGTTACCTTTTTCAACATGTTGTTGTGGAGTATGGAGGAGGCATGCAGGGTGGCCTTAGTGAAGGAAATGTCCTTTAGGATGGCAACAACCAACATGACAACCAGCAGCAGCCCATAAACCAAATGGTAAAATTGCAGGTCTGGGTTCAATGAAACGTTGCCCTGGTCTTCCTCTGTTACATTGGCGGTCTAGGTCAGAACACAGGAAACACACCTCAAGATTGATACATGTTTAGAACCAGACTTCGCTTCAGCTCCAACCTGAGTCTCTTTCATAGTACTACAATTCCCAGCTACTATAGGGGCTACCTACTACAACCACACTATACAATGAGGCGGCAATTAGGAAAAAAGTTGTGGAACGGTGAGAGTGAAGTGTGAAGTAATGCAAGAGCGAATTTAGTTTAAAATTCAGCCTACAAGGGAGGCTGAATTGGTGGAGAAGTTGAGTTTCTGTTTATGTTCCACGACAATATTGTAGGAGGCGACAAAACCGTTTACCCGCCTCTCATCATGCTAAACATTGAGAATTGTTTTGCACAATCTTTGGCAGTTGTTAATGGAGCACTCCAAACTGATCACCAGTCAGTGCAGATAGCATTAACTAGTAGTCAGCCCAGAAGTTTTATTGACAACACAATGGTAATGGAATTTGCAAGGACTTACAATGGTTGTGGAGTGGATAATCTTATGTCGAAAAGTGATTGGACATAATTGCAAATAATGTGGGAATTAGTTTGATCTGTGTTAATTCTAGCAATTGCAAGATCCAGGAAAATCCAGGATCAGTAAAACTTGGTTAAAACACCTTATTTAACATCAGATCCTGTTCAAATAGAACAGCGCTGAAATAAAACGGCATTACACAACATCACGCAGTGATGCACACGCAGAGTGGACGAGGGAGGCGTGGGTGTGAATGAAAGCCTCCCCATTACAGGATTGCAGGATTTACTATTTAGAAGTAAAAGTAAATTAAGCATTGTGCATTGTGATCTTAGGCTAGTGTGCAGCTCCTATGCCATAGGAACCCAGTTCATAAAGGTCACGTTGAGCAGTTGAGCAGTGAGTATTGCAACACTAAAACGATTTTTACACACGTGTCAGCACTCGGGGGTCCCTTTCTGTGGGTGGCCTAACGCTTTGTGGTTGAGCTGTTGTTGCTCCCACTTTCCACTTCACAATAACAGAACCAACGGTTGACCGGCAAGGTCTAGCAGGGCAGTAATTTGAACTGTTGGAAAGGTGGCATCCTATGACAGTGCCATGTTGAATGTGACGGTTCTTTCAATCCATTCTACTGAAAATGTTTGTCTAACAAAATCGCATAGGTGTCTGCTGACTTTACGTATGCACCTGTTATTAATGGATGTGGCTGAGATAGCCAAACCCCAGCCTTTCCGTTATTATAACTGCCGGTTTTTGACTGGGAAAAACTGTTGAAGTCCGACATATTTAAATCTGTGCGGTCATAATGTCTGGTGAAAATAATTCCCTCTAAGCACAATTTGAATTATTGCTGGGCGTTAAAAGAACAAACCGTAATTATTGCCATTTTTCTCCCCTCGATGTGGAAATAAAATAGACTTGATCATTTCGATTAAAATAAAATCTGCAGATCTGTTCATTTCTGTGTTCGGCAAGTTGCAATGAAGCCAATCAGTTTGGGCGATCTAAAAGCTGACCTCTCACCTCTAACCATCAAGTTTGTCAATATCGAAATAAGCTCCGCCCCCCTCCCTCGTGGCCAGGTTGCGCTTTTAAGCACAGTATATACAAAGCCAGCGTCCAGAACATGGAAGAGAAGCAGAAAGATGATGTATCGCTGGGAGACATACATTCATGGTTTGGCAATTTTTTGCATATTTAAGTTCAGACCCATAGCATAGACGGTAAATATTCACTGTATAAAATATGTCGATGAAACGTCCCGATGAAGATGGGCAACACCACAAACTTTATTAATTATTTAGACCTACTTGCCATATATATTTTGTTTTTGGTTTGATCAAAATGTTATTTTAGTGAAATGTTAATTAATGCAGCTGAAATGAATATTTCTACTTGAAATCAAATAATTTCCATTCCTGAACAATAAGTAATTATTTGATTTGATTTATTTTTAAAATGACGTTAACTGACAGGACTTATTTTATTTTGAATATTTAAAAAAAAAATTGTATATCTACATGCCTTCATGATTTCATTCTTTATATAGCCTGCCTATCAATTGTTTTTAAGATCAATAAATACAGATAGTATTTGACCAGAATCTCTCCCATTTGTCCGGGACATTAGAATCTCCCAGGACACGTTGACCGGCACCAATTTCTTCTAACTGAAACCCTGCCAAACCCATTAATAAGAAGCGGTGTCCACATACTTGCCGCTAGTGTATGTGTGTGTGTGTGTGTGTGTGTGTGCGACACGGTCCTCACCCCATGGCCCTGCGCCATCCAGACGCTGAGCCACCAATTGCTGATGACTGTGGTTCCCATAAACAAGGCGTGGAGGAGGACAACGAGGAGAGTGACAATGTATCCTGTAGGGACAGAAAACCATCCATATCAAATTACACAGCCATCAGTGTTTCATTCTGCCTGTGTGTGTGTGTGTGTGTGTGTGTGTGTGTGTGTGTGTGTGTGTGTGTGTGTGTGTGTGTGTGTGTGTGTGTGTGTGTGTGTGTGTGTGTGTGTGTGTGTGTGTGTGTGTGTCTGTGTGTGTGTCTGTGTGTTGCAGACCTCCTGTTGCCTTAAAGTACTGATGGTAGGTCTTCCAGGAAACTGAATTTCCAACATCTTCCTGTTTCACCAGTTGTTTTTCAAACTCGATCTCTGCTTCAAAGGAGAAGGAATCCAGTCAACCCCTCCACAATTAAGGGACCCTCCATTCTGGACTGGGCTGTCATGTCGTGTATATCAGCCGACTGTATCACACATTAACTTGAAATCTAATGGCTAGAGCACAGTTCTAAAATCCTCATAAATTCACATCAAATTTGATGCCTGAAAACAAACAAAAGTGTCAAATAATGGATACAATTTTAGATGGTATTTGATTTCATATCAACAAATTACATAATCAAATCATAATGGGGATGGTAGCTCAGGCGGTAGAGCTGGTGGTCTAGTGATCTAAAGGTTGCTGGTTGGATCCCAGGCTCCTCCTGCTAGCATGCTGTAGTGTCCTTGAGCAAGACACTTAACCCCTAATTGCTCCTGATGGCTGCGTCCGTCGGTGCTTGAACAATTGTAAGTCGCTTTGGATAAAAGCGTCTGCTTAATGTAATAATAATCATAAATTATTTTATAAAAATAAAAAAAATTGTGCCAGTGTTGTTTTTGTTGCCGCTGTTTAAGTGTCCTGGAAGATTTCAATGTCCCCAAAAAACAATGTAAAAAAAAAAATAATAATAATATATATATATATTTTATGATACGACACAAAAAAAAGATTCTTTCACACCCACCTTTATTTTCGCAGATGTTTACATCTTCTGTCTCATCTGATATGTCGAATGCTGAGAAAGACAGATTGAGATATTTATTATATAAGACTGATTGAGATATTTGAAATATTTATCTGAAGCACAGTGTAAAAAACTGCCTCAGAACTGTTTTTCAACTCACAAAACAGTACAGCCTCATTCTATCAGAACAGGCTGTCCTGAACCGGCTTCAGTGCTTCCTATCAATAAGTCCATATAGCTTGGAGGTAATGGCATGAAATATCGTAGTAGGGTATATTGCAGTTCAAAGATGCCACAATATGCCTGACCTCTTAGGCAGAAAGAAAAGTGATAATAACTACAGTATATCCGCTGTATGCCCACAAACTTTTCATGGTATCTCACTGAAGCGCTCGTTCATTAAATACAACCTATGCACAGCAGATGGCGCAACCATGATTTTGGAAGTAAGTAGTCTAGGCTTAAGTTCTCCATGACAAATTGCATATGGAAGCGGAGCCCGCTGGTTGACAGGGAAACGCTAAAAAGCATACTTGGATAGCATGGCCACAAAAAGGAAACAGAGATTGCAAATGCTCCATCTCGATTTAGGTCTTACGTGGGGCAGTTCTTATAGTTACCAGTGCAAACTAAAACAACACTAGTGTTGTAAAGAAGACAAAGACAATTTGTAAATTGGTTTGAGCAGCCATACCTGACCGGGATCTAGGTGGTTGGGTCAGAGTGGCTGCATACCTGTTGCTCAGTGGTTGGGCGAACGAGCAACAGGTTAAAACCCCTATCCTCAGACACACTCAGGAGAGGAGCCCTGTCATGACATGCTCAATCTGCTCCTCGCTAATTCCACCTAGCCTCCTCTGTACAATAAACCAGTGTCTGCAATCCATCATCTTCTGTGTCTCTGTGCCGGAGGGCCCTGGAAACGCCACTTGAGTGTCATTGGGTAGGCAGAACTGCCACAACACTATAAGCACATTATACACCATATATACTGTATACATCTCATCTCATCACCGTTCTCAGTCTCGTTCCCGCAGTCTGTCAGTATGAACTACGCTAGCATTCACAATCGCCATGCCCCCTTACTGTGAAATAACACGGGTCCACGGGCTTATTGACCAATTTACTTAACGACCTGGTCCTAGGAATGGAACTCGGTCGTTAAAACAGAAGTCTTTCTTTCTGTAGACATTTGAATTTTCAAGTGCCACCAAGGCTGCAGGACAGACGGTTATTTTCCATTGCCCTGGCTGTCACTTCACAATAATAAGGAAGCGTGATATGTGCAAACATTTGCATTTTGCAATCCTGCAATGGGGCAGCACTTCTGCCTGTGTCAACGTCCAGCCACCATCTCATGTTGGTATTAAGGCAACAAAAGGAAGTCGAAGAACAACTGCTTGAAGCACGCAATGAAGAACATCAGGAGTTGATGGGGAATTTTTTGTTTGAATTGTACGTCAAGATAACTGTGATTTGTTTATGTCAGAAGTCAGAGACTCTTGACATTCCTGTGTGTGCAAGGTTTTAAAGGCCATCGAATAAAATTACTGTACTGTATTGTGAATGTTTTCTCTTTAGACGCCTACAATCACCACCTGCAGCTCTACTGGAATAGCATTTTTTACTCTGATTTTACATAACTGGGTGACAATTATCAATGTAATGGAAGTTTGTGGAGCTTCAGAGATCATACTTAATATATGAATAACCTCAATCATTATTGAATATATAATATAATAATTATATTTTGTGAACTATTCAATCATACATATTAATATATTAATGACATGAATACATGGAAATTATTTTTGTGTATTATTTTAATATATTATTTTGATGTATTTTGATACAGTATTTGTACAGTATATATAGTCTGTGGCGGTATCGCCTGCCATGCCCACCCAAGTGGCATTTTCAGGGACCTCTCGCACAGAGACACAGACAAGGGGGTTGTAGACCCCAGTTTATTGTAGAGAGTGGGCTTGTTGGAATTAGCCCAGGAGCAGATAGAACATGTCATGACAGGGGCTCCTTTGTAGATCATTTTTGGCTTCTCGCAGATGATACCCTCCGTCACATTATCTCCTGCGAGCTGCTTCTCCGTCAACCACACCAACAGCAGATTCTCCATCTTTTCATGGACAGCGGTCCTCAGCTTAGACATTATTACTTTAACGCCCTTGGCTGGCGTAATACCCTTTATCGTCTCCTTCTGCTTGAGTATGGTACATATCGTAGAAGTACTACGCTCGTACTGCCTCGCCAATTCCATCACATGCACATCTGCTGATTTTTTTCTATAATTTTGTGCTTTAAGTCAATGGACATCATCCGCTTCTTCTTCTCAGCACTTTGCAAAAAAATGGCAAAATAACTGCACAAAAAGCACAAAACGCGAGCACAGAACACAAAAGCGATGCTTCCAAGCTCAGGTAACCACGTGAAGTGAAGGAGTGAGACGAGGGATGCTGGCCGGATTCGCTCGCCCCACCAACCAGCGGCGGTACCTGAAGCTTGCTCCTCATAACTCACATTTTTGCCCACAAATCAATACAAAAAATCGACGGAACGACGGCTCGTAACTCGGAAAAGTTGTATGTTAGTGCGCTCGTAACTCAAGGTACCACTGTTTGTATTAATATATTAATGATATGAATACATGGGTATTTTTTTCTGCATCAATTATTATTTTAATTACTAATATTGATGTATTTTAATATTTGTACTATATTACAGTATATATAGTCTTCATATATTTTAAATTTGTACAGTATAGTTTTCATATAATTATATTTTGTAAACTATGACCTGGCAAAAGAAAATACAATACATCCTCCGACAGAACTAGCGGCCTCAGGAGGGAGGTGATGCTTTAACCCCACTGGCTCACAGAACAGGATGGAGGTCATGAACTAGTGGCCTCAGGAGGGAGGTGATGCTTTAACCCCACTGGCTCACAGAACAGGATGGAGGTCATGAACTAGTGGCATCAGAAGAGATCTTCGCTGGAGCCTTTGTGTACTTAGCTAAGCAACCAGCCCATCCACCCATGCAGATTTGGTTTTACCTCACAGATTAGTCAGGAATGGACATGACTAGACCAACCTTCAAAGACTTTGTTATTTATGTATGTTGATATGAGGTTTTTATTGAACTGTGCTATTACTTAGCACTACCTAGCAGTATTTATTGTTACACTAATGTCTCTGTCGCAATGTAGCTTGAATGTTATTCTCCCTTGTAAGTCGCTTTGGATAAAAGCGTCTGCTAAATGACTAAATGTAAAAAATGTAAATTGAGCTCTCAAACAAAACATTCTGGCTCACCTTGGTTCATCGCACCATAGTCTGTGCTGTATTTTTTCTCTGACACCCTTCTGGTCCGCTTCTTCTCTTTCTGAGCATGGAAACAAGATAAAGAAGCCTTTTTATCTAGGCCATCTAGGTCGCCATTTAGCCCTAAGATCTCACCCAACATGTGCATTGAACGATACATTCCGTGCTAACTAACTATACATCCACTCCCTCTAGTGGTACAGGGTTGCCATGACAACATTGGCTCTATATGGACATGGAATGGGGGTTTCTTTACACCGTAGGCATCCCTATTTGCACTTTCTATGTGACTCCTTTTTGGTCAAAAGAGCTGGTTTCACTCTATCTATTCCACCAGTTATGGTAGCCATCATTGGTAAAGGCTGCCACCTGTACTCTCTTATTCATGTGGATAAGAAATGATTGCAATGGGTCGGGAGGTAGCTAGAAGTTATGCTGCGTTTCATTAGAAATCAGAAATCATCAAGTCCAAGTTGGTAGTCCCCCATCTGCGCTAAATGTGTACATTGCTTCTGTTTGAGACAATATATAATATTTGTGTTTGTTTGGCAAGCTCGTCAATTTAACAAGTTTAACATGTGTTAACATAACATAAAACCTACGGACTACTTCAAATTGACATCGGACGTATTTCAAACTCTGTGACTGGGCTGATGAGCGCTGATTTAAAAATAAAATCTCTCAGATTATAGAAGGAGCAGCACTGGTTTTTAATATATGGTATTTGTGATGCTAAAGTGGCAAAGGAGTGTGGCAGCTCTCTTACATCGTCCTTTTCCATCTGGTAGTTGGTGATGAGCTGAGCATAGTGTCCATCAGCTCTCATCAGCTCCTTATGACTCCCCACCTCCAGAATCTCCCCTCCTTCTAGAAGCAGCACCTTGTCACAGGACTCTAGATACTGACCAACACAGGGAGGGGTGGTCAGATTAGGAGAACAGAATTATTTTGGCCAGCTTGACTATCTTTTACTAAAGGAGTAATTCAGTTTTTTGTTTCTTACCCAGATTCAGACAAGAAGGCTAATACCAATTTCCTCCTTGTGTGCTCAGAACCGAGATATAGACACATACAAATCCGTTGAGATTTCAAACTATGTGACGATGAACCCTCAGAATCTTGAAATTCCAGAGGAACTGGTTGATGGCATGAATAAACTAATGTGTTTACTTGTTGTTGTTTTTTTACATATACTGTACAGTATACATATACTGTATATATTTTATAGCGGTGAAAGGTGAAAAAAATCCATATCAAATATCAAGGCAATAGATGCCTTGATGATAACCCAAGTGTGTTCAGGATGGTTAGATCAGATGGTCAGAACATGTCAGACTGTCATGTTAACCTTCCCGTTATCTTAAATTGAAAGAGGGTGCTTTTAACCTCAGAAAAACACAAAGACTAAATAAAAGGGGCATGGTCACTTCATGGTAAGAAATTTGCAACGCCTCCATTTCTTTTCATATAATATGAACCTGTATCCGTACAAAATGTGATGCTTTTATCGCAAAAGGGCCAATTGTTCTTAATTAATTTTTTTTAACATTATTTGTTTTCCCTCCAGTTTTTGAAGCTAAACATAACTAACACAGCAAGACAATTCATTCACAATTCAAATTTAAACACAATGAGAAGGGTAGCAATCATTATTAGTGCCATACAAAAGCGTATGAGCCACACAGACAAAACATCGGTCTCCTCCATTTTTATTTAAAATGGAGGATGCAGTCTGATCCGTCCCAGACAATTTTGAATTTAGATTTGGATACACAACATTAACGGAAGAATTGTGTACATGTAAGGGCATACATTTCTTAGTAGATAAACCGAGCCAGCGGTATAACTTCCTTTATTCAATCCGTTCAACTCTCCCATAGTAATAAAATACTAATTCCTTTCCCTGTGACTCAGTATGTTTACATGCATACAATATTCAGAATTAGATGATATTTTGAATATGATGCATGATTTGGGCTCCTTCGTACAAACCATGTTTGGTTGATTCGTCAGTCGGACAATGCAATCCAAAGAATTTTTCAGCTCTTTCATTTGGGTGAGCATGACTGCGTTTCATCATAACAACTTCAACGCGCAATGTACAGAACTGTCTTTATGGGTTAAATGAGCAGAGTAACCATTAAGGTGTATACATGGCTGAATCAATCAAATAATCTATCTCTGTCAATGAGAATATGTTCAGCGCTTTATTAAGATCAGATGTTACAAATACAGCATTTACATGACAGTTGTAATATTCAAAATATCACCTTATTCTGAATAAAATCAGAACTTTAGTGTTTGATTTGGTTTTGGTTCAGTTCAGTCCTACCTGCAGCTGGTGAGTGACCAGGATGATGGACTTCCCCTGCAACTCCTTTTTGATGCCTTGCTCAAACATCTGTTTCCCCACGTGAGAGTCTACAGCAGACAGAGGATCATCCAGCAGGAAAATGTCCTTATCAGAGTAGACGGCTCTGGCCATGCTGATTCTCTGCTTCTGCCCCCCTGACAGATTAAGACCTCGCTCTCCTATCTGCAAAGAACACAGAAGGAGACTTCCTGTTTAGGGCACCAGCCAGGCTCTGATACATCGCAGAATCACCAACCTACCAGCTCTGTGGCAATATTAGGTTTGCCAGCCAACTAGATGTTCAATGATCTATACCGGAAGCATTTAATCTTATATCTGATATAACAATTTTACACTATTTAATAAACTGGACTACAGGCTACAGTCTTACCACTCAGTGAGGAAGACTGGAATTCTGTAACTGAGAAACATTCTTTAACCGTCACAACAGGCAATATTAGATACCTTGATATTGATATCTCCACCAATCAGTCACATTGGTTTACTCTTTTACTTTACTCTGTCACTATAACCCAATTTAAGAAGACTTTACCCACTAGAACAAACTACCCATCTCAATAATTGGCAGGATAGCAGCATTAAAAATTAAAATACTACCAAAAATAAACAAAGTTTTCTCAATTTAACCAACAGCAAACTGGTTCAGTACTCTGGATTCTATAATTAATAGATTAAGTCTCCAATTTGACACAACCCGGATTTTCAGGTTAAAACTTCAACCATTAATCTTAATTTTTATTATTCCCAACACTAACGCAGAGATATGATATTGGTAGTCACTGCTGCAATACCTTTAACTTCAGCAGTCTCTAAAAGTGACAATAAATTTAATTTACAACACCCTCGACCACCTTCGATGATTGAACACCTTACACATAGCCAATTTTTTAAATCCCTTTTTCTAGAATATACAAATTCTGTGTATATAAGACCTTGCTGTTATCATTGATATCACCTTCTGATAGCATATTTGTGAAAACACATTTCTATGACCCGAAATTCCAAAATGCTTCTTTTCCGGTACAGAGTTTTACAAGGAGCACATATTACCCCACAGAAAATGTTCAAATGGGATTACTGGTCAAAGTCCCTTATGTAGTGTTGATTAAGGCTGTGAAGAAACCTGCATTAATGCAATGCCATGGTTGCGGGACATCACCATGGTATTACCATCATCACCGCAAATTTGATATATATATATAATTTTTTTTTTATTATATATATTTTTTTGTTTAACATTTTTCTTACAGGAAGATATGAAGTATAGACACTAAAATCATTGCTAAATTATCATCATTGACTGTCTTCCATGCTATATTCAAGGACTTCTGAAGAAACTGCAGTTGCTCCGTCACCTCGTCATTTCAGCTTTGCGTGCCGCGCAATGGGGAGGGACAGTCTATTAAACATTATGGTGGATATCGTTTGTGTGTGTCCAGTTATTTAGAGTTATTTCTAGGGCTGCGCCTGACTCACAAATGTGTCAGTCCAATCAGATTTGGCTGTCAATTCGAATTGAAACGTGGCACGGCTCTCCGCAATTGGGGCGCAGAGAAAGCTGTGTTTGTGTCTGTGTCCAGACGTGGACAATTCACACTGTGGTGTGGGGATGGTGTGGTTTAAGCAGCCACACCTGACCTGGGTCTCCGTAATTAGGGCCCAGGATCAGAGTGGCTGCATACCTGTTGCTCACTGGTTTGTCTTACGAGTAACAGGTAAAACCCTCATCCCCACACACACTCAGGAGAAGAGCACTTGTCATGACACATGTCTATCTGCTCCTGGGCTTATTCCAACCAGCCCACTCTCTACAATAACCTGTGTTTGAAACCCCGTCTTCTGTGTCTCTGTGCCGGAGGTCCCTGAAAATACCATCTAGGTGGCGTGTGGTAGGCGAAACCGCCACACATATGTATAAAAATATATTTATGATTAACATTATTTACAATTCTGCAATGAAATATTATCCCTGTACATTTTTGTAAGCTTTTATCTCTTTTATCCTGCAAACACCATATAAAGTCAGAACACGCAACAAGTGTATCAGCTTGTATTAGTAATTCTGCGTGTCACCAGGACTCGGAAAACTCGAGTCACCGTGTCATAATGTGAATCACTGCTGTGTTCATTGGAAACTCAGAAAATTTTACTAATTTTAGATGTAATGCTGATATAAAGAGGTATGTATTTGACTCCAACTTAAAGAGTGACAGCACGGACTGATGCTATGTTCCATGGGAATTCAAAAATGTGTTGTTGGTGTCGATAATGGACCCTGTGTAATACTGCCTGCAGCTATATTTATTGTTATTATTATTATTATTATTATTAGTAGTAGTAGTAGTAGTAGTAGTAGTAGAAGTAGTAGTAGTACTAGTATTATTCATAATAATAATAATAATAATAATCATAATAAATTGTGATTATTATCGCTTATGTTTGGCCATCTTAATATAGTCTTTTATGTTGACACTTCCACCATGCATGAATGACCTTTTTTTTTATTGGGTTGGCTATGAGCACATTACACGACTTTCAAAGTCGTCATATTGCTGCACTGTTCACAGTACACAACGTTCTGTCTTGTGATCGGGAATCTAGCAGTCTTGTGGTTTGCACACTACATGACTGATTGGTGATGGGGGGTCAGACATTAGAAGAAAGGGAGGAATCCCTTTCTAGTCTGTCAGGTCTCCAAACTACGTTTTCTCACGAAAACACAGCCAAGAATTTATGCCGGAAATGACACAATACCATTTTTTTATTTGATTCCTTATCACTGTAAAAAAAAGAATAAAATCGAAATTTAGGAAATGTATGGGGCGTTCTAATAATTCATCCGCTCCGACTCAATAAACTAAACTCATTAAAATATCAATATTTTATATGAATATGTCCACTTGAGAGCTCCACCGACCAGATTTTACATCCATGAATTCTGCCCTGCTAAATTCCACACTGCTGAACACTGCTGCCGCACTGTTGGCTCTTTTCCTCAGTGCCACTCTGGAACCAGTTTTACAGTTATATATTCCAGTTAACGCGAACAACTCCAGTTAGGCACCGGCATTGAACCGGCCCTTGAAAAGCCTTGGTGAAAAAAGGGTTATCAGTAAAGTCATTTTTGTTTCCGGGTTACTTTCTGTCCAACTAATTGACCCTGTCAAATTTCCATTTAATAGCTTCTTTATGTTATTTAACCGTCAGGTTTAGAATCTATTGAAGGATATTGCTGACATGTGCATTACAACATTGTCTGGTCCAAGGTGACTCTCACTACACATTTTGGAAAAAAAGGTCAGCATTGATTCCTACCTCAGTTTGGTCTCCACAGGGAAAGTTCTCCAGGTCAGCTCTGAGGCAGCAGGCATTAATGACTCTGTCATACCTGACAGGGAAAAGCCATTAACAGCCAACTTATTCATACACATCTATTTCCAACTCCCTGTCTAGTTTTAAAATATAATTATGAAAGTTCCTCTGGGATTAATAAAGTTTTACATTCTCTTATTTTATGATAACAAACAAGCGCATCAAATAGAGAGGCTACCAACAGTTACTGTTAACTTAGTAAACCAACATTCCAGCCGCAGTGTCGTTTAGTGCGCGCTCCTTAAATGACCTCATTGCGGCGCTCGCGACAGTGCCACATGGCAATTTTGCGCGAGGATGCGCACCTCCCAATTTTTGGAATCTTTGGTGTGCTTCAGATAATTCATGATGGACGCACTACGATGGAAGGTTGTGCAAGGAGGTCCACAGGTACAATCTGTACGATCCATCCAAGCGTGACGACAGAAATAACCATATGTGTGGAATTTATGGAAGGAGATAGCACTGTCTCTGTCCAAAGATTTGGACTATTTTAATACCTCGGGACTTCTTCGTAATTTTTACACCAACAATTAGCACAAACAACTATATTTTTATATTGAAAAAAAAACTGCACCTATTACATTAAATATACATCCATTTAATATTTTCTATTTTAATTTGGCAACGTGCAAATATGTTTATGCTCTCTGGTAGTGCGCACACCATCAGCCGCGTGACTCGCTTGCAGTGACTATAACAGAGCTATAGACTAACTATAGCCACCATTGTAATGATTGGCCTCAGGGAACATGTAACAGTAAAATCAACAAATTCAGTTCAGAAATCTAGTGGAGTAAAAGTGAAAGATGCTAGAAATATAATAAAACTCACATAAAATACAAATAACAAAAAAAATGTAAACACACAACATTCTCCTTATTTGTTACTTTACACCCCTGCCAAGAGTCATGTCAACCAAGACAGCCCAGTATCCTGGGCTTTTTTTTAGCATTTAAGTTTGGTTCTCATGCACAGCCAGGTGGGTGCCTTGACACAGGGCCTTGGAGCTTTGTCAACACCTCGATGACTTCTGCCAGAAATAGGTTCCAACCCCTGAGAAGCCCATAGCCCTGCCTCCTGTATGGACAGTATCTCCCTCTTGGCCTCTCAAATCTCATTATTTATTCATGTTTCGTAAAAAAAAAAAGGTTTGCTTTGAGTAAAGTGCTCCCTGGACAATGTGGCTTCTGCCAAATCTTGAGGCGGAGCAAGATTTTCCATTTAGCAGTAAAACCTTAGAAACAATCATAAATCACCCTTAATTATACATCTGGATACCTTGGCTTAAAGGATAGATTTAACATTTTCAACCCAGGCCTTGTTCATAGCACAACCACGCTCAGTGCTTTACTTTTGAAAATGCTCTTTCAATGTATTTAATTAAAGACCTGTCATTTTTAATAAAGCCTGGTTTAAAAAAATAGCAAATCTATCCTTTGAGGTATTATGACCACCAGTAGCATTCTTAAATAAAGACAATTCCTTTATTGTAATCAAAGAGTTTGCAAATCAAAAGGATTGGCAAACTTGCCAAGGCATGGTCATGATAGTCACTAGCTTCCCTATGCACACATGGTCAGAGGTGTGCAAACAGTTAGAAGCATTGGTAGGTACAAACACATTTCAATAAATTCCTTGCTTTGGTAAGAAATGGTTGTTTGCAGGATATACACATGGTTGTGCTGTCTGTGCATCATTCATTGAAACTAGCTGTATTGTTTTGTGTCTTTTCTCGGTTAATAATGACTTATACCTATCTTGCTTGAAAGGTTCTCCCATCAGAATGTTGTCCTGGACTGTTCCATGGAAAATCCAGGCCTGCTGAGAAACGTAGGCAAATGATCCATCGGCTGTGATGGAGCCCTGCTGAAGGTGCAACTAGGATAGAAAACCATCAGACAATTATCAGAGACCAGCTTTTTACCAACTTTTATAGTATATCAAAGATTTTTATGAAATAAATGTAATGCAGTCCTATTTTGGAAGGTTTTACAACCCAACCTACTTGTTCTAGGATGCTGGATATCAAAGAAGACTTCCCACTGCCTACGTGCCCACAGACTCCAAGCAGTTTGCCCTTCACAAAATAACACACAGGGATCTTTAGTTCACCTTCAGGCCAGCCTACTTAACCTCACTTATTCTTAGCAATAGGAAACCCCTCCACAGAAAACCTTTGGTAAGGTGAGGGAGATGTTTCTCAGGGTGGGCCGAACATTAATCTTTCCATTTTGGGACAGCGGGTCCATCTGGCTGCTTGACTCCTTGGCTGAGTTGGTTATGGTTGGCTGGCTGTCGTTGGCCCAAGACAGAGTGGCGTTGTCCATCACTATGGCTGAGTTGCTCCCTGATTTCCGGATGAGGTACAACTCTGGAACCTGAAGCACCATCAGTGTCTGAAACAATGACAGTCTTTATTTAAGCTGGAAAAATGAAAGGGTTTGAATCAAAAGAGAATGGACAACTTTAAATTCAAGGTTTATACTAACCCAACCTTAAAGTTGTGAAAGAATTACCTGAAGTCGTTTCAGAGAGACTGCAGCCTCAGCTACATTCTTGATACCGTAGGGCAGCAAACCTAGAATTATGACCATGGCGCCAATGATGGCAGTAATAGTAAAGGCCTGGGGAAATACACAGGAAATAGGACATGATCTTTCATCATCCGGTATCATGGCACAAACAATTTGACCCCATTTCATTAACCATCCGGTGAATCCAAATTACATCTGTGTTCCGATCTGGATTCTCTTTTATCAATGTTTCAAAGAAAAGGTACTTAAGATTTTTTTTTACAATTTGAATAATGCACTCTGAAATGCATATACTTTACATTTGATAATGTTTTGACACAGAAATCACTGCTGAAATACATATTGGTACTCCACTGGTGGCTATCTGGCTCTCCTCCGACTGTGTAATGACCCATTACGGAGAGAGAATGGTTGGAGAAATGATAATCCCAAGTGATATAAATCTGATCAAATCTGATCACTCTAATGGGGAGTGAGAAGACACTCTCAGGCTCCACAGAACCATCAATACCGGCCCCTCTCCCCTCCACTCTGAGAACGGGGTATGTCACTGATTGCTGATTACTAAAAGAAAAAGGTGTTCTAGTGTTAATAATGATCGGTAAGTAACCTTGTAATAAGCAGGACAATGTAGAGTCAGCCAGTCATTATCGCAAAATAACCCCTGACGGAGTGATCAGCACCCCAACACAAAGCAGGGGGGTTTTGTATCTTTCGATATACCTTACATTGTAACTTAAATATTTATTTAAAAATATTATAAATTATAACAAAATGCAACAAAATCTCCCTATATATCCTCGAGGAGATGTCACTTTTATGTCCAAAATGTAATAACAACTAAATAAAAAAAGTGGAAATTGAATTAAGACATTTTTGAGAATCAGAGATGCAAATGTTGGTAACAGATGTCAACAGATTTCGTTTGGAAGTCTATCTAATTAAGCCAAATTAACACTAATTCAAGTTATTATCACAAATCATTACATGGAAAATTAGTTTGTCATTCAGAGACGGTAAACTCTTGAAAATAAATCTCAAAAACAAAAGCCATACACTATATATACAATGTATATATAGTATATGTATATATATAT
Source organism: Zeus faber (assembly GCF_960531495.2). Lineage (NCBI taxonomy): Eukaryota > Metazoa > Chordata > Actinopteri > Zeiformes > Zeidae > Zeus > Zeus faber. Next base: position 35,754,016 of record NC_137190.1, on the reverse strand, counting down.
ATATAGTATATATATATACTATATAGTATATATAGTATATTCTTCATTCACAATGCTAGACTTGCTGATGTTGCTGAATTTACAATGGAATATGTGCATTGTAGGCAAGGAAAGGGATGTTGCAAAGGCGCTTGTTCAATTTCTTACAATTATTTTTCTGTTGTTTTATTGACAACCACTGTGCCTCCATATGTTTTTAGCCCTATCTATAGATCAATTTCTGCTTCTTTAGTGAGGGCTCAAGGCTCTTCAAATGGCCCCATAAATTGCATCTTGATGCAAGTTGACAACAGCCATCCATTCAATTATGCATATTTGTGTTGTGTTGTATGTGTGTTTTACAGGTTGCTCACTTCAGTGGTTTTCAGCGGAAGGCCCAATGAGGTATGACCTATGAAGGTCAATGTACTAGCCATGGGGGTAAAGAAGAACGTGGTGGAACTCATGAAGCTCTGGGCATAGCCTGCCTTCTCCAACACCACCTTCTCATTGTTCCTGAAATCTAAAGGACAGAAGACCACACGTATTGTGTTCATTGTTAATGCTGAATCGGTTTCTAGGGAGCTTTGTCTTTCAGTAACAAATGACTGGAATTTAAAGTAATGAATATATGCACATTTCTCAAAAAAACCTCAAAGAATCCAAGTTGATTCAAATTTAAAGGGATACCCCAGTTTTTGTTGTTATTTGCTCTTTGCCTATCTTGTGATGAACCAAGATAGTGAGGTGCTGCATGCTTACTGTATGAGCAGAATGCAAGGCTCATATCTTAGTTGTTTTAAAGGCACTGAAATTTGGAACCATCCGTCTGTTGGGCACAGTGATTGTAAGCTGTGCGCCACCTTTGAAAGTCAACACACTGGTGTTGCAGGATTGCTAGCTCAGTCAGCTGGATTGTATTGTTCTGATGTGGTTGTTTCAGGTGGATACACTGCACATTAGCCAATTACAACTGAGGCAGGGTGTGTCTCATCAATCAGTGCAGACTATACACCAATCAGACACAACATTAAAACCACTGACAGATGAAGTGAATAACATTGCTCATCTCACTTCAATGGCACCTGTCAAGGGGAGGGATATATGAAGCAAGTGAATAGTCAGTTCTTGAAATTGATGTGTTGGAAGCAGGAAAAATGGGCAACCATAATGTAATGGCCAGACGTCTTGGTCAGAGCATCTACAAAATGGAAGGTATTGTGGGGTGTTCCAAGTGTGCAGTGGTTAGTACCTCACAAAAGTGGTCCAAGGAAGGACAACCGGTTAACTGGCGACAGGGTCATGGTCGCCCAAGACTCATTGATCTGTATTGGGAGTGAAGGCTCGCCCGTCTGGTTTGATCCCACGGAAGAGCTATTGTGGCACAAATTTCTGAAAAAGTTCATGCTGGCTATGAAAGAAAGGTGTAAGAACACACAGTGCATCTCTGCTGCGTATGGGGCTGCGTATCTGCAGACCGGTCAGAGTGCACATGATGACCCCAGTCCACTGCCAAAAGTGCCTACAATGGTCAGAACTGGACCATGGAGCAATGGAAAAGGTGGCTTGGTCTGATGAATCACGTATTCTTCTACATCATGTGGATGGCCAGGGTTAGGGTCTAATCCGATCGAGTACTTGTGGGATGTGCTGGAACAACAAGCCTGATCCATAGGGGCCCTATCTTGCAAATTACAGGACTTAAAGAATCTGCTGTTAATGTCTTGGGGCCAGATACCACAGGACACCTTGAGAGCTCTTCTGGAGTACATTCCTCGACGGGTCAGAGCTGTTTTGACACAAGGGGGACATACTGTACACAATATTAGTGGTTATTAGTGGTGTTTTTAGTGTCGTGGCTCATCGGTGTATATAGACCAGTCATAGGACCCTAAAATATAACTGTGCTGTTTCCTGACCTGGACATGTACTCTAATTAGGGGTTAATCCAATGGTGAATTGTGGTATCACCACACCACCTCGCTGTCGTTTTGCCTTTATACTGTAATTACCCTTTTAAGTTACCTCTTGTTGTGCTCCTTGTTTTTTCCCTTGTAGTTATTTGTAGTTTGCCAGATTAGTTAACTTGTTAAACTTTAGGTAGCTTTTTAAACTTGAGGATTCTAAGGTAGCTATTGTGTTCCGTCTAGAACATATTGTGTGTAATCACCAGGTGCGTTGCATTGACATTTCACTGCATATATGTATGAAAGTATGTATATGTATGTGACGAATAAACTTCTTGAATCTTGAATCTTGAATCTTTAGTTACCCTGTAGTGTGCCTTTCATACTTGGGAACTTTCGTATGAGAGAATTGTAGACTTCAATGTGAACAGTTTTCCTTTTGGTTATTTTCCTTTTCTTGTGTTTTTGTACTTTTGTTTCATGAGGATGAAGTTATCATTGTATGTTTCATGGACAAACCAACCGTCTTTCAAGATTAACCATCTCTTGTCCGACACGGTCTTTGGAGCAGGGTGCAGTTGTACTGTGGGGGCTTCAGCTAGGGTTTCCAATCCCTCTAACCTGCATTCGGTTTTGAGTATTGCACCACATTTTCACTTTTTTTTTTACAGTGTGTGTGGACAGGCACTCTTGGATGAGTTGGGATCCCCGCCTTCAACAAGTTAACCCCCCTCCCCCGCAGTTGACCTGCCCCTCTCTTTAACATCCTCAAAAATTCCATCTTTTTTATGTATATAAACTATTCTTATGAACTAAACCTCCCTTCTTTTCCTTTGCAGTACATAACAGAAATATATTAATTAAAAGCTTGAAACCACATCTCTGTTCCTCCTGTTCCCGTTATTATTAATGCTCTGGCCAATTTCCAAGGTGACTTTGTGTAACTTAAGCATATCGATTCCTTACCCAGCTTTGTACCTGGACACCCCAAACTGCTTCAAGAGGTTTGGCATGAAGCCAAACTGTGTACTGGACACACAGGAGTGATATTGGTATTGTTGTCCATTTGTCCCTCTGTTGCAGTGCCTACATTGTCCGAATGCCCTACTAAATAAATAACACTGAGCTAGTTCTGTTAGACAACTTTCACCTGCAATGATCTTCTCAAAGGCTTCTTCCCAGGTAAACATCTTGATGAGTTTGATGAAGGACAGTACTTCGCTTGTGGTATTGATACGGCTGTCTGAGAATCGAGCAGCATTCTTTCTGAAAATGTTGGTGAATACAGCCGTACAAGCCTAAACAGAGAGTCACATCGTTAACATTAATGACAGAAGAGATGAAAAGCAATTTTACTTAATGATGAAGATATGGAGAAGTGAAGCTAGATATGATATTGTGATGTGAGGATGGTGTGGTTTGAACAGCAACACCTGTCTTGGGTCTAGGTTATTCGGCCCAGGATCAGTGTGGCTCATAAGCACAGCACAGACCTGATTAGAATGAATTCCAGAAAGGAAAGCAAAAATAGTTATGCACATAAGAATTGCGAGGATGCATTGTCTTATGTTGTGAAATGTCAAACATCACAACAACAGCTTGAATTCTTTGTCAAGCCATATCAGCAACTCTGTATAATTTGTACAACACAGTCAATACCTTACCCCCTACATAGATAGCATAGATACTTTTGTAGGGGGCATTCCTGATCAATTATTTTTAATCAGATGCAAAGCTATTAAAAATCCAGTATTCAAAAATCCTTAAATGCAAATTGTTTATGGTTACCTTAGTGAAAAGTCTATATAAAAAAATGTATGTATATGTCAAATCATTTGGGAGTCATGATAATAAAAGCTGGCGCTATGCAACTGTGTTTTTAGAGCTTTCAATTGTGATGTCAAACCAATGCCATTATGCCGATCGGAGCTCAGCAACTCCTATCAGAGCAATCTTTTCTCCAAACAAATCAAATAAAAAGTGTGTTTAAATTCTAGATGTATTAACATGTATTTAATTACTGACCCCGTTTCCTGCTGCTGCTTTACAGATATGTAAAACACTAAATGTAGCAGTTTTCAACATTCACTACCAAATTGTCCCGGTTTTAACCACAATTTAAAAAAAAAAAATAATAATAATAATAATAATTATTATTATTATTATTATTACAATAGTCCCCCACCCTCATGGAAACGCCTATGGTGCATGCATAAGAGCATACATGTGTACATGCATGAACATGCGATACACTTGGGTTTGGGGATTTGAAAATGTGGTCACCCTAAATTAAATACTACTAGCCATAAGAAAAGACACTGGTAGTCTGCCATTGTAGGTTTCTGGCTTATGCTCAATGTGTGAAACAACAATTACCATATGTAAAACCTACGTTTCAGCGGTCCACATGAATACATAGAAAACCGAGTTTTGAAAATTCTCCACCCTGGAAGGAGTTTTTCTAAAGCTTAGTTTTCAGTGACCTTAAACACCCTTTGATGAGGTCGGGAGGCCGAAACGTAGAGAAAATACTGCGTTTTTAGAAATACCAATATAGTGTAGACGAGGCCTATGTTTCTTGTACTTTCCCAGTTCTAGGCATATAAAATAAGCAGCTACCTAGACCCTTGTGACATTGGGACCAAAACAGAGGAGTTAAATCACCCACTTAAATAATTGTTTCGATATGAAAACATGACGATGATGCCCTCATAGTAAATTGATTGGCCTTATTTCTCTTATTTACTATAGACAAAATCAACATTTTAAGTAGGATCTCAAGGGTCTTTTCAGACAATCACCATATGCTTGTTTTTTGTTTTTGCTTTTAAACGGTTATTGTACTTTACTTTTGAATTTTTAAACTGAATACCCTGTTTTCTTCTATTTCTGTCATTCAATCTTAGAGTTTAAGATTTTAAAACTCCAAGTCAATAAAGCTGACTTATATTAAAGAAAAAATCCACTCTAGGCCTCTCTTACCTACTGTTGCTTGCCTTCAGAAAACAAAGGATCCAACTCTCTAGAGTCCAGCAATATACTGTAGCCCTAAACTACAGCCTGTGCCTCAGATTCCTGCTCTTCTATGGATTCTAACTGAGGGAAGTCTCTTAAATTAGCTAATTAGAAAGCTAACCCATGCATTGTAGTTCCCAACCCCATTTACATTCCCAACCCCTGTTACAAGCCTTTTGCTAAGATTGGAGAGGTAACAGTTATGGCTGGACCTGTTGAATGACTTTAGTGTTGCTTTGCTGTGGAGGTCATCTTTAAGTGTATGTCATTTTAATGGAGAAGCTAGTGAAAGATTGATAACAGATTTGAGAGTGCATTGGTGGTCAGGTGTTTAGCAACTGATGTGGGCACTGAGAGAGTCTGTAGACCTGCATGAAGAAGAGGACAAGGAAGACCAGGAGTATTATGAGAGCGGCTGGACCCAGAATGTAGATGGAGTAGATCACACAGACCAACAGCATCACAGGTGCCGTTGCTAACAAGGTGATAATGATGCAGGCCTCAAACACCCTGTGGCCATCAGTTGTGAGGACATTGATAATCTAGATGGTAAAAGAAAGAAAGAAAGAACATTAAGGTTTAACATGTATTCTTCTATTTAGTGTGATTGTGCTGCTTGTCACCAGTCCAATAGAAGACTGTGGATGCACTGGGCAGCTCCCAATGTCCAACAGTATAAGACAGTGGTTTCACTTGACTATGTTGTAGTTGTGTCTATCCAACAGAAGTCCAAGTCAAGTGTGAAGCCTATCAAATCAGAGTCAAGTCAAAGACCTAAAGTAACTCCAACTCAAAACCAAGACAAAAGCAATTCCCGAACTTGAAACTGCAGTTTGGCTAATGGACGATCGCAAAAACTGGCTCCCAAAAACCTCTGAATCAATGACATCTAAGTTTACTTCTTCTAATGGGTGTACTGGCTATAATTTATCGCTAATTATAAAGTACTTCATGCAGTGAGTGCTGCTAAAGTGGAAAAATTTATAGAATTATAGATTTAGCTAAAAAGTATATAGAAAGCAAACTATTTAACCAAATGAATCCTAGGCCTTTAAAAAAATGCCTTAAATTCAGTAATATCTCCAGAACTAAAAGGCCTAGATGCATTGTTCTGGCTTCCTTGGATGACTAGGGAAGAAGCCATGTGAAAATGCGATCGAATCGATTGGATCCATTTTACAACACTTAACTTTTCCATTTCAAACTAAAGTGAAGATCAAACAAAGCAGAATGCATATCTTCATTCTCGTCTACATTGTATTCTTAATTAGAAAGGCAAAAGCACCATTATAACATAAATAAAATTGACCACAATTTTATTTATGTAACAATCAACTATGCCAAACCCTATGACAATAAACAAAAGCTCAACAATTCTACAGAGGTTTGAGTGGAGGCTTACCCAGGGGGTCTGTACATTTTGTCATTAGGAGAGTGCAGGAGGTTTCTGCCTGTTTACAGGCATTTTCCAGCAATATACTGTTGATTTCTGTTACTGGAGGCTATATGCACACAATATAAGCATTAGCCAATACATTTCATTTCATTCATTTCATAAATTACATTGTGCATATATACGTATGCACCATGTTAAATAATTGACAACTAACCTGCATATACATTCACCCCAAATGGAATATTTTAAGCGTAAAAATATAAGTATTTCAATTGGATGCTTAACTTCCCCCTCCTAGTGCTTAGGGTTAGGGTTAGGGTTACGGTTAGGGTTTGGGTTAAGGTTTTTTTTTCACATGTGACCGAAAATGATGATTTTCCCAACTTGTCTGTTTCTGTATGAGCGCGAATCCGAAGTAATCACAAACGTTTGCTTTCCAATAATAGCACTCTTTAAACACATGTCATTGTTGCCAGATAATTTAAAAATTGTGCAGGTGTGGGCACTTATTATTAATCTTTTTTTTTCTTTTTAAGCTGCTCTCCATTTATGATAGTCTAAATAAAAAAATATTGAGTTTGGCTAAATGTCAGTTTGGACTCAACTGGATTTTAAGCAATATTGTGAATCCCCCCCGTGTGAAGCAGAGTCAACACACTGAAAAGCCACAAGAGTCCCTGAAAATTGAGAACGCATTCTGGGCTTGAGGACATACAACTCAATCCTGGGTGACAAGGCAGGTAAGTAAATGTATATTCATACCTCTCCTAAAGAGATGGCACTGTTTCCACGGAGCATCAGGATCTTCTTGAAGACCATCATGCTCAATGCTCCCTTCACCCTGATGGCTGCCCGCATCGTCAAAGCAGTCATAAAGGACATGGAGTACACCTTCAAGATTTCTGTGATGAAAAGGGCTATACAGAGACCCACGGCATGGCCCACACTGAGGATCTCTGGATGCTCCAGATACTTCATGACCTCAAAGAACACAATGGCCTGTGTGAGCAAAGGAGAGACACATAATTTAATACATAATTATACAGTGGTACTTTGACTAACGAGTTTAATTCGTTCCGTGACAGAGCTCGTAATTCAATCTGCTCGTAAAGCGAATTAATTTTCCCCATTGAAATAAATTGAAATGCCATTCATCCGTTCCAGCCCCCAAAAAAACACCCCAATTTCTTTTTGTTATGTGTTTTAAAAAAATAAAAATGTATTTATAAATAACAAATATTGTATATAAACATAATAAAACACAATAAAAGAGAATGTGTAGATCATTTTTGGCTTCTCGCAGATGTTACCCTCCGTCACGCTGCGAGCTGCTTCTCCGTCAACCACACCAACATCTTTTCATGGACAGCGGTCCGCAGCTTAGACATTATTTTAACGCCCTTGGCTGGCGTAATATTTATCGCCTCCTTCTGCTTCAGTATGGTACATATCGTAGAAGTACTACGCTCCATTCGATTCCATCACACGCACACCTCGCTCATGTTTTTGTATTATTTTGCGCTTTAAGTCAATGGACATCATCCGCTTCTTCTTCTCAGCACTTACTTTTTTCGTACCCATGGTTCTAAAAGAAAATATTGGCAAAATAACTGCACAAAAAGCACAAAACACGGGCACAAAACACAAAAGCGATGCTTCCACGCTCAGGTAACCACGTGAAGTGAAGGGGTGAGACGCGGGATGCTGGCCGGATTCGCTCGCCACTCCGACTACCTGAAGCTTGCTCCTCGTAACTCACATTTTTGCTCGCAAATCAATACAAAAAATCGACAGAACGACGGCTCGTAACTCGAAAAACTAGTATGTTGCGCTCGTAACTCAAGGTACCACTGTATGAACAAAGTAAGGGCCACAATGAGGGTAAAAGGCACATTTTGTTCACAATATACAGTAAGTTTAACATTAGCTTGGACCAGAGATGTCTGCAAGTCAAATGAATGTGAAAGTCTGAGTCAGACGTCTTTGGTCACAGGTCCAAGTCAAGTCTTGAGATTTTGCTATCGCAGCAATATTCAATAAGTTGAAGTTTGAAAATGTAAATTATGTATAGGTGGCTATGGCACTATAAGTTTTACAGTCTTTAACCACCTTGCAGTAGCCAATCATCAAGACCATATACATCAAGCCCTATGACCATGAGGCATCTATCTGAACTATATAATATCTGGTTCAGATGCGCTTTGTTAAATATGCCTGCATTGCCAGACAGCTCAGAGTGACAAAGATTTGTGACAGTCATCACAACTCTAACCTTGCACAAGTCATTCGGGTCATGAAAATGTGTGTCCCTTAATTAATTCATATGTGCAAGAGTAGAGTTGGAACTAAAAGTTGCAGGACAGGGGGTAATTGAGGACTGGGTTGAGAAATCATATATCCACCATATCCAATCGCTTTTGAATTCACTCTGACTGTCAACATAAGTTTTTAAGTTATGATGTAACGATTAGTCTTCAACCCTGTGAATGACTAATGTCAACCTGTTCACAAGCAAGGGCATTTGCACCTGTATATTGGGCCAAGTACGACAATATTCCAAACACATGCACCGCCCTGTAAAGCCCTCTCCTGGACATTAGCCGATATCAAATAACACTCAAGCAGTTTGGCAGAGTTATAACTTATTAAATAATTGTTTTTGGTGAGTTAGCACATGCTTGTTACATCCATATCACATCATACATTTTCACCACTATATTTAAGCCTTGTTTTGATTTATCCTGATTGGTAACCCTTTCTCCAAAAAAATATATACGGTGTATATGATAAGCACATGTTTAAAAAAAATTTATCTGAGTAATTGCAATAAATTTACAAAATAATGAATAAATTCAATATTCAAGAGGTTTATTTGTCACATACATATACTTACTTCCATACATATATGTAGTGAAATGTCTTAGCAACGCACCCGGAGATTATGCATAATAGTTACTAAACCGAACATAATAGCTAACCTAATTTCTACATAGCTAACTCACTGAAACTAATTGATTCCTAAACTGTTACGCAGTTAGTGAATAGAATAATTTAAATAAAATAAAATAAAAATAAAATAGACTCAAAGTGGGGGTACAAAATTGAAGGGACTAGAGTTATGTATATGGGATAGGCTATTTGTATATACAGATTAACTGATTACTAAAATACTTGCTTGTTGCAGTCTATATATATATATATATATATATATATGTATATATATATATATATATATATATAATTCTTTCAGCAAAAATGGCAACTTACTGATCCAAGGAAGATGCAGATTAAGAAGACAAGGCCAGCTAAGGTGGACAGCAGAAACTTGGTCCGTTGGAAGTTAAAAATCAATTTGGCCAGAGAGAGCCTCTCCATCCCCACCTTTTCAACTTCATCTTCAAACATCTTTGTTAGCCTTCAATACAGAATGGAGATATGTCAGATAGATGAATGTACTACAAATTGGTACAAGGCAGAGGTAAGTATTACATAGACCGGCAGGTTATGAACTTCTACAGATTATTCTATGAACCGTTATTATAACAATTTCCTTTTGGTCAAATAGCAAGGTAGGTGATAAGGTACTGGAATAAATCCAACCATTACTTTTGTTTTCTATAGAGTTCCATAGGAATAAATACAATTACTTAAGTTTATATGTTAATAAACTCTCTTCTTCCTATTTTCCCCGACTACCGAGTTGACTTTTGTGAGAAAAGGAGCATCTCACTCTATTTGGTTCCTCTCAACTCCATCTTCGGGAGACAGACAAGAAGAGCTGAGGTCCAGCTTTTTCCTGAACAGCCCCCACATGATGGGCTCCATCCAACTGTAGGTGGTGAATGAGAGAAAGCCTGACGTTGACAGAGGGTGAGTCCTGGATAAAGACACATCAGACTGATTCAGCTTTGTACAGCTAACACAATATATCAAGGATTAGTGATAGCATAAAATTAGTTTTACAAGGTAAAACTCATTTTAAGTAGGTTGCCTATTACCGATCTACAAGACTAAATTTAAAAGTTTTTTCCGACTTTCGTTGCCGTGCTCCAGACTTGTGGGAGACACGGACACCGCACCACGACGCACTGGGACTCTTAGTGGGACACGGGGATTATTTGTGTCATGTAAACGTCAGAAAATAAAATAAAATAAATACATCTACAATAAAAACACACTATTCTTTATTGGTCTTGTTTGGAGAAATGCACAGCGGATCCTATGGAAAAGATGAGCACATAAAGTAACCTGTGACAAGCTGACGTCACCTTGTGCAGAGAGTAGAAAAAAAACAATGCAAACCGAGCGTTCAGAGCGGTGAGAAGCCTGAGTGTTTTCCTCACAGGGATTACTTTTTCATTGGTTTACCTCATTATTTGACACGTTGTTGACACAACATTATATACTGTATATGACAGAAAAAAATGAAAAGCATAATAGGTCCCCTTTAATGCAACAGACCTTTGGTGAATATCTCCATGAATTTGTTTTCTTTCTGAAAAACCCGAAATGACAGTTGCCAATTTCTGTCTAAGTAACTAAGAAGAATTTGGATGATACTTACATATGTGACTCAGAGAGAGGTTTGTTGGTCTGGAGACTGTGGTGGGATTCAGATGGAGGGGGGAGGTCCTCCTTTTGGTCAGCCAACCCAGAATAATCTTCTGGACTGTGGGCCATGGACTCGCAGAGCCTGAGAGTGTCCTTTGTCTCACTCTGAATAAGAAGAAGAAAATCACATTTAAAAAAGTACATTCATGTTTCAGGTGTGTTTGCATGGGGGCTCATTTTCATTGGGAATCTCAATTACTCCCAACTAGACCAACATAACTCACAAACATATCTCACTAAAGGTCAATATCAGCCATATACTCACAGGGAAATATCCTTCATCATTCTGGCATCCGGTAGCAGGAGAGACAGCCTTCATTATTTCTTGTGTACAGGAACCTTTTCTTCAACAGACACAGCAAAAGACACTTCATTCTATTTGTGGCAAACTGATTTGTTTTTTGTCCGTTTGATAGGACACTCCAACTTTTGGATGTAACGAGAAGCATTGATGCATCTGGGCCTGTATTTATTCTTCTTCATCTTAAGTAGGGTTAGAATTAACTGATGAGTGGAGACCACAACCCAAACACACCTACTACCAATTGACATATACAAACATATATCTGTCAGATCCACCCGTCTTGCAGTTGTCTTAGCTTTCGCAACCCACCACCTCCCCAGTCTCCATCTCTCTCCTCTCTCGCTCCCTTTTTCCATCCTTTAGGAACCACCAGGGGGATCCGAAGGCATGTCAGAGGCGTGATGCCCTCGAGGCTCTTTTGCCCATCACGAGTCAAGGCTCCTGGAATTCCATCCTTGATCAAGCTCACTATCCATCCCATCCCATCCCACTCATCAACATGTCGAGCCACCAATTCACCAACATCATACCCTTCTCTTTCCTCATCCACCATCAGCATCTCGTATCTTCTATTACTTTGTATTTTGCATATTATCTTCAGTCAAATTACAACTGAATCTATCTGTTGTTGTCTGCTCTCTAACTCGTGAACTGCGGTAAAATTCTCTGAGAAAAAATTTGGGCTACCACTATTCCATGTGATTTCAGGCCTAAGAATAAAACCAACTTTTAACATACAGGACGTCATTATGATTTCCATGTGTTACTTTGTTGTCAATTGCAACCATTGTTGCCTGTTTTTCAATAAAAACAAACAAAAAAACTTTATTGAAAGTAAATAAAGTAAGTGTAGCAAGCTTCATAACTACATTTTACGTCCTACTCTGGAGTAGGAATATTTTTAGGATATTTTCAATTCCTCTGAGTGATCCTCACATGTTAGATCTTATGTCAATGTCTAACATTACGAAATTATTCATGTAAAACTGTATGTCATAAAAAGGTATGGTATAAGTCCACTGGGCATAGGCACAGGCCTTGCACGCCGAATAGCTTTTCACCGGATGGCGCAGCGCATTGCACTGCTGCCTCACAGCAAGAAGGTCCTGGGTTCGATTCCCACCTGGGGCGCTGTTGGCACTGTACTCCGGGCAGGTTATCTCCCAAATAGGAGCCTTTCTGTGTGGAGTTTGCATGTTCTCCCCATGCTCACATGGGGTTTCCTCCACCTAACGTCAGTAAGGACCCCCACCAAAAACATGCACTCATCATTGTCTGACCAGCGATGGACACTCGTCACCAGGTCCCTGGGCGTGTCCATGAATGCTGCCCACTGCTCCTGGATGTGCCCCCGGAGGAAGGACAAGCCAAGGATGGGTTAAATGCAGAGGCCTCATTTCACCGGCCCCCATCCAAAGCGTGTGTGTGTGTGCATGCATGTGTTGTAGTGTGGTGTGCTGTGTGACAATTAAAGCTGCTTCTTCTTCTTCATTGCAGATGGGTCGATGTTTTTGTAGAGAGAGGAGGAGTATTGGAAACAACAGCGATATAATTTTTTGGATAATACTGTGACGTGTGGCGGGGTCGACCAGAGAGACACACTGAAGGAGACGAGATTTTGAGAGGAGATTTTGTGTTCTTTGTATTTAAAACAGGTCTTGATCAATAAGCAAATCCAACAGCCGCTGTAATCTCTTGTACAGTACAATGTGGACTCATAAAACAAATTAAAATTGATTGGACTCTTTATAAAAACATTTCTATGTAGTTTTATCTCATGTTTCTATGGAAAAGGTGGTGTAGCCTGGCGGTGGTTAACATGGATTCAATAGGAAGCGTGCACTTGTGCCATGCCGCGCGTCTGGTGTCCTTCTACCATATATTGTCATCTGGTTTTCATTTAATCTTAAAAATATTTCCCCATACTTTTTTTTTCCTTAAATTTCCTTAATTCTGTGGTACCTTTATTTAGCATTGATGTTTTAGTTATCTGTTAAGCCAATGAACTTCACTAAAATGTTTTACTTTGTGAAAACATTCGCTCAACATTTTTGCAGATGTTTCTCATTCTAGAGCCGAAATTCCGACCAATGCTTTGGGGATCGTAATTTACAGTGGCAGAGGCACGTTTCCCCCAAACCCCCCAACATTTCTACCCTGCCACAGCGCCCACAATTTTGCACGCACATACATCAATTATACATCCACACATAGTGTGATATATAAGGGGTATATATATATATGCATATTCAGCTGCCAGTCGGGAGAGGGTTTGTGCTGGGGCATGCACGTTGATGCATTGGTGGCTACAGGGCGTCTTCGGACGGCCCCTCTTTGTCCCTTCCCCATGCCAGAGAGTCCCTGTACAGGTGCCAGTTTAGCCTACCCCACGACATCCAAGTGGCGTTTTCAGGGCCCTCTGGCACAGAGACACAGAAGAGGGGGGGTTGTAAACACCAGTTTATTGTAAATAGTTGGCCAGTTGGAATTAGCCAGGAGCAAATAGATATGTGTCATGACAGGGCTCCGACCCTGACTGTGTGTGGGGATGGGGGTTTTACCTGCTGCTCGTTAGACCAACCAATGAGCAACAGGGGCATGGGGATGGTAGCTCAGGAGGTAGAGCTGGTGGTCTAGTGATCCAAAGGTTGCTGGTTCGATCCCAGGCTCCTCCTGCTAGCATGCTGTAGTGTCCTTGAGCAAGACACTTAACCCCTAATTGCTCCTGATGGCTGCGTCCGTCAGTGTTTGAACAATTGTAAGTCGCTTTGGATAAAAGCGTCTGCTAAATGACTAAATGTAAATGTAACAGGTATGCAGCCACTCTGATCCCAATCATCTAGGTCAGTTGTGGCTGCTCAAACCATATCATCCCCACTCCACAATTGGGTTAGGGTTAATGCATTCAGGGACAGAGCCTATGCCCAGGCTGTCAGCAGAGGGAACCTAGTCGGTCCAGGCGGGAAGGGTAGACAGGGAGTGAAGCGCTGGTCTCTGAGAGTCAGGAAAAAACCAAACCGATTCAGATTGTACGTTCATTGCCGACAGATTGTCCAAACGCGTCTACACTGGACATAATGCACAACAATAACAGTCATCTAATGTGGGAACAGACTCCATACAGCCAATGTGAGCCTTTGCCAGAAATATTTAATCTAGCAATGTTCCGGATTCCACGTGGGAAAACGGCAATAGGCGCGTAGGTCCTAAAAAAGGACTACACACATCATAAATATTTCCATTTTGGGGCAAAGACAATTGTGAGTTGCAAGAGAGGTCTTATTCCTTACTGAAAGTGATTGTACACTGTCAGAAGCTTTGTAACACATTTTTATGTCCTACTTCAAGTTTTTTGTTTTACCCGTGGTCAAACTTTTAGCGTGATTCCTAGGAGTAAAGGAGCTTTATTGTTCTGATTGAGTAGCCACCATACCTTAGGTACGCCATAGGTATCTGTCACCAGTGTAGCCTGCAGAGGCCACCGACGTAGCTTACATGCACCTCTCCAGCAGTGCTTGAAGTAGGCTGGAACTCACCGGTACATAGTACCGGCACTTCAGCGTTTTACTCTTTGGTGTACTGGGACTTTTTCTTGCGTACCGGCACTTCTCACAAGCTGCCAGTACTCTGTTTTGTCATCTCAAGTGGACAAATCAAGTGGATATATTGTAAAATATATCAGATTTTATTGGCTCGGAGCACACTCTATTATTTTATTATCATGACAGATGAGTTCGAGCTCCGGCTCTGGGTTGCTGTGATGTCAATTACCATATGGACACGGACAGGGGATTGCTTTAGATCGTGGGTGTCCTTACTATTTCATACCTTTTTGGTGGAAACAACTGGTTTCACTATTCCACCAGTTCTGTTCCATTGTTGGTAAAGGCTGCTGCCCGCGCTCGCGTTAGGTGGATAAGACAACTCCAAGTTTGAATCAGGTCGAGAGGCAGCAGTAAGTGATGCTGCGTTCAATGGGATCTCATAAATCTGTCATTCAAGTTGGTGGTCTCCGTGTTAACATAACATAAAAACTACATAGGAGTTTAAAACGACAGTAGATGTATTTTAAAATTGATACAAAAGGAACGTTGTTCACCGTCTGCAGTGCACGCCACCGTGTTGCCGTGATGTCAGGCCTCTTATCTTGGTGAACTTGGGGGCGAGCGATTGGCTCTGAAATTCCAACATACATGTGAATGGCTGTTCCTTTACACTTTTCCAAGTAGAAGAACAAGCACAGATGTGAACGCAACCAAATCTGATGTTTGTACCACCATAGAAAATAGCATTAGGGAGATATCCGCTGCCATCAGAGCTGAGATTTCGTCCCTAAATCTGAATATCCAGAAGTCTATTTCCGAACTAAAAAGTGAATTGGCCGTACACGACGCCACTCTCGAGGAGCTGGAGAAATGCACTTCAAATCATTCAGACATCCTCTCTACACTTCAGACCAGAGTGAACCATTTGACAACAGAGGTAAAACAACTGGCTGAAAAATGTGAGGACCTTGAAGTGCGTTCAAGAAAGAACAATATTCGGATCTTTACCAGAAGGTGAAGAAGGATCGAGTACCAGGGATTTTATCGGACAGCTCTGTATAATGCATATAAGCATACTGTTTTCATCTTTCACAAACTATTTCTGTTTCTTTAGTTTCTGTAGGTGTGCTCCATTTCCTCCATCATTATAATTTAACAAGTTTACCAAGTAGCCTATCGTAACTTTTGCAGCGCTCCATTGACTATGATGTAGCCACATTATTAAAGACCTGTTTAAGATCTGTCATTGTAGTTGTTTTTTTTTTCAAGCTGAGCCAAGCAGTGAAAGGGAAGTGCCTTAAGGGTGAACCACACAGATAGACACCTTGGATGGGTTTCATAATGCTACTTGAAGTGTTACATTTTTGACAGTTCAGTGTTTTTGTTATATTCAAATTCAAGACAATCGACAAGTTATTTGTTCAGGAGAGATAGCGTTAGATCGTAATTTGTGTGGTAAACGATGGTTGACAGTAACAGCTCAGGGATGTAATTTGGTTACATTATTGTTTATTTGTTAATTATTCAATTATTATTTGAACACTTTCTGAAGGATATTTGTGCTGTTCTATTTCTTTGTGGGGGAGCCAGAAGAAGTGCGCTCTTTTCGTCCTATTTCATTGTTAAACCAAGATGGAAAGCTATTTTCCAAGTCTTGGCTAATAGATGAAACCCCCTTTTAGGTAAACTCTTCTGTACTCTACAGTCTAGCCATTCTGTCGTTAAATGCAGAAAAGCCTTTCGACCAAGCTGAATGGCCCTATGTGTTTGAAGTTGGACAATTGGAGTAAAACTGAGCAAATGCCTGTTCGTGTACAGAATGTTTCTATGCTACCTCCTTTTACAATATCACCAGATAGGTTTACATATTTAGAAATTCCGATTACCAAGAGCCACACCTCCGTGTTCGACGCAAATGTTACTCCATTATTGTCAACAATACTGCATACACTATTTTTGCCACAATTATTGTATTTATTTCAGAATATTCTGGTATTTCTTGCGAAATGCTTTTTTAAACAGCATTGTGGACAGACACAATTGTAGTCCCCTTTCTATGGGACAACAAAAGACAGGATTGGTAAGAAACACCTTTGAACAAATGTTATCTTTTTAATTGTTTGTATGAAATGCACCAGCCGTTTTTCTGATGTGATGGTCCCAGTCAAGTTGTTAAAAACTGTAACAACAGACGCTGAATCTGTATCAATACTGCGGTACCAGCTACACACAAAATGTATCAATGTGGGGTTTCACAAGATAAAAAAAGGACATTTTGTCCAAAGCAACTTATATTCAGTACGTTTGTCATCAACAGTAGAACCAACTGGGTATACCAGTTTTCATCAGCGACGCCTTCAACAACAAAAACTAACATTGGTTAAAGGCTATGTTTTTTTGTTTGTTTTCCTTTGTTTGTTTTGTTGTAAACACCATCCAGTTTCCAAACTCAACTTACAGTTACAGCGGTCAGGTTCCTCTGCAAGTTCCTCTGTCAATAAAAATCTAGGAGCTACATGTTTGTGTGCAAATACATATACAAACAGTATAGATAAACAGTTTGTTGTAAGCTTAGAGCAGAACAGTTAAATTTGGTAAATTTGAAGAAAAAAAATCGAATCCCCTAATCCCCCCTCTGTTACCTAAACCAGTGTGGCGAAATATTTCAAACTCCACTTATTATACGTAAATAATCCACCAGCTCAGATGTTGCAAGATCATAATTGGAGGGCTGTACTTATTCATCAGTTCCAGACAGAATAACAGCTCTGTGTTCACAAAAATAAGCTACTCGTATTGAAAGTGACAACTATTATTAATAATGTTCATCATTACTAATAATAGTTCTCAGGTTTGCTTTGGCTTTTTTTTTTTGAGATTTGGTATTTGACGAGTCAATCCGGAAAGAGTAAAATGTAATTGATTGAATTCTGTCAAATGAATTTCTTTTGGTGGAATGCGAAGTGTAAATCAGTCACATTCAATATGAATTACGCCAAATGCTTTGAACCTTTTTTGCCTTAGACTTGCATTTAGTCCCGAGTGATTTGTTTTCATTTTCAAGTCTAAGACTAGCCCACTTTTGCTCAAGTGACTCCCTACTCCCAAATAATTACAAATATTTGTTCGCTGTGACCGAATCGTTCGCCAGTCTTGCATCAATAATAATAAGTCATAATAAAGCACAGCTCTATGGGTTTGTGATGTTCTGTGGAATTTTTAGTGATAGTGGTATGCAATATGATTTTTTCATTGTAAAAAGTGTGTTTTGGCAGAAAAATGCTTTGGAGACACTGTACCAATACTCAGTGCACACTATAAAGCAGGTGATCAAAGTCATGCTGGCAATTCAGAAGCAAATACCCACTGAGTACACCATGCATAAATATAAATAAATAATGAATACAATAATGAATAATGAAAACTAAGGAGTTGACAGTTTCCATTACCTGTTTATCACCCTTTGTTGTGGACAAAGAGACCGCAGGTTGGAATGATTCTGATATTCTGTCAATGGGAGCGCCACTTGTATTTAAATTTGAGATAGTTTAGATTAGATAGATAGTAATTCAGTAATAGGCATATTCTTTCACAAAGTTTGACTTTTTTTTAACCACCATGAATCACAATAAAAAACACAAGTACCTTTTACCTCAATCTATAATATGTATATTTTCCCCAAAATGTTAATGCGATTTTTTGTCATTGCAATTGATCACAATTACAGTTCATGTCTTACTGCTGTCTATAGCGTGCATTATGGCGATTAATGACAATCACAATTTAGTATACCTTTTGGTATACACTTGACCATGTTAATTATTGTATAACAAAACAAATGCTTTTTTATTGTAACAGAAGCAGTTAAGTGGCTCTTCACTATAACCCTAGTTAGCCCAAAATTGTCCTTAAGTTACTGTCTGTAGGGAAAACTGTCAAATGTAAACTGCTGTGATATCCACTATGCTCTTAAAATATAACAACTTACTAACAAATTCACCACCCCCTCCAAAAAAATATGTAATACCTTCAAATATAAAAAAAGTTTCTGAAATGTTAAATATCTTGTCAGATAAAGTACTTACCTCACCGAGCGCAGCACCATCTATCATCAAGCAACTTCTCCTTGCTATGGATGTCAAAATTGCATATCAGAAGTCAGAGCTCACCCATCAACCCATCAGGTCCTTCTACAAATAAATTGTCAAGCATGTAGCCGGAGGCTGTATAGTTACTTGTTTTGACAGTAGATTTTTGTGTTTGATGTGTGGTTGATGTGTGGTGGTTGAATTGTAAACATGTATTTTGTTTAAAACTCTACATTTTGCTAAATGAGACTGTAAGATACATTTTTTAAAAATACATAAAAAAGATTTTAGAGAGAATAGGGAAATATACATTTGTGGAATTAGATAAGATGGCCAGAGGAGGCAGTGAAGTGAACACACTCGTGGAGTATTAAATAACGTGGTTGAGTGTCATTTCCGGAGG
The DNA here is from genome assembly GCF_960531495.2 of Zeus faber. Taxonomy (NCBI): domain Eukaryota; kingdom Metazoa; phylum Chordata; class Actinopteri; order Zeiformes; family Zeidae; genus Zeus; species Zeus faber. Next base: position 35,734,768 of record NC_137190.1, on the reverse strand, counting down.
TGTAAAGTAAAAACTAAGAAGTACATTGCTGTTGTACTTCAGTATTCTGTACTAAGGTATTCTCAAGCAACATTCACTCTTATTCTACTACATTTCTGAAATAAACATATACTTTACACCAGTAATCCTCAAACCATGGCTCACAAGCTGCATGCAGTTCTTTATGGGTAAAATGTAAAAACACAACAGTGTTTTTACATTGTTTATAATAATCAGATTTAAAATAATGAATAATTACTTTAAATAATAATATGTACAATATTTTCAGTGGTGATAACATTAAAAATGTGTTTCCCATCTATGACACACTCCCCTTCCTACTCAACTACCAAGATGAATCTCTCTTAATTATATAATGACAATAATAATAACCTTTATTTGTATAGCACCTTTCATAGGCCATCAGATAGTAACAATAAAAGCAAAAGCAAAATGCATTTACAAAGTAGAATGATAAAATAATAAAAAGAATGAAATAAATTAAAAATAGGGTAAGAATAAGCATTCCGCAGCGAATTATTTTCTCTATTTCAGTGGAGTCTTCGATTTTTAGAACTTTGTTAAACATTTAAACAATAATTAAAAAAAATAAAATCAAACAACTAAGAAGACTAATTGAAGGACTAATTGGAGGCTGAAGTTTTTGGCATTTGCTTGAAAGCACCTACAGAGTCTGCCTCTCTAATATTCTTTTGTAACTGGCTTCATAGTTTGGGAGCATTGTAAAAAAGGCTGCATCTTGAATCTTCTTCTGAGTGGGGTGTTGTACTTCTAACAGGCCAGCAGTGGAAGACGTGAGGGCTCTAGGTGGAGCCTAAAAGGCCAGTGATTCTATAATGTAGGCAAGCCTGAGGCCATTTAGAGCTATGTATACAAGTAACTGGACTATAGATTAATTATAAAGGAAACTGGGAGCCAATGCAATGTAATTAAAACTGGAATGAAGTGCTCTTGTTGTTTTTGTTAAAAGTCTAGCTGCTAAATTCTGAATAAACTGAAGTCTCTCAATGGACTTTTTAGGAAGGCCAAAAAAAAGGGCATGGCAATAGTCCAATGGACTTGTAATAAACATGAGTTCTAAGATGAAAGACTGCTGTTCTGGTCACCTTCTTTATATGGGAGTTAAAACTTAAATCAGCATCTAGAATACACCCAGACTTGTTACTTCTGATTTGACCGAGGGATTCAGTTTATCAAGTCTTACAGAGAGTTCCTCACTTTTTGCTTTGGGGCCAACCAAAAGGATTTCTGTCTTATCTTAATTTACGGTAGCTTTAGGATTTTTTTACTCAGCCAATCATTTATAGCAAGTAGACAAGTAGTTAGAGCACTTTCAGCATCTAATAGATTTGGCTCCACAGAAATATACAGTTGTGTATCGTTGGCATAGTTATTGAAATTTACATTAGATTCTCTGATAATATCACCTAATAAAAGCATGTAAAGTGAGAAAAGTAGAGCCCAAGGCCACCAGAAGTTATATCATGTTCTCGCGATACTTGAGCTCCAAGACAGATGAAAAACATTCTCCCTGTAATATAAGTTCTGAACCAGTTCAGTACACATTCAGACAAACCAAGCCAGTTCCTTCGATAATATGACAGTATTGCGACCCGGCGGGGCTGCTGGAAGCACCAGTGGGTGCTTTCCCCTAGAGCAGTTGCTCTCGCTGCGTGGCTTCTCAGCGGCGGGTGCCCAGGGAGCCGGGGGGGTTGTGGAGGGCCCACATATCTAGCTTTCTGCGGGCGTCGGCTTCGGGGGTCTGTCATCCAGCTGTCCTGCGCTCAGTGCGCTCAGCTACATGGGTGGGCTTGTGGCCGGGTGGGCCATCTGGCTGGTTGTAGTATGGCAGGCCTTGCCTTTGAGCAGGCCTGTTGGTGGGTATGGGGCCCCTGCCAGCGGGTGGTTCTGGGGGGATGTTAGTCTGTTGTTTGGGGTCCTGGCTTCCGGCCTGTGGTCTGTTCCTAGCGTCCGCGGCTCAGGTCCTGTGTCTGTGGGTGCGTCTATGCCTGCACTTGGGGGTGGGTTGTATGTGTGCACTTCTGGGCCATTATGGCCATTGGTCAGCCACCTCGCCAACACCCCCAATTCTAAAAACTTTGAACATGACCTTATCTGCACCAAATCATGCAGGATCTATTGTCGCATGAGTATGTAGCTCAGATTTTGAAGTTTAAATAGACAGATGATGTAGACAATAGATCTCTCAGGCATAAATAGCAGTGAAATGTAAAAACAAATATCATGCAATAGTTCTGGGGGCGTTGGCGAGGTGGCTGACCAATGGCCATTCCCAGCTCAATCCATAATAGTCGCGTATGCGTCAATTGTTGTTCTGTGCTCATTCAGAGACATTCATAGCTTGGAGCCAACACAGCAACTATTCAAATTCAGAACGAGAGTCAGCTTCACTCAGGTTACTTAGTTTGTTTGAAGATCAATGTAGGTATAATCAGTGGTATAATAATAAATAGACAGTTTTAGATGATAAATAGTTAACTCTATAATAGATACAAAGTCAAAGTCAAAGTGAACTTTAAAAATTGTGTTTATCCAGGCTCAATGTGTAAATATAGATAATAAAAGGCAAATACACATTGAACAACAACAAATAAACACAATACTGTACATATAGACCTGAAGACATTTCACATAATGAGTGAGTAATGTAAACTTCACACTGGTATATATAAAATAAAGTGCTTGAGTGATAAACCCTTGATTTGCTATCTTCTCATCAATCTTATTCTTTGTTTAAACAAAGTATAAAATAATATTTTCTCTGATTCTTCTCTGATATGTAAATAGTTGGTTTGAGCTTCTCTCTCACTCTTTCTTTCCTGATCTCTGGATTGGTGTTCCCATAGTTTATAAATATGTAAATAGTTTGTTTTATCTTGGAAATATGTAAATTGTTTGTTTTATTTGGAAATATGAAAATAGTTTGTTTGATCTTCTCCCTCCCTTTGTAGATTTTTTCTTTTACTTTTTTACTCTAAGTATACACCGTCCCTGTGGTGAGTTTGTGATTATTTGGCGAAGGATTTCTCTATCTCCTTTTTATATGGCTTAAGGTGAACTCTCTTGACACAACCACTAAGCTTTATGCAAATTAATGCACATTTAAGTCATCAATATGCAAATGTATCCATGACTAATCTGGCGACTTTTGGAGGTAGTGCTTACTCCTTTCATTGGACAGTAGTTGGCAACACTATGTACTTTGAACTGCAGACAGAGAAGTGGATTGAGAAGGATTTGGCGGAGTGTATTTATACATGTCCGCTAAATTGATTAATAAACATGTGATTAAACTACGGCAAGTGGTTGGTCCGGGTTTCAAGCTCCCCGCAGTGTTTTTTATTTTAATTGTTTTTGTTTGTTTCATCCAATTACAATAAATACATCCACCATAAAAACTAACTATTTTTAGGAAGGTTGGAAATAGGGGATATTTACACAAAAAAAACAGGAGGACATCGGGAAAGAATGGTAAAAATACGGGACAATCCCGGGGGAAAAACGGGAGGGTTGATAGCTATGATATGAACAGCAGAGGTTGTAGCCAATTAAGTGGTCTGTCCACAGACAGACCACTTAATTGTCCGAGCCAATTAAGTGGTCTGTCCACAGACAGACCACTTAATTGTCCGTGAACACGGACCACTGGTTACTACCACTAGGGGCGATGAAGCCAGTGGTCCAGACCAATTACTGAGTGGTCTTTGTGGTCAGTCCGTGGTCCTTGTCGTCTGTCCGTGGTCCTTGTGGTCCGGACCAATTGCTCAGTGGTCCGTTCGTGGTCCGTATGGTCTTTGTGGTCCCTCCGTGGTCATAGGTACCAGATGTGTTTGGCTTCCAGATCGCATCGTGTGCTCGCACCGCAGACTACCATTTAAATTAACACATTTTGATCTGTTTGTGTAGAGAAAGAGATCTACATCTCATAAAATTTATATATATTCCTGCAAAAAATAATAATAATTATTTATCAAATTTTGTGCTGTGCATAAATGGATGCTGCAGTCTAGGACTAATATTAATTATAACAACAACACAAATGCATACAATTCTTTTCTTCTTTTCCTTTCGGCTGCTCCCGTTAGAGGTCGCCACAGCAGATCATCTGCCTCCAATACCTTCTGTTGTGCGCATCTTCCTCCCTTACACCAACCGCCTGCATGGCCTCCCTCACCACATCCATAAACCTTCTCTTTAGCCTTCCTCTTTTCCTCTTGCCTGGCAGCTCCATCCTCAGAATCCTTCTCCCAATGTAACTCTCATCTCTTCTACACACGTGTCCAAACCATCTCAATCTCGCCTCCCTCACTTTTTTACCAAACTGTCCAACCTGAGCTGTCCCTCTATTGTACTCATTCTTAATCCTGTCCATCCTTGTCACTCCCAATGAAAATCTCAACATCCTCAACTCTGCCACCTCCAGTTCAACCACCTGCCTTTTTGTCAGTGCCTCTAAACCGTGCAACATAGCTGGTCTCACTACCGTCCTGTAGAACTTCCCCTTCACCCTTGCTGGAACCCTTCTGTCACAGTGAGGTGTCTGAATGAGGGCCCTGGGTTCTCAAGAATCAGAGCCCATTGTACAGTGATTGTATGGTATAATTACTAACGTATGTTACTTTTAATTTATTGCTTCCATGTCATACAGAGAGCGACAATAACAACGTGTCTATTTAGAGGCCCGTATGAGAACGGATGTAGGGAGGCCTCCAGCCTGGCCAGAGGAGGAAATGTGTAGATTTACGTCTGAAGTGCTGAACTGTGACCCATGCATTGTGACCAGATGGGCTACATGATCCCCATACTAGTATAAAGGATAAGTCTTTTACTTCAGTCGTCAGAGAATATATATCAATGGCGGCACGTGCATATCGATGGCGGTGCGTGCACAATGCACGGCTTGGCGTCTCTCCGGCTTTTGCAAATTAGTGTTTGCTGATCAGATCACCGCGACCAGATGGATAATTGTTTCCGACCGGAAAGGCTCGTAGACGGAGACGCGACTGCAGGCAGAGACGGGGTAAGCGAGGTGGAGTGCGTGCTAAGCAAAGACTAAACGCGCACCGAACTGCGCTGCCTAGCATCTTCCTTGCCAACGTGTTCAACAAGCTGGACGAACTCAAGATATGGACCCTCACACTGAAACTTGGCTTAACAACAACATTCCAACAAGCGTGGTGGAACCAGAAGGACGCTCTATCTTCAGAGCGGACAGGACTGCAGAGTCTACGGGGAAGAGCGGAGGAGGTGGCTAATGCATTTTTGTAAACAAAACTAGGTGCACGGACTGCGTCACTCTTGATGCCCATTGCTCTGCTGAACTGGAGTATTTAATCGTGAGATGCAGGCCCTTCTACCTTCCACGTGAGTTTAGCTGCATTGTTGCCATTGCTGTGTATGTTACATTACATTACATTGCATTTAGCAGACGCTTTTATCCAAAGCGACTTACAATTATTCAAACACCGACGGACGCAGCCATCAGGAGCAATGAGGGGTTAAGTGTCTTGCTCAAGGACACTACAGCATGCTAGCAGGAGCCTGGGATCGAACCAGCAACCTTTAGATCACTAGACCACCAGCTCTACCGCCTGAGCTACCACCCCCCATGTTCCACCTGATGCCAACAGCAAAGCGGCAATGAAAGAACTTTCTATTGCCATTAATAAGCTTCAGACTAAACATCCAGATGGGGCTTTTATTGTCACTGGAGACTTTAACCATTGCAACCTAAGAACTGTTCTCCCTGAATTTCATCAAAATACAAGAGGCAGTAAAACTCTAGACCATTGTTATACAAATGTTGCTACTGCTTACAAAGTCACACCCCTCCCCCACCTTGGTCAGTCCGATTACATTTCTCTGTTTCTCACGCCAAAATACTCCCCTCTCATTAAACGAGTGAAACCAACAACAAAGACCATTAAAGTCTGGATGGAAGATGCAGATCCCACTCTTCAAGACCAGCTCCAACACACTGACTGGAAAGGGTTTTTTGCTGATGCCACCAAGGACTCTCATACCAACATTGACACAGTAGCCAAATCTGTCATGGATTACCTAAACGAGTGTGCAGAGGGAGTGAGGACACATAAATAAGAGAAATTATTCCCTAACCAGAAACCCTGGATGAACAAAGAAGTTCGCCTTCTCCTCAAAGCCAGGGACGCAGCCTTCAGGTCGGGAGACTAGGAGGCCTACAGCTCTGCCAGATCCAGTCTGAGGAAAGGACTATCCAGGGCCAAACACAACTACAAGCAAAGGATTGAAGAGCATATCAACTCCTCCGACCCCCGGCGTATGTGGCAAGGCCTACATACACTCATCAACAAATCCCCATGCAACTCTCCCCCACCCTCCTCCACTTCCCTCCCAGACAAGCTGAACCACTTCTATGCTTGATTTTATCGGGAAAACAAGGAGGCAGCCTTCAAGTCAGCTGTTTCACCAGACGAGGACACACGCCAATTCTCCAACTCAGAGGTCTGCGACATCCTGAGCAGGGTGAATGCTTGGAAAGCTGCTGGCCCTGATGGAGTCCCCGGACGTGTGCTGCGAGACTGCGCAGAGCAGTTGGCTGGTGTCCTCACTGACATCTTCAACATGTCACTGGCCAATCAACAGTCCCCCACAGTTTTAAATCTGCCACCATTGTTCCGGTTCCGCCCTGTTGCACTGACATCCATCATTGCAAAATGTTTTGAGAGGCTGGTCCTCTCACATCTGAAAGCCTGCCTGCCCCCTTCACTGGACCCGTACCAATTTGCCTACCGACGCATCGGATCAACAGAGGATGCTATCTCCACAGTGCTCCATCTAGCACTCACCCACCTGGATAGCCCCTAAACATATGTTAGATTGCTGTTTATTGACTTTAGTTCTGCCTTCAACACTGTGATCGCCTCCAAGCTGATCTCCAAGCTCAGCCAGCTTGGCATCAGCAACTCATTCTACAACTGGATTATGGACTTCCTTACTAACAGACCCCAGGCTGTTAAATTGGGGAGTCTCTCCTCCTCCACTATCACCCTGAACACTGGCGTGCCGCAGGGTTGTGTGTTGAGCCCTCTGCTCTACTCTCTCTTTACTCATGACTGCGCCCCTGTTTATGGCTCCAATGCCATAATCAAGTTCACAGATGACACCACTGTAGTGGGCCTGATCAGAGATGAGGATGAAACAGCATATAGGAATGAGGTTCAACATCTAACTACGTGGTGTAAAAACAATAACCTGGACCTCAACATCAAGAAGACCAAGGAGATCATTGTGGACTTCAGGAGAACCAGGAGCAGGGCACACACCGCCCTCCATATCAGCGGTGCTGAGGTGGAGCGGGTCCACATCACAGAAAATCTCTCTTGGTCCCTCAACTCCTCCAGTCTGGTGAAGAAGGCGCATCGGCACCTTCACTTCCTATGGACCCTTAAAAAAGCAGAGCTTTGTCCTCGGATTATATCGGACTTCTACCGCTGTACCACTGAGAGCATACTTACAAACTGCATCTCTGTCTGGTACGGTAACTGCAACGTTGCCGACCGCAAGGCACTACAAAGAGTAGTGAACTCTGCCTAAAGGACTATTGGCTGTATACCCCCCCCCCCCCCCATCCACAACACATACCATGGCCTTAAACAAAGCCAAATCCATTGTCAAGGATGACACCCACCCCAACCATAGACTTTTCACCCTTCTCCCAACTGGCAAGCGATACAGGAGCCTGCGCTCCCGCACCAGCAGGCTCAAGTACAGCTTCTTTCCAGAGGCGGTAACACTGTTGAATAAACCCCCACCCCCCCTCTAGCACTGGACTTTTAAATGGCTACCTGTTTACCTGTTGCGTCTCACTTTCTGCAATGTTCACCTGTTTACATTTACTGCCTTGCACTGTATAACTGTTTACACTCACTACTGCACTGTTTCATCAATTGCCCTTGCGCTGCTATCGCCTAAAAAAAACAACAACTGCTGCCTGATTTCATCTGTTAACCTGTCCATCACCATTGCAAACATGAAAGGACTCAGAGCTGATCCTTGATGCTATCCCCCCTCCTCTTTGAATTGCTTTGTCACGCCTATTACACACCTTACTACTGTCTGACTGCCCTCATACATATCCTGTACCACTCTTACCTACTTCTCTGCTACCCCCGACTTCCTCATGCAATACCACACTTCGTCTCTCAGCACCCTAACATACGAGTTCTCTAAATCCACAAAGATGCAGTGAAACTCCCTCTGGCCTTCCCTGTACATTTCCATCAGCATTCTTAAAGCAAACATTGCATTTGTAGTACTCTTTTCTGGCATGAACCCATACTGCTGCTCCCTGATCCCCACCTCTCCTCTTAACCTAGCCTCCACTACCCTTTCCCATAGCTTCATGCTGTGGCTGATCAACTTTATTCACCTGTAATTACTACAGCTCTGCACGTATCCGTTATTCTTGAAGATGGGTACCAGTACACTTCTCCATTCCTCTGGCATCCTCTCCCTTTCCAGGATGGTGTTAAACAGTCTCGTTAGGAACACAACTGCCATCTCACCTAAACATGTCCATGCTTCCCCAGGTATGTCATCTGGGCCAACTGCCTTTCCACTCTTCATCTTCTTTAATGCTGTTCTCACCTCATTCTTGCTTATTTGCTGCACTTCTTCATTCACTATCCCCACATCATCCACTCTTCTCTCCCTCTCATTTTCTTCATTCATCAACTGCTCAAAATACTCCTCCCACCTTCTCAACACACTCTCCTCACTAGTCAGTAGATTCCCATCATTATCCTTCATCACCCTAACCTGCTGTACATCCTTCCCAGCTTGGTCCCTTTGTCTTGCCAATCGGTACAAGTCCTTTTCTCCTTCCTTACTGTCCAACCTCTCATACAACTTGTCGTATGCCTTTGCCTTTGCCACTTCTCTCTTCGCCTTGCGCTGCATCAGCTTGTACTCCTGTCTACATCTCTCTGACTATCCCATTTCTTCTTCGCCAACCTCTTCTGCTCTATGCTCTCCTGTACTTCCTCATTCCACCACCAAGAGTCCTTGTCTTCCTTCCTCTTCCCGCATGATACACCGAGTACATTCTTGGCCGTCTCCCTCACCACTTCTGCAGTTGTTTTCCAGTCATCTGGTAACCGTTCATTCCCACCTATTGCCTGCCTTACCTCTTCCCTAAATTGCATGCAACACTCCTTTTTCAACTTCCACACCATTTTATCTTTGGCTTTTCTTTCACTCTCTTCCTCTTCTTGGCCTCCAGAGTCATCCTACAGACCACCATCCGATGCTGCCTACCAACACACTCTCCTACCACCACTTTGCAGTCACTAATCTTTCAGATTGCACCTCCTGCATAAGATGGTAGTCCACCTGTGTGCATCTTCCTCCACTCTTGGATGTCACCGTGTTCCTCCCTCTTCTTGAAATACAGTACCACATATATATATAACAGATTTTTAATATATTTAATGTTAACAATGACTGTGACATTTTTTCATTCATATACATATAATTATATTATACCTCTTTCTCTACACAAACAATCGCACATTTAAAATGTGCTCATTTAAATGGTCACGTCTGCGGCGCAAACACAGCATGATCTGGCAGCCAAACACATCTGGTACCTAGGACCACAGACGGACTGCTCAGTAACTCACCCAGACCACTAGTAGTAGTAACCAGGGGTCCGTGTTAGAAACCATGGTCAGTGGACAGACCACTGAATTGCCTACAAATGCCTCTCTCCATGAACGTACACTTGCATATGGTCACCCAAATGCCTACACACTGGTAGTCTGCTATGGTTTGTGGCGCATGCTCAGTGTGAAACAATTGCGCCTGCGTAAATGGCGTCATCGTCTGGCGAAACATCCGTTTCAACGCTCCACACAAATACGCAGAAAACAAGTTTTGAAAATCTCCAACCTGGAAGCGGTTTTCTGTGACTTGAAATGCTGTTTTGGTGTGGAGGCCAAAATGCAGAGAAAATATATATATTTTTTTTAAATACCCATATACACTACTCCCAAAAAGTTAGGGATATTTGACTTTTGGGTGAAATTTATGGAAAATGTAAAAAGTTCACGCTACAGTGATATTATATCATGAAAGTAGAGCATTTAAGTAGAAGCATGCAATGGTGATTTCCTCATCTCAAACAATTTATTGAAACAAAAGGCAACAACAGTGACCACAACAAAAAATGTCAATGTCTCAATAACTTGTCATGTGCCCTTGAGCATCAATTACAGCTTGACAACCACGTCTCATGCTGTTCACAAGTCGACTTATTGTCTGCTGAGGCATGGCACCCCACTCTTCTTGAAGGGCGGCCCTCAGGTCATTGAGGTTCCAGGGTACAGAGTTACGAGTCTCTACACGGCGACTCAGCTGATCCCATAGGTTTTCTATGGGAAAGTGCAGGCCACTCCAATTGAGGTACCCCAGTCTCCAGCAGCCGTTCCCTAATGATGCGACCTCGATGAGCTTGAGCATTGTCATCCATGAAGATGAAATTAGGCCTGTGTTGTTCATGCAGGGGCACAATGACTGGATTAATGATGTTATTCAGGTAGTATGGGCTTGTCACTGTACCATTCACAAAGTGTAGGGCAGTTCTGTATTGACTAGACACACCTGCCCACACTGTAACACCACCACCACCAAGACTCGTCTGGTGACAGTGGCTGATGCGTAGCGCTCTCCTTGACGTTTCCAACATCGCTGGCGGCCATCATTTCTGCTCAACGTGAATCAACTTTCATCAGAGAACAGCACTGAGGCCCACTGGTCCCTCGTCCAGCGTAAATGCTCCCTGGTCCATGCAAGACGATGATGCCTGTGCCTGGTGGTGTGGTCAGGTACCCTTGCAGGTCGTCTAGCACGCAGACCGCACTGATGTGGTTTTCGAATGGTTTTCGAATGGTCTGACGTGACACTTAAATGTGCCTGTAGTTGAGTGGCATTCATCATCCGGTTTCGCAGGGCACTGTACACAATGAAGCGCTCATCAGTGTGGGATGTGGCCAAAGGACGTCCACTTCTTTGCCTTTCTGTGACTCTTCCAGTCTCTCTGTATCTCTGTTGCAACCTGCTGATGACACTCTGTGACACTCTAAGCTCAGTGGCCACTTGCCTCTGAGAATATCCTGTTTGAAGCCTCGCAATGGCGGGGTGCTGTTGATCGGTTGTTAGGTGTCGTCTTGGTCTCATGATGTCAAAATGTGAACAGCATGATGAAGAGGACTTTAAATACCAATTCTAATTGAACCAGGAAATGTATTGGTCGATTCATGGATCAAACACCTGTTGTGAATTTTGCCGTTCACCTCCTTGTTAGAGAACAGCAAGTTGTGCAAAAAGTACTGAAACATTGAGCAGTTGGACATGGGCATTCAAAAGTTTAAAGGTCAAATTAAGTTCACCTGTAAAGATTATAGTGCATTTAAGGTTCATCCTGAAATTTCACCCGAAAGCCGAATATCCCTCTTTTTGTGAGTAGTGTATGTGTCGACGATTAATGTATTTTTGAAAGACAAAAAATATACATTATCTTTATTTATTTTGCATCATGATTTTGCACCCCATTTGGCCTGATGCACAAGCACATTCCCCAAATCACTTGTGAAACATCACCCCAACATCATCCCATTTCACGTGTATTTAACCACTGATGAAAAAAAAAAAAAAAAAAAAAATATATATATATATATATATATATATATATATATATAATATAAAATAAAAAAAACCCCACTGATGTATACATTGAAGTGAAGGGTCATCTTAACACTTCAGCAGCCGTTGACATTCTAGAGAGTTGTGCGCCTCCAACTTTGTGGCAAGTTTGGGGAGGGTCCGTTTGTGTTTCAGCATGACACTAAACAAGGTCCATAAAAAAGATTGTTTATTGACTCTGGCGTGGAAGAACTTCACTGGTCTGTGCAGAGCCCAGACATGATCCCTATTAGACATCTTCAGGATTAATTGGAACACTGACTGCCCCATTGGTCAACATCCGTGCCTGACCTCTGACCTCACTGATGCTCTTGTGACTGAACGGGAGCAAATCCCCGCAGCACATGTTCCAAAATCTAGTCGAAAGCCTAACTGTTACACGTGCCACTAGTGGTACGCAAGTTCACCTATAGTGGTACAGGGGGTTAGCAGGAAAATATTATTTGATTACTATTACATATCAATACAAATAATTGTACATGTAAACAAACACTGAATTTAACTGAAATTATTCACCCCCAAAGCGTAAAACATGTGCTGATGTCGTTGGGGTCTGTTTCCATATGGTTTATTTTGAGGGGATGTATCGTCATCAATTCAAATTAACGAGTATACTTTATTTGAAGTACATAGCATCCACACGTTCATATATTGCAGCAATTACTGTAAAAGGTTATCAAAACAAGGACATATTTTGGTCTGGTATAATTACAAAACACAATTACAACTTCAGTTTGCTTGCAGACACTTCCTTCTGTTTCTTCTTGTTGGACATGTGGCCTTTGGCATCTTTAATCTGACTTTTGACTTGATCCTGGAGTTGCGAGAAGAAGGCCTGGGAGGATCTCAGGGCCTTGTCTTTCCCATCGTCCTGAAAAGCAAACGGACCACAGCTCAGTGTTTTTCTGACTTTGTCTGGCTATTCGGGACACTGCGATGAGCCCTTTTCGCCTTTAACCGTTCTTAAAAAAACAACAAAACAAAAAAACAAAAGGAAAACCCCAGGAGATTGACTGATGGTAAATTATGTAGAGTGGACCTGAAATTTTGAATTAAATTAAATACCATACATTGCTTTTTGTTATACATTTGTGACCCACCACAGCAAAAGCTGCCATCTCGTGCACTTCTAAAATCACCAGGAGCAGCCAAATAAGTTGAAAAAACCTTTCTTGAAGGAAAATGAGATTTTTCCAGATTTGTGTTCCTTTGTGGGTTTTTTTTTAATCTCTCAACGTATTTACAAAACCGAGTTTTATTTTTAACTAGTAGAAAAATGTTAAAGCATGGAGTTAAATATAATATGTCGCTCAGCGCTTAACAACGCTGAACAACACAGATCGATTGTTTCCTTTAAAGCGACCGTCCAGGTGAAGATCATTCATTCATCCATATTCCATGTGAAGTCACAATGATAGAGTTCAACCTTTAAATATTACGTGTTTTATACACACATGGAGACAAGGTTGTGCAGGGGGCGTGTCAATGACGTCACCGTCACTTCCGGTTGATTAGGAGAAGCGGGTGGAGGAAGATCTAAATCATATTGCAGACCTTAATCTGACCAGGGCGATAGATCGAAGTCAGTTTAAGCAGCGCGCACTGGACTTCATTTTCCGCGATGATAGTCAGTTCTCCGACAGTGACACTGAATCTGATATTACTCCGGATTTGGAGAACATTTCAAACAGCAGATTTCAACCCGAATGTCACTATGAAACGGAATATTTTCAAGAACCACCGGAAATTAAATTCCACTTTTATAAAACATGTATATTCTTACTGTTAAATAAAAAAAAAAAATCAAAAATATGTTCAACGTTCCCTCAAAACACAAGAACAAAGCAGTGATTGGACCATTGCGCAGTATGTTAATTAGCCATGCGGCTTTGGCTACCCCATTTGCATTCTGGCAGCTAGGTGAATGAAACCAAGTCTTGGCGAAACTTTCAAGGTGATTATCTCAGAATCACAGTTTGCCACATCCTTGTCATTAACAAGTCATAGCTTTAAAAAATATTTGCTTGATTTGCACAAGTGACACCTTGTTTGGAAGCTCTAATTCTCCTCTTTCAAATGATGCAAAAAAAGTCAACAGCCGCCAAATGACCCTAAACTATGCGGTGGGTCACATTTTAACATCTACAAAACCATACAGGGATTTAAGAAGGATAAAAAAAAGGCAAACAAAAAAAATATGAATATATTTTAAGTTAGGTTTTCGATGACCAAGTTTTAAGTATGTCATATAAATGAAGACCTTCATGCTTTTTTTTCCCTGAAGTTGACTATGACTTGCTTTGTCACTGGTTTTAGGTTGGTTGTCTCTGAGATAAGACAGAAAATCTGGGGCAGGTTCAATGGGGCAGATGTCTTAAGCCTGAAAAAAAAAAAAAAAGGTACATCTTCTTTTCGAAAACAGGAAACTCATGATGGGAACCAAGATTTTATTAAGGCCTGTGTTGAAACATGGCAAATATTTAATCCATTTTTAGAGCACAATTTCACCCCGATCACTTCCATACAGACATGTAGGACGCTTGGGAGAATCTCTTCAAATCCATCATGGTGGTTTGTCGGATTCATGGGGAAATCATATTCATTGTTTGAAAACCTTGCAGTTAAACTGCAAGCCAACAGCAAGCCAACTCTTCTCCAAAGATATCTAGATATGAACGGAGATGGAGAGAATATTATGAACGCAAAGAAGAGACTGACCTTCATTATCGTAGCTTTGCCGCCCTTTGTTAGTTTCTTGAGGTTTTCCACCATTTCAGCCTTGGACAGCTTTTTGTTCTTGCCAACGTGGTTGGTTTCCTTCTCTTTCTGTCGGCGCTCTCTCTCCTTCATCTTCAGCTGCTTGGCTTTCTTCTTATTGCGTCGGTCACGATTCTTGTCCGTTGATGTCTTTTCAGAGTCGCCTAGCACGTCTCCCGCCTTGTTCTTCTCCTTTGGGTGAGAAGGGAATGTTTTCAGGAATCGAGGTATACTGTGTTTAAGTTGTAAACCTTACCTTACTTTGTCGTATATTTGTGTTACAAATTTTGACATACAATCAAAAACTGTTGAATTAATGGTGAATGTTAAGCCCTCAAGGGACACAAATGTGTGTGTGTGTGTGTGTGTGTGTGTGTGTGCTGTCACTAATATGTAAGGCTGTCACTAGTCTGCTGTTGAAAAGAGTGCATCTGGAATGGAAATACTAGCAGACTATTTAGTACACCAAATTTGTGTTCCAAAATATCCAAAATCATAGAATGGCTCAAATAATTTGTAAAAAGGACCAGGATGACATACATGACTCAAAATGCCATACTATGCAAACACTGCACACTACCCACAATGCATTGTGAGAGCAAGAAGCGGCTATAAATGTCAAGCCGCAGGATGTTTAAAGAGACGGGTGAAGCTGAATGACAATGTAGTATGTCCAAGAAGCCATTGCTCTTTTCACTTGCCTACAGCGCTGGCCAATATTGAGAGCACGTAGTATGCATGTTAAAATATGAATGCTATTTTCAAGGTTCCAAATTCAAATGAGTTTGTTTTATTAAATATTGTATAGCCAACTATGATGCAATTCAGAAATAGCAATTATTGATTGTTTTTAATCACAAAATGGAAGTCGATAATACTTTTTATATTTTCTTCGTTGTTTGACGCACAAATTCATACCCCTTTAGGGTTTAGGAACTTTTTCTGTGCACGTGCATACATTTAATTTGTTCTCTTAACGCAAAGCGCACAAGACACGTGCTTTTCATTCAATTAACGAGGCTTATAGAGTTAAACACAGAAAGATTGAGGCTGGCCATGGCGAACCGCACCTTGATTTCCTCCGGTGCAAGTAGAGTGGCGTCGCTGGCACTGACTGGAGCCACCTCCTCCATGGTGATGGATGGTAGGTTAGACACCACCTTGACCTCGGGAACAGGCTGTGGTCAAAAAAGAAGAGGAAAAAACACAGTTGGGGTTTCACTGGCGACAAAGCCTTGATGTAACCTTAAGCTCCCACCCAGTTAGGGCCAAAATAAAATATCCAAACACTTGGTTCTCAAAATAAAAGCATAGTTCTTGAATCAACCTCAACTCTACCCTGTACCCTGTCTACCCTATTTGTATGCTCCTATTTTCTGAGACTTTGGATTGAATTACAGGTACTCCTCACTTAACGACCTACCTGTTTAACGACCGTTCCGGCTTACGACCACCTCTCTGACCAGTCTGTATTGTGCGCTGCATACAATACCGCGGCATGCACACTGTCTCAGCATCAAGCATCCCATCGCACATCACCCTTTATATACACTATATACACACATCTCATCGTGCGTCACCGTTCTCAGTCTCGTTCCCGCAGTCTGTCAGTATTCACTACACTAGTGTTTGCAATGGCCACGCCCCCTTACCATGAAATAACACAGGTCCTCACTTATCGACCATTTTGCTTAACAACCTGGTCCAAGGAATGGAACTCGGTCGTTAAGTGAGCAGTACCTGTATTGACTACCTCCATGTTCATTGTTTGTTTCCAAATAAATGCCATTTAGTGAAACATCCTTGATCCAGTATGTCATGACAATCGAGTATTTCAATCTGGATAACTTGGTATTTCAAGTATTCATGTGTATTAGATGATAAAACAGAACTGCATCCGTTTGCTGTGTCTTAATGCATACTGGGTGACATTCTGATATATTGATTAGTGATGGGAGAGAAATCTTGTCGAGAATTAAATCCCATTCCCCAAAATATTCCAAAATTTGCTTGCTTCCTGTCCATTCTCCATTCTTCCCATTACCTTGCCCTCAAGCCCCAATAATTTTAGTTTTATAACATTAACATGCACCTACACCATGTGTCTTCCTTTCCAGGAGCCAAGGGTTTTGATATATTTCCATGTTTGAGCAGAGTGCGCAGTCATGGTACATGTAGAACGGAGGTAATACGTACTGGTCTTGGTATGAAGTGGAAGTTGGAGAGTGCGTCCAGCTTCAAGAAGAGTATGTCAATGAGCTTTTGAATTTCTCCATGGGCGGGATTCTCTTCTTCCTCTGTCTTTTGCTGGGAAAAAAGAGCATTTTAGAGATGCTTTGTTTAAAGTGTGTGGTCTGCGAAGAGCACACACTTTAAACACACTGGTATGACCTGGCAAAAAGTGTTGAGGTGAGCTATATAGAGATATTCCACAGGCCTTTCAGAAAGCAGTATATAAAAATAAAATGGCAAAAAAGTAGTAGCCACCAATTGTGCAAGTTATCCCACTTAAAAAGATGAGAGAGGCCTGTTATTTTCATCATTGGTAAACCTCAACTATGAGAGACAAAATGAGAAAAAAAAAATCCAGAAAATCACATTGTCTGATTTTTAAAGAATTTTTTTGCAAATTATGGTGGAAAATAAGTATTTGGTCAATAACAAAAGTTCATGTCAATACTTTGTTATATACCCTTTGTTTGCAATGACAGAGGTCAAACGTTTTATGTAAGTCTTCACAAGGTTTTCACAGACTGTTGCTGGTATTTTGGCCCATTCCTCCATGCAGATCTCCTCTAGAGCAGTGATGTTTTGGGGCTGTCGCTGGGCAACACAGACTTTCAACTCCCTCCAAAGATCTTCTATGGGGTTGAGATCTGGAGACTGGCTAGGCCACTCCAGGACCTTGAAATGCTTCTTACGAAGCCACTCCTTCGTTGCCCGGGCGGTGTATTTGGGATCATTGTCATGTTGAGAGACCCAGCTACGTTTCATCTTCAATGCCCTTGCTGATGGAAGGAGGTTTTCACTCAAAATCTTACGATACATGGCCCCATTCATTCCTTCCTTTACACCAGGGGCGTCAAACTCCTTTTAGCTCAGGGGCTACATGGAGGAAAATCTGTTCTCAAGCGGGCCGGACCAGTAAAATCATGGCATAAAAACGTAAAAATAACGACAACTTCAGATTGTTTTCTTTGTTTTACTCCAAAAAGAACTTAGACTTTGTCTCTTTGCCAATTTCAGGATGTTATTCAAGTGCTTATTTGTGAGCCTTGAGCGCAGCTTTGTTTTATTGATGCTCATAACAGAGAAAACTTGCTCACAAAGATATGTGGTTCCAAACATGCACAACACTTTTGCAGCAAGGGCTGTTAAGTTGGGGTAACGTGGCAAGAGATACTGATAGAATGTGTCCAAGCCAGCTGCGGCAAACTTGCCCTTCAAATCTGAGTCACACTGCAAGTCTATTGTTTCAAGTTGGATGTTGACGGGCAGATCAAGCGCATTTGCAGTGAATGGTCGAGCAAAAAACTTTGAAGTCTTTCTCCAGTTCACCAAAAATCTGAAAGCGTGTCTCAAACTCCCGCAATAGTCCCGTTATTTTATCTTTGAACCGCTTCGTGGCTGCGGCATGCCTCCATTTGCAGTCTGCACTTTCTCTCTGAACTTTGTCGAACACCTGCATTTTTACCGACCATTGAGGGCGCACCATCTGTAGCCAGGCTGACAGCGCGGGACCAGTCCACTTCGAGCCTGTCCAGTGCGCTGACGAGTGTGGTGAAAATATCAGCTGCTGTTGTGGTGTCCGTCATTGGCACCAACTCCACGAACTCCTCGGTGACAGTCAAAGTGTCATCAACTCCGCGGATGAATATTGCCAGTTGC
This sequence comes from Zeus faber, assembly GCF_960531495.2. Lineage (NCBI taxonomy): Eukaryota > Metazoa > Chordata > Actinopteri > Zeiformes > Zeidae > Zeus > Zeus faber. Next base: position 35,716,360 of record NC_137190.1, on the reverse strand, counting down.
GCAACATCAGTAATGTCCGTGCTTTCGTCAATTGCAACTGAAAAAGCAATAAATTACTTTAAAACTGCACTTCAATTGGCTGTCTCCGAATCCGCCGAAAGATCAGAAATCCTGCAACTGTATTTCTTGTCAGGCTGATATTTGCAAAAGCCTGGTGCTTTTCATGGCACACAATCTCCGCAGCCTTCAGCATGCATGTTTTTACAAATTCCCCCTCAATAAGTGGCTTTGAAGCCACTGCAATTTTATTAGCTATAATGTAGCTGGCTTTCACTGCAGCATCACTGATTTCTCGGCGACGAGTAAACACAGACTGCTGTTTCTTCAGAACCGCCAATAACATTCACCTTCTCTCTTCTCTGTTGTCCTTGAAAGTTGTTGTATTTGTCGCCATGAAGAGTCTCATAGTGGCGAGGACGGTTATATTCTTTCAGCCCTGAAACATGCTGTGAACACACCAAACACACAGCTTTCCCCATTCACTTCCGTGAATAAATAGGAGGATGACCATTTTTCTTGGAAAACTCTGCACTCTGCGTCCACTTTTCTCTTTTTTGACAGAGACATTTTGGGGCAATGAGTGTGCACATAATGTTCAAATTGGTCAGGCAGAAAGACAGGCTAGCTCTGGACTGGCTGTAGCCTACTTGTTCAGCCCCAGTTTAAACAGTTTGCTTGCTTAACAGAATTGCTATTGTGACACCCACTGGACACATTTAGAAAAGCAGTTTCATTCATTGAAAAATTGCAGCTCAATTTTATGCTTAGCAAAATCATCTCGCGGGCAGGATTAAACCTGTCCAAACATACGGCCCGCGGGCCTGATCAGGCCCGCGGGCCGTATGTTTGACACCCCTGCTTTACACGGATCAGTCGTCCGGGTCCCTTTGCAGAAAAACAGCCCCAAAGCATGATGTTTCTACCCCCATGCTTCACAGTAGGTATGGTGTTCTTTGGATGCAACTCAGCTTTCTTTCTCGTCCAAACACGACAAGTTGAGTTTTTGCCAAAAAGTTCTATTTTGGTTTCACCTGACCATATGACATTCTCCCAATCCTCTTCTGGATCATCCAAATGCTCTCTAGCAAACTTCAGACGGGCCTGGACATGTACTGGCTTAAGCAGGGGGACACGTCTGGCACTGCAGGATTTGAGTCCCTGGCGGCGTAGTGTGTTACTGATGGTAGCCTTTGTTACTTTGGTCCCAGCTCTCTGCAGGTCATTCACTAGGTCCCCCCGTGTGGTTCTGGGATGTTTGCTCACTGTTCTTGTGATCATTTTGACCCCACGGGGTGAGATCTTGCCTGGAGCCCCAGATCGAGGGAGATTATCAGTGGTCTTGTATGTCTTCCATTTTCTAATAATTGCTCCCACAGTTGATTTCTTCACAACAAGCTGCTTACCTATTGCAGATTCAGTCTTTCCAGCCTGGTGCAGGTCTACAATTTTGTTTCTAGTGTCCTTTGACAGCTCTTTGGTCTTGGCCATAGTGGAGTTTGGAGTGTGACTGTTTGAGGTTGTGGACAGGTGTCTTTTATACTGATAACGAGTTCAAACAGGTGCCATTAATACAGGTAAGGAGTGGAGGACAGAGGAGCCTCTTAAAGAAAAAGTTATAGGTCTGTGAAAGCCAGAAATCTTGCTTGTTTGTAGGTGACCAAATACTTATTTTACCGAGGAATTTACCAATTAATTCATTAAAAATCCTACAATGTGACTTCCTGGATTCTTTCCCCCCATTCTGTCTCTCATAGTCGAAGTGTAGCTATGATGAAAATTACAGGCCTCTCTCATCTTTTTAAGTGGGAGAACTTGCACAATTGGTGGCTGACTTAATACTTTTTTGCCCCACTGTATAGATATATATATATATATATATATATATATATATATATATATATATATATATATATATATATATATATATATATATATATATATATATTATAATTGCACATATCTGTATATACATAGGCATATTCCCTCTATCTATTCCATTTTATTTCATTTTATTTTTTATTGTATTTTATTCTATATATTTTTATCTTATTCTATAAGTATTCAACTTAGTGTATTACGTTTTAGGAGTCAGTTAGCTGGTCTATTAGAAAGGAATTTTTTACTTTTATTTTTTTTTCCTAGGACATATTGTGTGCTATCACCGGGTGCGTTGCATTACATTTCACTGCATATATGTATGAAAGTATGTATATGTATGTGACAAATAAAAAATCTTGAATCTTGAATCTTGATATATATATATATATATATATATATATATATATATTAAAAGGGGGCATCCGGGGTGAATAAATGTGGGGAAGTTACGTGGTAATTTGATCGTAAAAAAAAGAAAGAAAAAAAAAAAGATTTAGTATATATTACAGCTGGAATCATTTATGTAATGCTGCTCATGATAGGGGCAGGAGGGTTGTACTAAATTAATTTAAACAAGAGGATATAGAGGTTGTTTTTTCTATTCATTAATTGCATAGTGCTTGTAGCCAGGAGAAAAATGTGAGGTGTCGGATTATTGACTTGGTGCCTAGAACCAGCGTTTCCGTTATCCGGTAATTGCCGGTTTTTGACCGGGAAAATCTGTTCAAGTCTGACATATTTAAATCGCTACAGTCATCATTTCTGGTGAAAATAATTCCCTCTAAGCAAAATTTTAATTAGTGCTGGCCGATAGAATAATAACGATAATGATCGCCATTTTTTTTCCCCTCAATGTCGAAATAAAAGACATTGAGGGGACATCATTTTGATTTAAAAAAAAAACAACAAAACTGTATCTGTTAATTTCCGCATTTGGCAAGTTGCAACAGAAAGCCAATCAGTTTGGACAATCTCAAATTGACCTTTTACCTCCAACCAATCACGTTTGTCAACATAGAAATAAGCTCCACCCACAGATTGCACTTGTTAACACACTCATGGGATTTCATTCTTTATGTAGCCTGCTTATCAATTGTTTTAAAGTTCAATAAACACAATACAAAACACAACTTTATGCAAAACATTTTTCTTAATTTCTTCACAATCAAAAAAAGATCACTGTTTGCTACTGTTCAAATTTAAATGTATCTTTAATTTGAACACTCTGGAGAGTTGTTTTAATTTATGTTTAATTTGAACGTTTGGTGACGAATTGTTTTAAGAACCTGTCTAAAGCAGCCCCCCGCCCCAACGCCATTGGGCTTGAGCAGAGGTTCCCAACCACTGCGATCCCTGTGGACCAGCTCAAATTAAAACAGTCATAACCAGTCAGGTGCTTCCTGACTGGTTCTTGGTTCCCCCTGTGCCACCTTATCTTAAATATCCTAGAATCATCCCTACAAATCATAATAAAGCCATTTCCAGTGGTAGCTTGCATACCAGGTAATGTCAAACTGACACTTGTAATTGCTGTTGCCTAACATTGAAGTTGAACAATATAATATTTTATATTTAATAGAATATTCAAACTGAAAACATAAAATTAACACAAACAAGTTATTCAAGTCACCATGTCGCAAGTCAAGTCACGAGTATTTAACTTCCAAGACCAAGTCGAGTCCACGTCTCTGGCACGAGGGGGACCTACACAATATTGGGCAGGTGGTTTTAAAGTGGTGGCTGATCAATATGTATTGAACAGATTTTTATATAATTTTTATATATACATTTTTTTTTTTTTTTAGTTTTTATAAACAGTACTTTCAAAAATAATCTTTGCATCACTATGAATAATTGGCCTTCTGTGCAGCTGCAATGTGGAACAGACCATTTTGCCCTGGGGCGTAGTGTTTTGCAGATTGGAATAATGCACATTTATTGTGCAAAATATTGTTTTCCATCTTTAGTTGAGATGTGAGATGTGATTTCCAATCGGGCTATTGATTGGAATTAGCGTTAGTATAATAAGCAACCACCCCAGATGCAACCCTGCTGGACTTTCAATGGGTCGAGAACCAATAAGCCCAGTGAAAATGAGTGACGTACCTGCATTTGTTTGAGATACTCCTGCTCGTAGACCTTGGCCAGACTCAGTTTGCTTTTCTCGTGGTCCAGCGTGAGCCTCTTCTTGTACTGAAAGGCTTCCTCCTTGGGCTTCTCCTTACGCACCACATCGTCAAACACCTAATGAGGTCGAAAACGGGCGGAGACGTCTGGGTGTCATGACCAGTGGACACACTGTAGCAATCACTGTAATTGGTTCAGAACCACGCATATCTTTAGGCTGGTTTGCGGGGAACTGTTTTCTGACCTGGTCTTTTATTCTCTGTTTGATGATGTCCTCGAGGAGCAGGGTGGTTTCCTCTGTGATGGCAGGCGCTAAACAGCAAAAGAATATGAATATTGAAAATAAATGTCCATTTACACATAACGGCCAGTATTTGAGGGAAACAATACAAGTCAAGTGCCACGAAACACATAGCAGTCATATTTATATGTTGGCAGCATGGAAATGGACAGCAGTGAGATTGAAACAGATGAATTAGCTGAAAGCCAACTTGGCAACTCTGGCTTTCAAACAACTTTCATTTGAAGTTCCTCTTCCTGCAATGAGTTAATGGGAAAATTATTTAACTCATTGCAACTTGGAGTTCTTGAAATTATTTTTCAGACAAGCATCTGCTTTCAAAAGTTGATTTCTTTCATGAGCTATTGTATTGCTTGCACTCAAAACTACATAAGAAAAAAAAAGAAAAGGAACAAAACATGTGATGTTATACGATACATTGTTTCACTATCATTTATTGTTTTTGCATCATTCCAAAAGAATAAAGAAGGAATCTTCAACAGAAATAATTTGTTTCTGTTCAGACTTTGTTAAAATATTGTTCGACTGTTTCCAACCGTTAGTGTATTGTGTCTTTAACGGCATGACTTTGGATCAGATTGGTATCATTTCGATTTATATTGATTCCAATCATGCTTATCAAACCTGGCTGTAACAGATCCATATTTCTGATTCTTGCAATTGCTCCCTGGATTTGTTTCCTGGGAATTGTAAACTGGAGGACAGATAATGTTTCTGTTATATATTGTGATTGTGAAAGTGATAATTGCACCCACCCGTCCTGGATGCTTGATCATATTCCACGTTTTCTTCCAGGATGCTGTTTTCCGGCCGGGACTGAGCAGACACCTCTCCGGACAACTGCCAGGGCTTGCCTGCTAGTGCCGACATCTCCAATTTCTGGATCTTCTCCAACATCTGGAAGAAGGAAGAAGCACATCTGAGTAGTCATTTATATTCGATTTGAATATCCAAGAAAGTGGAACACTGATCACCTGAAACTACGAGTGCCAGTCTAGCAAACCATCAGAGGACTTCTACTCTGTGAGGTAAGTACTGGAGGTAAGTTAAGGTAAGTTTCATTTAGAGGGACTTAAATGTATACTTAATACAACACAGACAATTAATTATATTATATAATTACACCGCATTCCAAATTAATATGCAAATGATATTTTTCTCTGATTGTCCTATATCAGGCCTGGCCAACCTGCGGCTCGCGAGCCTCATGCGGCTCTTTGGCTGGTTTTACTGCGGCTCTTAAGGGGCTTTCACATGACAAGCGTCAAAAACGCAGAAAAAAAAAAAGCGCAGCCATTCATTCCCTATTATGATTATAAAATCGCTATGATGTATCACTCGTTTTCCACCGTGGATCACTTCCTCATTTACTCAAAGCGGACAGCAGCAGGAGTCATGTCCCATTAACGCCTGTTTTATTAGTCCTAATGCCGGGTTTACACCAAAAGCGCCTCCATACAAAGTCAACGTATAGAGGCATTCCAGGCGACTGGAACGTGTGTCTAACGCGGCATTAAGACTAATAAAACACCAAATAAGATTCGAAAGCTTTGGAAGTTTATTTTCAACACTATTGACATGGTTAGTAGTCAACATATAAGATGGATCGGCCGGTGAATTGCTTTGTGTATCCGACATCCCCGATGGAGAACTGTGAAGGCTGGAGGGGTGTGTCTGTCTGTCTGTCTGTCTGTCTGTCTGTCTGTCTGTCTGTCTGTGTGTGTGTGTGTGTGTGTGTGGCGCGACTCGCGAGCTGCAGCCAGTGTTGCCAGATTGGGCCAATCTGGCAACACTGAGGAGGACCGACTGAAAGCTGCTTTAAGGGAAGGGACCATTGAGTTCTTGAAAAGTGTGCCAATGGAAAAATACCCCAATGTCAAACGGGCTGCGCTTAAGATACTGTCAATGTTTGGGTCAACATACGTCTGCGAGTCTGTGTTTTCTACCCTAAAACATGTGAAATCAAAGCATCGATCTGTTCTGACTGACACCCATGTGAAAGAATTGCTTCGAGTGGCAACAACGGAATACAAGCCAGATTTGAAGAGGATTGTTCAAGACAAGGAATCACATTTACATTTTACATTTAGTCATTTAGCAGACGCTTTTATCCAAAGCGACTTACAATTGTTCAAACACCGACGGACGCAGCCATCAGGAGCAATTAGGGGTTAAGTGTCTTGCTCAAGGACACTACAGCATGCTAGCAGGAGGAGCCTGGGATCCAACCAGCAACCTTTAGATCACTAGACCACCAGCTCTACCTCCTGAGCTACCATCCCCATACGAGGAATGCCAGAAGTCCCACTAAGCAACATGCATAGTAAGAGGAAAACGCTATTGTTAATTATTATATTTTTGTTTGTGGACTGAGAGGTATACCGCGGAAACGCAGTACTTTCATTTAGGAGTCCTGGCTCAATGGTAGCGGCTTTGAACTCGAGATCCGATAGCGGGTTCGATCCTCTTAACCACACATTTTCAAAAATGTGGCCAGGGCTCCGGAACACCTAGTCCCAGGTATATGTGGATGGCCAAAGCATCGGATCGTGTATGGTAGGCAAGAGCCAAAACTGATTCTTAAAGGTTAGGGTTTAAGGGACACTATTGAATAAATTGACCCAACATGAAAAAAATACATCCTTATCATTAAACTCGAAGTCCAATTCCCCCCTCTATGAATGAATAAACAACAGTACTTTTTGAACTGAGAGTTTGTGTTTGTGAGACAGTGCACACAATGTTATATTTTTGTTTGTGGACTTGGTTGAACTGAGAGTTTGTGTGTGTGAGACAGTGCACACAATGTTATATTTTTGTTTGTGGACTTGGTTGAACTGAGAGTTTGTGTGTGTGAGACAGTGCACACAATGTTAATTGTTGAAAATAACTGGCCTGTGGTCTTAGTACTCCATCCATCCTTCCATCTTCAACCGATTATCCTTAGTCGGGTCGCGGGGGCTAGAGTCAATTTCTGTCATTATCATGTTTGTGTGTGACATTTACAATTAATCTGGCTGAGCAGAGGTCTGTGTGTGTGTGTGTGTGTGTGTGTGTGTGTGTGTGTGTGTGTGTGTGTGTGAGGAAGGGATGGGGTGATGTTCATGTGTGCCCATGTGTATGATGTGGCTCTTTGCAGTAACACAGTAAAAAAAGTCGCTCTTAGTCTCTGACTGGTTGGCCACCCCTGTCCTAAATAGTCGATGCAAATGACAGTCAGTGTAATTTAAGTCATCAACCGTTAGGGTATAATGCTAATGTTATTGAACAAACCTCCCAATGATTGTATTTTTTTTCCAAAAATTAAAAACTCAAAATGCACTGTTCCAAATTATTATGCACAAGCGCCTCCACAGTCACACAGCGAGAACAGAGAGACTGAGACAGAGTTTTTTCCCGCAAGCCATTAGAACTGTTAATGCTGACCTCACCAGGGGTCCTCACTGAGCCACACACGAGGCTCCACTACCTTACTGTACTATATGTAGCATACTGTACTGCATACTGTGTCAGTGTTCAGGGTTGTTCGTGATGCTGTATTGCTGCGCCGTACTGTTGTATACTGTGCTGTATTATCCCAAGTACTACCTCACTTTATTCACATGCCACTTTAATGCACATATCTGTATATACATAATTGCCTATTCCATATACATAAGCATATTCCCTCTATCTATTCCATTTTATCTCATTTTATTTTATTCTATATATTTTTATTTTATTCTATAAGTATTTGACTTACTGTATTACGTTTTAGGAGTTAGTTAGTTGGTCTATTAGAAAGAAATTTTTCCTAGGACATAGTGTGTTATCACCGGGTGAGAAATTTCAGGATGAACCTAAAATTTACTATAACCTTTACAGGTGAACTTAATTTGACCTTCTCTAAACTTTTGAATGCACATGTCAGACTGTTCAATGTTTCAGTACTTTTTGCACAACTTGCTGTTCTCTAACAAGGAGCTGAACGGCAAAATTCACAACAGGTGTTTGATCCATGAATCAACCAATACATTTCCTCGTTCAATTAGAATTGGTATTTAAACAGTCCTCTTCATCATGCTGTTCACATTTTAACATCATGAGACCAAGAAAACACCTAACAATTGATCAACAGTACCTCGCCATTGCGAGGCTCCAAACAGGATGTTCTCAGAAGGAAGTGGCCACTGAGCTTAGAGTGTCACAGAGTGTCATCAGCAGGTTGCAACAGAGATACAGAGAGACTGGAAGAGTCACAGAAAGGCATAGAAGTGGACGTCTTTTGGCCACATTCCACACTGATGAGTGCTTCATTGTGAACAGTGCCCTAAGGAACCAGATGATGAATGCCACTCAACTCCAGGCACATTTGAGGGAGGTGAGAGGCACCCAAGTGTCACGTCAGACCATTCAAAACCATTTACATCAGTGTGGTCTGCGTGCTAGACGACCTGCAAGGGTACGTGACCACACCACCAGGTACAGGCATCATCGTCTTGCATGGGCCAGGGAGCATTGACGCTGGACGAGGGACCAGTGGCCTCAGTGCTGTTCTCTGATGAAAGTCGATTCACGTTGAGCAGAAATGATGGCCGCCAGAAATGATGGCCGCCAGCGATGTTGGAGACGTCAAGGAGAGCGCTATGCATCAGCCACTGTTGTCACCAGACGAGCCTTTGGTGGTGGTGGTGTTACAGTGTGGGCAGGTGTGTCTAGTCAATACAGAACTGCCCTACACTTTGTGAATGGTACATGACAAGCCCATACTACCTGAATAACATCATTTATCCAGTCATTGTGCCCCTGCATGAACAACACAGGCCTAATTTCATCTTTATTGACGACAATGCTCCAGCTCCTCGAAGGTCGCATCATTAGAGAACGGCTGCTGGAGACTGGGGTACCTCAAATGGAGTGGCCTGCACTTTCTCCAGACCTGAATCCCATAGAAAACCTCTGGGATCAGCTGAGTCGCCATGTAGAGGCTCGTAACTCTGTACCCCAGAACCTATTTGACCCAAGGGCTGCCCTTCAAGAAGAGTGGGGTACTAGGCCTCAGCAGACAATAAGTTGACTTGTGAACAGCATGAGACGTAGTTGTCAAGCTGTAATTGATGCTCAAGGGCACATGACAAGTTATTGAGACATTGACATTTTTTGTTGTGGTCTAACCACCGCTGTTGTTGGCTTTTGTTTCAATAAATTGTTTGAGATGAGGAAATCACCATTGCATGCTTCTACTTAAATGCCCTACTTTCATAATATAATATCACTGTAACATGAACTTTTTACATTTTCCATAAATTTCACCCGAAAGCCATATATCCCTAACTTTTTGTGAGTAGTGTATGTATGACTGTATGTATATGTATGTGACAAATAACCTCTTGAATATTGAGATGTTGGGACTGCATCGCAGTTTGTTTGTTTTTTTTATTAATTATATAACACTATGGAGGGCAAACACATAGGCATTTAGGAATTAAATGTTTTCTTGTACTTTTGCAACTTTCTTTTGGTCCTGCATAGAAAATATTTAACTGTTCTTTATATTGAAAACATGAATAAGGTGGGTATTATTACATTTTTATACTGAAATTTACACACATGCATGCACGCACGTGTGTGTGTGTGTGTGTGTAGAGCCCCTCTTAAACCTAACCAATTCAGTTCCTACATGATGTAATGTTCCAGAAACTCTGCTATATCAGTTACCAATGAAAATGTCAAAACTAAACAAGAAATATGATTTTCTTATCAATATGATTAAAGGCCATGTTGCAAAAATGAGTACAGCCTCCTGAAAGTTAAAAAAGAAAAAAAAATTTTTTGGTGCTAGTTAAGGGCAATTGATCAGCAGATGAGTCTATTGAACCATCACACTCAAACAGGTGTAATTGGACAATTTGTGTAGTACTTAACCCATTGAATTACTCTCAGACTAAATGCTAACACAGTGGCACCACATGGCTCTTCAGAATTGTCTGAAATTATTTAATTGCACAAAGTGTGGTCAAGCCGCGGCTGCAGACGGCACCATAGCTCGCTTTCCCGCGGCCGCCAAGCTGCCTCGAGTCAGCCGAATCAGTGCCCAAGCGGCGCTGATTGGTCTGACTCGGGGCAAGGAGCTTTCTTAATGTTTGTTTGTCTTGCAGAGGGGATCGGCGCACGGGCTCATCAACCGACCAGGAGCCAGATCGGTACACCATTCCTACTGTGCCCAAAATCCTTATTCTTTATTATTTATACTTGGGGCCAGCGAGCCTTTTTGTTCAACTTTATAATAAAAACCTTTCGCCAAACCACGGCCAGAAAGACTCCGGTTCCCTCCCTAAACCCCTAGATGTGGACAGAGACTCCCGCAAAGAGGATTAGGCAATCATTATTATTAAGTCAGTACACCAGCAAGTGATACAGAAATTCAAAAAAGATGGACTTGTGACAAACTCCCTGAAACATTCAGCCGTGAGGGAAGCTTTCACCCTGTGATAAGTGATTTTCTTTGAGAAAAGTGCAGGAGAATCGCAAAGCAAGTGCCCCAGAGCTGTCAAAAGACCACAGATCACAGTTCAAGTATGCGTATTAAACCGTAGGGGGCGTACCGAACGGTTCGATAACATACCGTTTTCATTGCATCCCTAACCAGTATGTCACCCGACCTCAACGCTATTGAGCACCTTTGGGGAATTTTAAAGTGACAAGTTGAGCAGCGCCCCCCATCAAACATCAAGTCACTTACGGAGGACATCCTCCAGGAGTTGAACAGGATAGACATGACAATATCTTGTGAACTTGTACACAATGAACCACGTATTTAAAAGTAATGGAGGACATATTAAGTAACTTATTTTACAGTTATTGATGACATACCTTTCTATGATAAGTATGTTTCATACATTTCAGTTGTCATCTTTCCATGAATTGTAAAGGTGATCATTTAGAAATATCTTTATGTGAAGAGGGGGTACACTCATTTATGCTGTATACTGTATATCTCTTAAAGTTACAAGCAAACTTTTCATGTGGGTGTATTGAATGGCCAAATGACGCGGCTTTGAAAATTCTTAGGGGTTGAGAACAATACCGTTTCTAACCAGAGTTCCAGTGTAACCGGTTAATTGTGTCATTACTACTCACCGTCATTATTTGACCACATACAGACTTGAATCAATGCCTTCTCTGTCATTTGTGTTGACATTTATGCCCATAAACAAGCCTGTGACAGTGGTTTTCTTACTGTTATGCAAATGTACTTTATTGCAACACTTATTACATAAGATGAGACTAAAGTCTTCTGCTCTTAATATTATGTAGATATTTAAAAGACAAACACACCCACTGCACTTCCTGGTATGTGCTCAGCTCTTACCTTTTGTTGCCGCTTCTCAAACGACGACTTGGCTTCAGTTTCAGCTGAGCTTGCGCTTTTCCCCCCGAAGATGTCGTGCAGGTCTTCTACCTTGCTCTCCTCCTCTGTCGAAAGGTTAAAGGTCACTCTTCTTTGAGCGTCCTTGGATTGTCTGCGATGCTCATCCCTAAAGCCACAGACAAAGGAGTGCTGGCATCAGTACTTCAAGTGTGTTAACCATCACAACAACTTCTAATTGATATTTCTGTACAATACATTGGATTCAAAGGTAAAATGCTATGGCTTTAATAATCCCATCAGGTTTTTAGTTTTAATGTTCTATGTCAGATTATTATTTTTGTTTTTTTTTTTTTTTACAATTGGTTACACAGATTAATATTGTGAATTTTTAATTACTCTATGCAAAAAGTGTCAAGAATAAAGCATATTGAAGCATTAATGATTCATTTCTGTAACATAAAATGATCAGCTACAGCATTAAAACCACTGACAGGTGAAGTGAAAAACTTGATAATCTCGGTACAATGGCACCTGCCAAGGGGTGGGGATATATTAGGCAGCAATGGAACAGTCAGTTCTTGAAGTTGACGTATTGGAAGCAGGAAAAATGGGCAAGCATAAGGATCTGAGTGACTCTGACAGGGGCCAAATGGTGATGGCTAGACTAGTCGGTCAGAGCTTCTCCAAAACGGTAAGTCTTGTGGGGTGTTCCCGGTATGCAGTGCTTAGTATCTACCAAAAGTGGTCCAAAGAAGGACAACCTGTGAACCGGCGACAGGGTCATGGATGCCCAAGGCTCATTGATTTGCATGGGGAGCGAACTCTAGCCCGTCCGGTCCTATCCCACAGAACAGCTACGGTAGCACAAATTGCAATCTGGGGCATGAATGCGTGATCGAATGGCAGATGAAAGGATCTGGGGCTATTGTTATTTTTTATGCTTCTTATTTTCGTAAAAAAAAAAACAACACACACTGACGAGCCCCGCTGCTGTTTGGCTCTTGACCGTAAGTCAGCGAAACGATGATGTTAGTGAACGTGAGTGTGGCAGTTTCCGAGCCCTGGAGGGCGGATATTTCAATCAGCAGCTCTCGCATGGCACCGAAATGAGGCACTGAGATCTGCGTTGCGATTTGGTCCGGTAGATACCAATCGGCTAGGAACCAGTGCCATAGCGGTACTGGGTTTCAGTACTCAACCCTATAAACATCCCGTGAATGGTGATTCAGTGTTAGATAGAAAAGGCTTGAAAAATTGCCTTAAAATAATCATCAGGCGGCAATTTTTTATCTCAGACCCCAATCTCACACAGTGCTGTCTCCACCGCCACAAAAATGTGAAAAACATGAACACGGTGTTATATCTTGGCTGTACCACCCAGCTGTGATTCGAGGCTTTGCATGACCTTTTCCCAAACACCTACCCAATTTCACCTTCCTCGTCCCCAAACTCGTCATCATCCTCACTTTCCTCTTCACCGTCATCCCGCTCCTCGCCCATGCTGTCTTCAGGCTGGTCGCCCTCTCCAGCTGGCCCACTGTCCACACCGTCGAAGAAGTCCTTGTATTTGAGATTTCTGGAGCTCTTGAGCTGTAAACAGAAATACAAATCCTTTTAATTCTACATATTGTCCTTTAAATAGCCACTGTACAAAACTAAATGGCAGTTTCTTTCCGATTTATAAAAGACCCGCTTGAGATTTTTGGAATGACAACTGCATTTCTCACATGCTCCATGAGTGCCTCTGGTATACAAATATGTATTTTAATTTAGTAATGTATCGATAATTGTGGCTACTTTTGTGTGTTCCGTTGGAATCAGCAGGGAATGTCAGAGTTTTACCATATGGAATCCTAAAGGTGGACTGGAACATTTAGAAATAGTATGCCGGTCACCACACGGACAGTCTTTCTTGCATTTTCAATTATATATACGTATATATATGAATCAAAATTCTAAAACACATTCAGCTCTGTAGGGCTGGGTATTGAGAAGTGGCTCCAATTTGAAACCAATTCCAATTTCGTGGATACCTCTGCGACAGATTTGTTTTATTGGTTGTTTTTTTTATTATCATTTTGGTGTGCAGTGTTTTGTCCACTTAAGGAGAATCACAAACAATGTAACTCTTCACAATTTTTTTTCCCCGCAAACCGAGGGTCTGCAACTACAAACATTTGTTAACAGTCAACCTCTGTGCAGTTGTACTTTAGATCAATAATGACATTGATAACCCTAAACCTAAGAATCAGAGAAAGGAGAACAACTGAGAGTGCCATTAGAATCTTCAAAAACTCTAACAATGTCCTGGCCTTACTCCTTGTAGTGGCTTTAATAATAAATACATTAATAAAAATAACTGTCTTCTGATTCTGATTCACAATACATCTGCATTACTTCACCGGATCTGATTATACAAGGTCCGAATTCACAATAGCGTTGGTTGTCGGTATTCAGGATGGATATTCAAATTGCTCAAAGTTTTGTACTCAAACCTGTAAAACCACAAGACTCCACAAACCAATACCATTTAAATATGTCGTAATTTAATCTGGCTCATACTTCAGGTTAAATTTTGTAACTCTGTGACAGCTTCATCATCTTATATTGTCTTATTAGATTTTGTTTAAATTAAATTACAGTAATCATATGGGTACGCAATATTCGTACCCATAAGTACTCAAGAGTAAGTATTTGGTCCCCAAAATAAAAGAAGCTATCCTTGCAACCCAAATATGAGAGGGGCTTGATCAGTATGAAAATGATTATGCCTGGATACATACTGAAGTTTTCTTCTTTTGTTTCACAGAAAAAATGGGAGTATCAGAGTCCAGGTCGTCATCATCACCCGAAGGCATGTCCTGAAAATAGTTCACGTCAATGTCATCAACCGCCTTCCCATCCTTTTTCTCCATAGTGTCGAGGAAGGACTCCATCTCTGACAGCTTAAAGAACCTGTCGTCAACTTCAGAAAGAACCCCTTTATTGAGGGGTATTTTCCTCGCCCTCTGCTTCTTCTTCTGCTTCTCTCGGCTTTCCAGAGCATCAACATCAAAATCTAAGTCAGAGTCTTCATCTGTGTCGCTCAGTTGTCCCTCTGAGGATGTTAGCTGAGACCTCTTGGGTGCTGCTTCTTCTTCATCGTTGTCATCCTCTGCCTCCTCCTCCATTAACTCCAGACTATCTTCTACATCTTCTTCTCCATCCTCGACACCCTCCTCTTCCTGCTCCTCAAGCAGGGTCAACATGTCATCGAAGGCGGCTTTTCTGACTTCACTCGCCATGTGTCTCAGCACGGCAGTGTTCTGAAGTTCCAGTTCCTGCCAAATTTGCTCCTCATCAAAACTGTCCACTACCAGCAGAGCCAGGGGGCTGCCTTCACAGTTTGCTGGCTCCTGGGTCTTGTGGAAGTCATACATGACCTTAGTGAGTGATGTGAAGTCTGACGCCACTTCATCTTGGATACTATAAAAAAGAAGAAGAAAATGGATCAACATTGTGAGAGAGTCTCATGAGTCAAACACTCCTGTCCGGTGTTCAAAAATCTCAGCTCCTATCAGCGCTGCCAGATGTACGATAATTTGTAAATAATGTAGCCCTTTGTATGATGTACGATCAAGAAATTGAAAACCCCTTTAAAGTACGATCATTTCGACATATCATAGTTCCAGGTAATTTTTTCTTCATAAAGGTGAAATGGTACGGAGCTGATTTGGAACCAGCCGGACTATTAATTTAATTTTAGTTCAATTTTAGATGTCTATAATATATTACGAAAAACATACTCTGGATCGGCCATAAATGATCCAATGACATCTCACACTTTTCATTGTTATTAACTTATGTAAAGCCAGTTAAACAACTCAATTATAATAGCTTGTGACTTCATCTCGCCCCAAAGAGAATAATAATAATAGTAATGTGCAAAATGTGCGTTACAGTGTGTTATGGGAACATCATCAACAAATTAACAGCTCACGTGGCAATTTATATATGAAACTGCTGTTCTTGCACGAAGCGGGAAACGCAAGTGAACGTACCTGAGAAATGTTTCCGGGTGTGCGGTGTTAATGTCTATTTTGTTGATACAATACTCCAGAAAAGCAGCAGCATCTCCAGCGGCCATGATGTCGCTGCTCACATGGGCACAGACTTGTCCCACTGCGTAAAAGGTCCCCGTGAAATCCTAGCGCTACAAGGTTCCGGCGACGGTGTAAACGGTCAGAAACATGGCGACGTTCGTGTTGAAAGTTGCAGGTAGCTGTGTGTCATTTATTCAATCGCTTTTACATTTCTTCATTTATAGTTGCCGCGGAATACGTGTCAGAATCGTTCCAATAACGACAATGGATTGATAATTGTTTTACAAATATATTTTTCGTTGCCGTGTCTTTTTGAGGTTGTTAAACGTTACGTTGTGACGCTTATAAATGAACTTAGTTTTATGCTGTAATCTGTTTGATTATTTTGTGCAGAAAAGCCTTTAGTTGATATTAAGCCCATAATATCCACGTTATATCAAACAGGCATGCTATGCATTTGCGTTATGCGTGTGCTCCTCCATATGCGGTTCCCATCGTTGGTTGGTGGCGGGTCCCTTTCCCGACAAGAATTGCACTGATCAATGCAAGTCAATTTGATAAACCAACCTAGCTGGTTGATCAAGTTAGTAGTTGTTGTCATGATAAATGAACATTCATTAAAAAAAAATGAAAAAAAGAATAGCAGCCTACCCCACAATATCCCCACCACAAAAAAGTAACCCATCTCTTCTGAAGCCATACTTTTGAGAGTGGCCATTGCGTGCAGTCCATTACGCATAATCTTATTTTGTTTCGTTTAAGCAGAGAAGAATAAAATACCCTACATCTATTGGCAAATGCCACGATATTCAATATTATCGAATATCGGCCCAAGCCTTGTTTGTGGCAAATACTGCGATATTCAATATTATCAAATATCTGCCCAACCTAGTGTGTTTTTTTTTTTTAGAAGTAGGTTATTTTATCTTGCTCTGTTTCCTTATGCAACAAAACAAGCCCCACTCCATGCATCGTGCCGCTGAATCCGCCCAATTTTATGGAGTTCCACTAACTTTGTGCTCTGCTACAGGTCTTTACAGGTGCACTCAATACATACTGCAGAGGGCGCATTCAACCACAGCATCTTTACGCCAAGGTATTCCAGGTTCATTGTGGAAACTGGGGAGGCTAAATCACATCGCCATCGCTGTCCCAGACATGGAGAAGGCCACGGTTCTGTACAGAGACATGCTGAACGCTACAGTCAGTGACAAGGTCCCTCTGCCAGACCACGGTGTTTACACAGTGTTTGTAGAGCTTGGGAACACCAAGCTGGAGCTCCTCCACCCTCTAGGGGAAAACAGCCCCATATCTGGCTTCCTACAAAAGAACAAGTCTGGGGGGATGCACCACATTTGCATCGAGGTAAGACAACTTTTGGTGTGGTAGAGATCGACAGGCCACATTCATTCATACTGTATGGTCTGGAAACATGGAAGATTCAAGATTCAAGATTTTTATTTGTCACATACATATACATGTATGAAAGTATGTATATGTATGTGACAAATAAAAATCTTGAATCTTGAATCTTCCATGTTTCCAGACCATACAGTATTTCGATTAGCAGGATGCAATGTATACCACTATTTAAATGCAAAGGCCTATTTTAACTTGCTATTAGACCGGTTTCCAACTCGAGTACCTTCTGTAAATCAGTGCATCCTTAATATTTCATAGTGTCAATTTTGCCTAATTTAGTTCAACTCCAAAAATGTTTTCCTTGACTGCAGGTTGATGACATCAATGCTGCTATAGCAGACCTGAAGACAAAGAATATCAGAACTCTGTCGGCAGAGCCCCGGATAGGTGCTCATGGGAAACCGGTGATGTTTCTCCACCCTAAAGACTGTGACGGTGTGCTTGTCGAACTGGAGGAAGCCTGAAAGACATGAAAGACCACGTACACAAAGCGATGTTTCCTTTGGATTATTATTCATAGCACTTGCATTTATGCATGGTCATTTTAGAGACACTCAATGATCAACTTCAACCTCCCAGTTTTGTGCCCTTTGCCTTCTTGATCTGAATAAAAAAGTGTATTATGTGCAATGTGGTTATTTTACTTTTACGTCTTCCTGCTGAAAGTGAATTTTCATTAACATCACCCACTGCCGACTTTACCATTAGGCGAAGTAAGCAACCATGTGGGGCCCCCAGCTGAAGGGCCCCAATGAAAGGCACCTTAGCACATGGATTTAGAGAATCGTGACACCCCCATTCGCAATACATTTTTAACGCCATTCATTTTTTTGATGCCATTAGTGCATTTTCTGAGTTTGACCCAAACGCACCAGTTTTACTTTTGTTTTTCACTGAACGACAGAGAAAGTGGCTGCAGCCTCCTGCAACTCCATTGGACTACGGTTTTTATGGGTTTTTTTTTATTTGTATTGTATTTATTTGTATTTTCCATGTTTTAATATAGTGTTTCATGTAAACAGGCTTACTTGTCTTAGCAATTGGCTCAGTGGAAAGAAAAAGGAGAACGATGGCAGATTGTTTATGGTGAAAAATGTAATATATTTTGATAAAGATTATTTAGTACTTCTGTTCTCAGTAGTCAAACTATAGTACGGCTACAACTCAAAAGCAATGCTTTCCAAGTAGACAAAACTTTCTTTAGGGTCAAATTTTTGTCGCACTTATGTGAATTACCGGGGTTTATTGTTTTAATCATTTGACAGCCCTAGTTAATATATAAATTCATATTTAAAAAAACAAAACACAAAAGCTGATTTACAAACATTTGCCATTTTTATTTTAGGAAATATCCATGTAAGCTCTTTATTGTTAGTTTTTCTAAATAGCCTACAAGTCATTAATGTTGACCTGCAGCAATACACTTTGGTAAAATATGAAGTGAAAACAGCCATAGCTGAGGACCTGTGTTTGCCCCTAGGCCCCCAAATCCCCAATGGCAGCCCCTGACATCAACATCAGCACCATTATATAGTTTAGATTTAAATTGTGAACATAAACTGCAAAAACAGGATTTCAATAGAATTTCCCGATACAAACACATTTTAAAGTGAAAAAAAAAGATTTGAAATTACATTTCAGAACAGAACACTTCAGTCGAACTTCAGTTGAACCAGCTCTTGTAAAAAAAAATACTGGGTTGACAGCTTCATAAAAAAACTGCCAAGAATAATTCTATGATTACTTATCAAGCATATAGCTGAAAGTTTAAAAGTTCAATAACCACCACTGCCAAGATATCTAAATAGTGTGTGTATGCTCGTGCACCCTAGCGTGCAGGTTTTTAGCTCCATTGTTGTAGGCTGCTGTTTTACCTCAGTGCCTTGTTTCCCAGATGGTTTCAAATTTGACTGGACCAAAATAGCAGTGTGAAACATGTTAATTGTCACAATCAATCCATAGGCCTCAGCATAACTCAGAACTCCATTAGTCAAGCTCACCAACAATTAAGCCAGGTGTATCCTCTTCACCACAGTCTCTTCTGCAGTTGTGTGAGACAAAAGTTTGCGTGATTGGTGTCCCAGTATGGCCAGCGAGTCATTTGACAAATCCCTCGTGGATTGACCCCAAGGAAGGCACTTTGGCACACTTCTTTGATCATTTAGTTGCGTTACTTCTTCTCCTTTTAGAGCCTGCCACATACCACCCGAGTGGCGTTTTCAAGGCCCTCCGACACAGAGATAGAGGCAATGAAAACACAGTTTTATTGTAGAGAGTGGCCAGGGTGGAACAGGTCTGGAGCAGATGGAATACATGTACAGTAATGACAAGGGTTCCTCTCCTGTGCGTGTAGGGATAGGGGTTTTGCCTGTTGCTAGTTGATTACTCTAACCTTCAACTTGCGAACATCCACCCTTACCCTGGGCTCCAATTACATAGTCCCAAGACAGGGGTAGCTGCTCAAACCACACCACCCCCACACCACATCGTTATTACTATGAAAGGCTAATTCATGGCCCAGGTGAAACAATATAATTTGATGTTATTGTCCTCTACTTTGTGAGACATAATGAAACATGCAGTTTGAACACTTCCCCATATAATGACAGGGCTGACACAGTCATAAAATAAATATGTACATATTGTTTTGATGTATAATTTGTTGATGTTTAATATTAATTGATTTGTGTTAAAACAATGGGCAGTGGTGGTGGCCAAATCACATTCAAAGGCTGGTAAATTGCAGTGGCATCTATCGTATCTCCATGTAAGGTTCTTATGGTACCATGTCCTTGGGGTGGTTAAAGTGCTTGGATTTCATCCTCAAAAATGCAAGGAACTGAATACCTTGGAAAGAACCCATTTTTGTGCAAAAGTGCTTAAAATGTCCTTGGGGAAAAAAATGAGATGATTGAAAATATTTCCCCTGGTTTTGTTATCAAATGGTAATGTCATAAAAAATATTCCAGAAACACTTTTTTTCTCTCTTGTATTGCCTCCATTCTTTGCTCCAAACTACATAGATTGCAGCCGGCAGAACAGATCCACGGATGACGCGGTCTCTCAGGTACTGCACACCACGCTCACGCACCTGGATGGCCAGAAGGGGGCCTATGTGAGAATGCTGTTCATTGATTATAGTTCAGCTTTCAACACCATCGTCCCCACCAGACTGGCTGTCAAGTTGTTGGAGCTAGGATTGAATGCTCCGCTGTGCACCTGGATCCTGGACTTCCTCACAGGCCGCCCCCAGGTGGTCAAGGTGGGGAAGTACATGTCAAGCTCCCTCACCCTGAATACAGGATCCCCCCAGGGCTGCGTCCTCAGCCCCCTACTGTACTCCCTGTACACACATGACTGTGTGGCCAGGTCCAGCTCCAACACCATCATCAAGTTTGCTGACGACACCGTGGTCGTGGGCCTGATCACCGACTGCGATGAGAAGGCCTACCGCGAGGAGGTGGCTGACCTGTCACTCTGGTGCCAGGACAACAGCCTCCACCTGAACGTCAGCAAAACCAAGGAGCTGATTGTGGAC
Organism: Zeus faber; assembly: GCF_960531495.2. Taxonomy (NCBI): domain Eukaryota; kingdom Metazoa; phylum Chordata; class Actinopteri; order Zeiformes; family Zeidae; genus Zeus; species Zeus faber. The sequence continues at coordinate 35,695,661 of NC_137190.1, read as the reverse complement.
TTTAGGCGTGGATCACAATCGAGGACGCACGCGCCGTTGTGGATTAATGGGACTTCTGTCGATAGGGTGAGCAGCTTCAGATATCTGGGAGTCCACATCACAGAGGACTTAACATGGACTGTTCACACAGACACTCTGGTGAGAAAGGCGAGGCAGCGTCTCTACCACCTGAGGCAGCTGAGGAAATTCCGGGTCTCGGTGAGGATCCTCAAGTCCTTCTACTCTGGAGCAGTGGAGAGCATCCTGACAGGCAACATCACTGCCTGGTTTGGGAACTGTACTGCCCAGGACAGGCGGGCCCTGCAGAGGGTGGTGCGTTCAGCTGAACGTACCACTGGAACTACCCTCCCCCCCTTGCAGGAGTTATACACCAGGAGGTGTAGTAGCAGAGCCCGTAGGATCATGAAGGATCCTCATCACCCCAACAACGGACTGTTTCAGCTGCTGCGGTCAGGCAAGCGCCTCCGCAGTCACGCAGCGAGAACAGAGAGACTGAGACGGAGTTTCTTCCCTCAAGCCATCAGAACTGTCAATGCTGACCTCACCAGGGGTCCTAACTGAGCCATGCACTAGGCTCCACTACCTACTGTACTGTATGTAGCATACTGTACCGCATACTGTGTCACTGTTCAGGGTTGTTCGTGATGCCGTATTGCTGCGCCGTACTGTTGTATACTGTGCTGTATTATCCCAAACACTACCTCACACTATTCACATTCACATGCCACTTTAATTCACATGCCACTTTAAATGCACATATATGTATATACATAGCCATATTCCTTCAACCTATTCCATTTTATTTCAATTTATTTTTATTGTATTTTATTCTATATATTTTTTATCTTATTCTATAAGTATTCCACTTACTGTATTACGTTTTAGGAGTCAGTTAGTCGGTCTATTGGAAAGTAATTTTCTACTTTTTATTTTATTTTATTTTAGTACTTTTTCCTAGGACTTCTTGTGTGCTATCACCGGGTGCGTTGCATTACATTTCACTGCATATATGTATGGAAGTATGTATATGTATGTGACAAATAAAAATCTTGAATCTTGAATCTTGAAAATCTTGAATCTTGATTATGCCAGGCAAATGTAAATTAAACCTAGCATGGTTGAAAATAGGCACTTATAATTGTATAATTATTAGTATAATTATCAGTATAATTATAGCGATTAACAATATATATACACCGATCAGCCACAACATTGACCACTGACAGATGAAGTGAATAACATTTTTCATGTCAAGGGGTGGGATATATTAGGCAGCAAGTGAACAGTGAGATTCTTACAAGTGAGATGCAAGCGTTCGAATCGAAGCGACTTTAACAGGGTCAAATTGTGATGGCTAGACGACTGGGTCAGAGTATGTCCAAAATGGCAAGTCCTTGAAAATGAGAAAATAATGTATACAAAAAGTCTTCAAATTTAGTTTTGTAATGCCAGAATGAACCCTATGTCTATGACCCATCCTTGGTGCGCACATCTCGGGCACTGCCTTCAACTCAAAAGGCCTAGATAAAGTTATGCAGGTGTGGGGAATGGAGTATGGTTCTTTGTCAATGGCCTTGCATACAAGAGGTTTCAGCCCTGCCATAAATTCTGGCTTTGTTAGTTTCTGATTGAGACTGTTCCAATTATTATTGTTATTATTATTATTATTATTATTATTATTATTATTATTATTATTATTATTATTATTATTTTATTTTATTTTTATTTTATTTTTTTTATTAAAGCTAGCAAAGAAAAATGCACTTACAAAGTCAATAAAATAATCAAAATAATGAATTCTTTGAAAATTAAAAAACTTATTTCAAAGGAGTCTTGGATTTTACTATCATGACACCCAAAATGCACCAAATAAAATACACCTGCTAACTTTTTTTTTTAAAACCTGCATTGCCTTTCTTCCTATTTACTGTTTCTTTCTCATCCACTTCCTAGAATCACGTAGACACACATACACATAAACATTTACCATGGATTTCTTACATGGTTGGCTCTCCATTTAAAAAAATACTTAGACAAAGTGTTTTCAGATCATACACAATTATCTTCATCACCAGGGGTTTCTTACATTGTTGGCGATAAATCACATCCTGGTTTTTTTCTTCCTACATTATATCTCTTAAGTCTATTTTACATATAAACACATAAACTAATTGAATGCCTAGCTGAAAAGAAAGGTTTTTAGCATTCTCTTGAAAGCACCTACAGAGTCTGCCTCTCTAATATTATTTGGTAGCTTATTTCATAATTTTTGGAGCATAGTTAAAAAAGGCCATTGACAAATTCAATCATTCCGCAGTTTTTGTGCAATTGAGGCCCCTAAGGATTTTGGACTCTTCAGAACTGCTGTAATTGCCTCAAGTTACTTTACAAACTGGCACCTGAAAGTGTCAGACTTGTTTGACAGCTGACACATTCTACTTTAATGGTAGCCAACCTTAAGCGACACACCATTTCAGCACATCAGCGGTAGGGAGAATAGTTTCAGCGATGCCTGCCAAGCTTAATTTATAGTTTGGAGTAAGAGTATATACTGTAATTAGCTCACTGAAAAATTCAAGTTAAAACTTATTGAGTTACCCTTTTCCCCCTGTGTATATCAATCTTTTTGAGTTGACATTGGCTATTGTATAACCGACTAGAATATGCTTTGCATACATTAGGCACTTAAACCGGATATAACGGATACAATTTATGCTGATTTACATTAAATTTGATGATGTACAATGCCACACTGGCAATATTGTTATGCAATGCTCTTGTTTTGTCAATGTGATCCAGTGAGCTTCAAGCAAACTGTATAATCTTGCATTTTGAAAGGATTACGAGTTTATAGAAATCTGTGTGTGTCATCACATGTATCCGCCGGGACTTGTGTGAGATACTGCGTGTGTATTGTGCATTCGAGTATGATTAAAGGGGTAATCCGTAAGATTATTTTGGTTGAAAGAAAATCCCATATTTTTGGGCTGGAAGTTTTGAAGAAACCATTGAATTACCCTTTTCATTCAATGCATTCGTGTTGTGCATGTACTCCTTTTATATTGTCTTCCCATTGTTTGTGGCGGGTGCCCCTTTCATGTCAAGAATGCAAAGATCAGGCAATTTTGCCTCAAATTTGATAAACCAGCCTAGCTAGTCGTGGTCAGCAAGCCTGATATGGGTGAACACAAAAAAGAACAGCACCCTCGGCATCAGGTGCAAGTAAAAAAAGATCACAATTAAAATTATAGTATATTATCATGGTATTATAGTATAATTGTACAGAAAGCAATTGCTCTTTTAAATTATATAAATCCATCTTCGAAAAAGACTAACGAGGACCAGTCTCTGAACACCAATGTCTTGACCAATGCATTTATAAAGCTAATGTATTCATTTATAATTGTATATTCTATTTTATTGCATCCATTTCATATTTATTTTAGTTTTAAATATATATTTTTTTTTAAATATTTTTTTATTTTTAGATTATAGTTCTGCGGCAATTTTGTTCAATTTAAAAATACAATAAAATCAAATAAAAAAATGCTGCGGCAGCGGGGACGGTTTTAATATTCACGTTCCGGGGTACCGCCCCTCTTTCTCGCTCTTGCTCGCTCCGTTAACGCACAGCGTATTCACGTCCCCGGGTTCTCCGTGGCCGGAACGCCTGTTTCCGAGTGATGCAGATAGGCAATAGCGTCCCTTCCACCGCGATTCCGAGAGGCATCGAGGCACGCTTCGGGTAAGACACCTCGTCTCGGTCGATTCTTTTTCTTCCATCCGCTCTTTGAGACTAAAGGGCGACGTCTCCCCGACAAGGTTATTTCCTCTGAGGTGGGCGCGCTGATCTCGGAATAGCATGTCGGATGCTGATCTCTCCATCCACTGCATGGGGGTTCTCAGCATCACTGCAGATAGGATAGTAAACTAAATGTTATCTTCATTTCAGTTGCTTTACCCACCAGGAGTCACTGTAATATAATCTATCTGACCTAATATAATGTATTGGTCTACCCAATGATATAGTGCGAGGTTATTGTTCCTAGTCTATACGCCTTAAAAGCCCCCATTTCACCCACAGTGGGACTGTGTGGGTTGAACACATCCAGAAAAAAAAAATCCTCTCTTATATTTTATTGAAATATAATTTTGGCTTTTTTATTAGATTAAATAAAAAATAATAAATCTTAAACAAAAATGATGTGTGCCTAATCTCCGCTGTTATCCTTGAAAATATGTCCAAAATATGATATGAAACATTGCTATGACATCTAGTGGGCCGTAGCGACAATTAAAAGCGTTCGCCTGAAAAGTGACATACACTGTAAGTCAACTCCTTAAACTTAAACCTTTAACTCCTGCCCCCCATACACACACACGCAAACACACGCACACACACACACACAGACAAACTGTCACAACCCATGTGTTTGAAATGAAATCTTTCATTAATTTAGTCAATTTATATACTTTTCATTTACAATAAATGTACTATATTTATCTAAATGTATGTATTATTTTTATTTAATTGTAGTATTTGTTTTTAATTGTAATTATGATAAATAATAAAAAAAGAGATGACAGATTTTTATCCCTCCATCACTCTGACCTAACGCCGTTCCGAGCGGCGCCAGCGCGAGTTGTTATACCCTGCATCTGGTGACCTGACACAACTGTGTCCATTGTGTCCCTTTGTGCGCGGGGTGCTAGTCTGCTGTAGCTGTAGCTGCCAGGGGCCGTGTGTCCTGTCCGAAAGGGAGGCAAGGAGGCTCGAGGCTCGATAAGCTCACGTTATGTCATGGCTGTCTGCTTTGCGTCACAAAATGTCAAATCCCTATAGCCGCTTATTGCACAGAGTTCACCCAAATAGCTTGTTTTTGTTTTTTTCCTCGCCCGCCTTGAAATCCCCGCATCGGTGTGGGCTCTCCCGCTTTGTTGTTGTTTTGTCTTGTTTTGGTGGTCGATCTTATAATGGTGATATCCTTGTCCCCCAGTGCCTGGTCTTTAGCAGAATATACAGTGTCCGCGACCATAGAGATATGGGGTTTGACTGTAGGGATTCACTTGATACTTGGGACGTGATAGCTGTCTGATCCCAGGCTAAATTGGGACATTGTTATTCAGAGAATATTCCTGCTTACCAACTTATCAAAAGCGCTAACTGGCTATTCTCCCCCGTACCTTCTCCCCAAATACTATGACAGGTTCTAACGCCTACTTTCGCTCTTTTTGCAAGTGCATTTGATTCAGTCTTCTGGTTACTTCTTGTCCACCATTGGTAGACCTAAAATCAACAGAGAAGCTGTTCCAAATTGGAAAACGGTTGCAAATTTCCCTTATTCATTGGAATCACTAAGCCACCATTATCTATCTATCTATCACTATCCTCTTATAAATATTGACCAGCTGAAGGCTTCTTAAAGAGCCTTTTAGGACCTTCTGGGGTGCTCTAAATCACAACCGAAGACGCTCTCTGATATTTGGTTGTTGTAACGGAACAAAAGAGCAGCATGGGTTGTGGTTGGTGGTCAGTGAGGAGTACTGTAGATGGTGTGATGATGGCTAGCTAGCTTGCCTACTTTGCAAGGCCACAGAAAGGAATCTTGCACTGCCAATTTGTTGTGTATCCATAGCCTATTTTGATAAAAAGGGCTGGTGAAGCAGGCACTCGAGAGAAGACGGAGAGCGAAAGAACAGTGGCTGTGGCTGACCTGAGGAGGAGAGTAATGACCAAAGCTTTAATAAAGAATGAGGGCAGATAAAGAAGAGTGATGCGCAGCTATTACAAAAAAAAAGCAGCCGCCCTGGGGGCTGTGATGGAGAGATGGAAGGCTGTGGATGTGGCTCGGAAGGATGTGGCCTGGCTCAATGCTTATGTGAGGAGTGTAGCTATGCCTCGGGCTCAGCCGGTGGTCTTTGTTTTTTCCGTGGTCTTCTTCGAAGTCCCTCATTGCCCACCTTCTTTCAACTCTGTATTCATATTTTTGCTTTTTCTTCTTGAGAAAAGAGCCTACAAAAATGGGATTCATGAAACATTTTTCCACATTACAGTGCTTGCAAACGCCTGTGGCACCAGAGGCCCCACAAAAGGGTGAGATCACGATATTAAGCAAACATGAACCTTGATAAATGATATTTTAAAATGATGTGAATACAAAGGTGTCGGTTGGCCCGTTTTAATGATTAGTCATTGGCCATTGGCCTTTTGCTCCCACCTGTAGTGATTTTCCAAGACGGGTTTGGCACGTTTTGGGAATGAGGCCCATTGAGTTTTATTTGTTCCACACCTTTCCACACTATACGCAGAAATGCAGTGATAATTGAGGTATTATACTACTAACAAGCAATTGGGATGGAGGCTCTACTCAGGAGGAATCCCATTCATTTAAAAGGCAACTAGGCTGGTAAAGGAGGGGGGCTTTGGGTATACTTGAAATTTCCCCGTATACCACTTGTCACGTGGATGTCCACAGCAGATATAAATTCACTGTTGATCATTTTCTGTCAACTACTCCCTTATTCGATGTGCACAATTTATGTGTTACCCACACCTTCCTTACACTGTCATGCCGATTCTCTAGCACAAGCTCAAACACTAAATGGAGACTGGGGACAGTTTTATGTGTGGCACCTCTGCTGAAGGACAAACTCACTGTCCTCACTGTAGCCCTCTGGGATCTTATTCATGGCGCAGTAGGAGGATTCCAAATTGGACTCTTGGCGGGAGAGGCAGAATGAGCGAGTAGGGAGAGTATTAAAACAGCCAGCCATTTCGCTGCCGGAATGATAACGATTATGGCAGAATCTGAGTTTAAAGACACGAACAATTTGTCTATTCTGGACCGATTGCATTTGGTAGTCAATAGTTAGTTCAATAACTTCAAATATCCCCATTCATTTAAATCTTGGAGAAATAAAACATATTAATGCCCAGCAGTGTCCACTGTATTTTTGAAAGGGTCAAAAAGATATTCAGCCAACAGCATGCTTAAACATATCTAATGGACAAAAGAGGTCAAAGGAGGAGCATATACTGTATAGACAATATTTTGTTATAAAGCATGTTGAACAAGCCCTGTTCATAACATTTTAATCCAGTTGTTGTTCAGTTGTTAGTATGGGTTTTGACACTACTGTCGTCAATTGATCATATACAATGAGTATGGGGGCCCATTTGCACCACTCAACAATCAATTGACCAAGAGATAAATCAATTGACAAGGAAACAGTTGATTAGTGAATCAATTAAGAAACGTGCAAATGATGGATAGATCTATTAAACCATAGATAAATTCATCAACAATTTGATAAAAAAAAGTAAACCAATAATCAAATTGGTTAAGTAATAATTAGTGAGTCAATTAAAATAAATGATAATTAAAATAATTAATAAAAATGATAATACAATAATATAAAATGTATATTTTTGTTTTCATGAACTGATCGATAATTACATTTTTGACTTGTCTATAGCTTTTTTCTTTTACACTTTTATCGATTCATGGGCCCCCATAAATAATACATTCTAGGCAGAACACACATACGTGTCCGTGAGATATATATATATACAGGTACCAGGAAGGGTATCACAAACATGTCAATAAATTAAACTTATCATAGGGGCGTGACCGGTAACCAGTCTTCAACTGCATTGAAAATGTGTTACTCATACCCTTACCTCATTCCCAAAAACACACACACATTTCCCATTACTGTAAACACTATTCACCTGTTTCCACATGTTTCAATATTCTAAATTCTTTCTGCAAAACCTTTCACAAAAGGTGCCAAATAAATCATACCCACAACATTTAAACAACCACTTCACAGGTGGAGTGAATAACATTGCTCATCTAGTTCCAATGGCGCCTGTCTACTGTAGGTGTGGGATATAATAGGCAGCATGTGTTGGAAGCAGGAAAAATGGGCAAGGCTAAGGATCTGAGCAACTTTGACAAGGGCCAAACTGTGATGGCTAGACAATGGGGTCAGAGTATATCCTAAACGGCAGGTCCTGTTGGTTGTTCCCTGTATGCCAGGGGTTGGGAACCTATGGTTGCGAGCCAATTATGGCTCTTTCGATGATGGTATATGGCTCGCTTCATCACAATTAACAAGTAATAAATAATAATTCAGTGTCATTTTTAAGTAAAACAGGTAAGAGAAATTACAATTTTGAAAATAAAGACTCTGGGGCGCCTTTTACTCGGCGCCCTGCCCCTCCCGGGTCTCTGCTCAGGTGCCACTTGTGGGAGTCTCTGCCCACAGGTAAGGGTTTAGGGAGGGAGATGGAATCTTTCTGGCCGTGCTGCGGCGACATGGCGAGAGTTTTATTGTTTATTTCAATATGCGGCACGCAGGCCACAATTATATATATCACTGAGGATTATTATAATAATTGTGGATAATAATGATCCTCTTGGGCGCAGGAGGAATGGCGTCCACTGCTGGGCTGCTTATGAGCCTGTGCGCCGATCCTCTCTGTAAGACAGACAAACATTAAGAAAACTCCCTGCCTCGAGTTGGACCAATCAGCTGAACACAAGTGGACAGAAATGGAAAAAACTTCAATATGTATGTGACAAATAATCTCTTGAACTTGAACTTGAACTTGAACCTGAAGACCACACAATGCAGACAACACATACCACACAATGCAGTCTGGGAGTATTGCCGTATTGACCATGTTTGGCTCTACATACGCATGTGAGCAGTCTTTCTCGCATCTGAGAAACATTAAGAGCAACCTACGTTCACGTTTAACTGAAGCCTCAACGTCTGCATGCAGCTTAACCTCACTACCTATGAACCAGACTACAAGGCTATCAGCAAAACCATGCAGCACCAGAAGTCGCATTAATGGTAAAAAGTATTTCATTTATTATTGGTTAGCTACAGTATAACAACAATATTATGAAGAAGAATAAAGAGAAATGTATTATATACAGTGCTTTTTTAAGTACTCAGAGATGTGTTATACGTTAAAAATGTATGCCTTACTTAAAAAATGCACGCATTGAGTTGCATTCAATTTTATTAAAAATTATATGGCTCACAAGGAAATACATCAAGGTTCCCGACTCCTGCTGTATGCATTGGTTAGTACCAACCAAAAGAGGTCCAAGGAAGGACAATCGGTGAACCGGCGACAGGGTCGGGTCGACAGTGGAAGAGACAAGAACAACAAAGACAAGTAACCTCAGATTAAATCTGTGCCACCCTGGTTCTTCATGTGCTCATACAGTACATGGGTGGACTACATGTATGAGAGAAGCTGGACAGCTAGTGAAACCCAACTTAAGTCATTATGCTGTTGCCATTGTCCGTACTTTCAGAAGGGAAAACAGGTAATTTGCCTTGTTGTTACTGTGATACATGTAATGTTGTAGTGCATATAAAACTGAATGTGAACTTTGTTCTCAGTGTAGTTTTTACCACAGTAATGGATGACCATAGATCAGTGATGGTCAAATTTCATCTTGCTGAACTGAGAGGCGGCCATCTATTGGAGGTAGACAGAGACTTCTCACAGCTGAGCAGGAGACTGCTCTGATATGGTGATTGCCAATAATGCCATCCTTTGAGGAAAATTCAAACCCAAATGGTTGAAGGCTAGGTAGTATTTCAAGGAATTGACAGCATCAGCATTTCCATCATTGGCCGAATTGTTCAGAAGAACCACATAAGGAAAAAGCAGCTGTACTGTGTGCCTTTTTAAAGGAATTCAAACAGAGTTAAGAAGCAGTAACACTGCCCATATTAGTAATCTAATATGTGCAGTGTATACTGTACAGAATTTTTACAGTATGTGGAGTATGGCCCATCTCTCCAGTATATCAATACAGTACTGTATGGTAATGTGTTACAGTAACTACAGTACACAATCTTTCATTCCAGTACTGTAGTAGACTACAGTACTATATTTGTAGTACAGTAAAATGTGTGTTTTTTGACTTCTGTAGAGAATCTTTGAGCTGGATGCCATGGCTGACCCACATGAGTGCATCTTCATCGACGAGGCAGGGTTAAACCTAACAAAATGGCACATTCATTGGTCACCATGCCATCATACAAGTTCCTGGCCAGAGGGGAGGCAACGTCACCCTATGTGCAGCCATCAACAATTGTGGTGTCCTCCCGCGCCATGTTAAAGTGGGTCCATATTGTACCCGGCACAACTCCTTTAATTTCTAGATCTGCTGCACAATAACATTCTTCAACAGGAAGGGGAGGGGCAACAAGAGCAAGCCCAATATATGCATGTCATTTGGGATAACATGAGTTTTCATCAGGCTGCTCTGGTTCACACCTGGTTCAATGACCACCGCATGCACCCCAGCAAAACCCCCTGGAGGCAATGGTGGACACCTGTGGAAATGTGTCTGTGGAGTCTATCCAGGGTTGTGTAAGGCACACAAGGGCATTTTCCATGCTACCTTGCAAGAGCAAACATAGTGTGTGACGTTGATGAGATAATATGGCCTGACCCAGACCTGAGACAATGATGATGAGAACGCTGATGCAGATGCTCATGCTGAGTAACCTGTACATTTGCTGCATTTGGAAATAAAGGTTTTGGAAATTGGGTATTTTACTGTGCATGGTCTCTTCCTGACATGCTTTGTCAGTGTGACATTTCAAAGTCAGGTTTTTGACCAAAACAGCATATACAGTGGCATTCCCTTATCGACTAATGTAAGAGGTATTTTACAGTACTGTTTTGAATTTCTCTCTCCAGGGTGTTCCTGAAAGGGTGATCTGGATAGTCAGTGCTGTGATTTTTCAAAGTTTAATACTTTAATATTTAACATTTTACAAAGAATGAATCCCTCCAGTGTGTAAGAAACAGTCATGTAGTCTGTGTTTTTAACAGCTTGTTTGTGTTGTCTGCGGGCAAAGAAGACCCAGAAGTTAGACGTCTGTACAGTTTATTGTTCACAATTGTGTGTGAAGATTTGAGAAAATGGTTGGAGTTGTTCCAGGAATTGTGTCTAAGCAATTGAGAAAAAGTGCAAAACATAGCCTAATTCAAAATGAAGAGAGCTATTTACGGGTATACCACAGATATGAAGAGACAAAGGGTCTCGACACGCACGGTGCTTCTTTTGTTTACTTCAATAAGGAAACAAAGTAAAATACAATCCATCTCAAATGAAAACACAGTTTTTTTTGGAGGAACAGGAACACGTTCCTCTTGTTAAAGGAATAAAAACCAAACGGTTATTTCACAAATCAGCCCAAATTTTTTGTACCCACCCAAATGTGATGCTATGTTCCGGCACATTCCCGACTCACGAGACTTGTGAACTGTAAAACAGTTCAGCAAAGCAGTAAAACACATTATAACTGACAATTAACAATACTTCGATGCATCCAGGGTCATTACAATATTATATTATATATCACTATATCAGAATCACAATTTATTAGATATTATTATATCTAAATGCCATAAAGTAACAAAGTACTTGGGATTCCCTGGTCTTTTATGAAATATATCAGTTTAAAGGTAAGCAATACCACATTTATAGAATTGGCTTATTTTAATTTATAATGGAAAATTAATGTCCAGATTAAAAAATGTAAGGAACTGTATCAGATTGCATCACACCGTATCGAATCGCAGTGAATCATTTCATATTAAAATGTATCGTCCCTGAATTGTATCGTAGTATGTATGTATGTATCGAGATACGTATTGGATCGTCTTATAAGGGAGAGATGCACACCCCTAGAACTATTATTTTTTCGTCAAGAAAAAGGCTGCCTGTTACACCTGTCCTCGGCCATGAAAGAACCTACCGAGAACTGACATCATCCGGCAAGCGTTCCACTTGTCTCCTCTGTTCCTGGTTCTAAGATGCCTAATCCTGACCTGAACATTTCTTTGGTGCGCCTAAATGATATACTGGTGCACCTAAATGTAAATGCTAGGTGCACCACTGCCACCAAAGTTTGTCTGGAGCCCTCTCCCAAGTAGCTGTGAAACCTACTAAAAAGGGTTTGCTTTTAAAACCTATTGACAAATTCGGCAACAGCAACTTCTCATGCTAAGCAAATTCTTAAGGGAAGTAAAAGAGCGCGCTTTACCTCATAATTCCCTATAGGGGAAAGGTCGTACCTGCTAGGGGGACTTTCCGCAACGGTATAAGGTGGCGATAGTGGCGCCGCCCCCAGCGGTCGCCTGCGCCGGTGCTCCGGTTCTCTTTCACTTTTTAGTATCTCTTTCGTTTTTTAGTATTTTTTTACTCTTTTTATCATAATGTACGCCAAAAAAACATCGACAGTTACCTCATACGACCGCGATGCACTCATACTGCCCACTCACTTATAAAAATTTCCCTAAACGAACAACCTTGGGACTTTTTATCCGTGGGACACCCTGTACTACGTTTTAGGAGTCAGTTAGTCGGCCTATAGAAAGAAATTTTTATTTTTTATTTTTTCCTAGGACATATTGTGTGCTATCACCGGGTGTGTTGCATTACATTTCACTGCATATATGTATGAAAGTATATATATGTATGTGACAAATAAAAATCTTGAATCTTGAATCTTGAAGGAACGGGGATTACCGTCCGCGTTGGCCATGGTACAGCACACACAAAACATGGTTCTTTCTCACCTATGCTCGGTTTAACATTTAACATTTGTTTAGCATACATACAAGGATTAGCATACAAACAAGGTGTTGGCAGCTAGTGGTGTCTGAAATTTGGGGCAGCTAAGCCTGTATAATAATACGTACATTTCTGTAATGTAGACAATTTGGGTCCTTGTTTCTTATGTTTCCAGTAGAATTTGTTTGTGATAGAGTCAGAGTCAGTTATAGAGGCCACATGGAAGTGCTTCATGGTGGGAGATTGTGAAACAACAAAACTAATTCAGGGGGCGATACCTCAAGTGTCCTTATATTGTCTTCCACTTGTTGACTTCCACTTTCCCACATGGACAAAAACTGATTTCAGTTTAGAGGTTTGCACTGTCTGCTTCTGCTCTGTCTTACTCTTTTGTATTGTATTTTAAACTTAAATTGTTGGTTGTTATTCATATATAATAAATATAATGCAGGTTGGCGTATGTATGGAAGTAATGGCAGTAGAATAGTGTCTGGTTTCACGTCAGAAACAAATATTTTTGAAAAAACACCCCCAATGCGTGAAGTCCTTAAAGAAATCTTTATAAACCCCCACCGGTCTAGTGTTTCCCATACATTGATTTATTTCTGGCGGCCTGCCACAACATCAACATTGACCGCCACATATGGATTCTCTATTTTTCTATTTACTATTTAAAATGGGTAAAATCTTATTACTTGGTAGAGCGCAGTGCATTGATTCTCTCTCTCTCTCTCTCTCTCTCTCTCTCTCTCTCTCTCTCTCTCTCTAACACATTGACAACTTCTATGAATAGCCCCTCCTCTCTGTGCACACTCGGAATCAAAACATTCTGGTTCCTATACGATTGGTATCTACCGGAACAAATCACAAAGCAAATTTTGCTCCACGTGCTCAGTGCTCCGAAACTGGCACATGCGCCTCCATTAAACATTATGGTTTGGAGCTCGCTGCTTGAAATCCTCTGTATTCCTCTGTTTGGTACGCCACCGCTTTCCTCTACCATGTGACTCGCTTTGACGCCTTTTGGTCAAAGCGACCAAAAGGCGTCGAGAGCCAAACAGCAGCGGCGCTCGTAAATATCACATGATGGTCTCTTAGCCAATCAGTTAAAAGGCGGGCAGGTCACCATGTGGCCTCCTTCGCGGGGGTGGTCTCCTGTCGTCACACTGGGCTGCCGGGGTACCTGCCCTCTGACGCTCTCGGTGAGCGGGTCACTCGTCACTGGGAGCTTGGGCTGTGGGTGGGGGTGCCGTCTGCCGCCCTCTGTTCTGCAGTCCGCATGCTCGGCGACTGACATGGGGGAGGCGCATGGCGGACCGCTCTGTGCCCTTGGCTGATCACTGTAGGTTGGCTGCCACCAGGTACAGTAGGTGGGCGCACTGGGGCACGGTTGGGTCCGGGGAGAGGGGGTCTGCGTGGTTGCTCCTCCGCCTGCTGTGCCCCTGGATCGATCCGGTCGCGACTCGCCTTTCTCTCCCAGTGCCAAAACTCATACTCAGCACATACACCACACAATAGACTGAGGGCTTGTGGGATGGGCGGGGTGCAGGCTATGTGGGTGGGGATGCAGCGGGCAGCTGCCATCTTACCTGTCACGCTCCTGCCCAAGCGTGCTTCTCGTCCGTCCCGAAATTTTAATCCCACTCACATTATCTTAGAACACATACTCTCGCACACCAATCCTACTCCGAACAACAATCCATCGGACCAGGGTCTGCGGGGCAGGAGGGGTGCGAGTGATTCAGGTTCGACTTGCCTGAAGGACTTGCACCCCCAACCCCGCAATTTTAACTGCAATTACAACAGCACACATTGAGCACTAGGGTTTTCGGGGTGCTGGGGGTGGCGGAGGGCCTGTATACCTGGCGACCTGCCGGCATCGGTGGGGGGGGGGGGGGGGGTAACATCAAGGTGACCCGTGCTAGGCACATGCTGCCTCCCTTTGGGGCCCCTTCCGCTGCTTGGAGGTGCCGCGACATAATACCGACCTTCTACACCAGTACCAATGGAGATAAGTCATGTACACTCACCGGTGGACATCTTACAAACACACACACACACACACACACACACATAGAGGCGGTCCCATCACACACGCACACACCACCACACCTGCTTCGAGTCCACCCCACCTCCTTTCCTCCAGGAAGACAGGAAGATGCAACGTGACCAGTTGTAGTTCCAGTTTACCTGGACCTAATTCACTGTTTTTGAATACATGTTATCGTCCAATGTTTGTGATTTTGTGTAAATGTTTGTTTCTCTGTTTTTTTGTCTCACCCGTGGTGATTCTCCCCCTCTTGGAGTAGTGATCAGTTGTTTATAGACCCAAACACGATCAATTGTTCTCCAAGGATGGGGGTTGGTGGTGGTTCTCTATTACAAAAAACTGTGCTCTTGTCATTCTACAGGTCATCCACAGGACAGAGTTATTGCAGCAGATGATTTAAGAATTAATAAAGAGTTGCATTGCAGGTTAAGAACTTGAACTCCTCTTGCAGACTAACTGTCCTAGATGCAATTGCATACAAATACTCTGTGTTGTATGCCCAGCATGCTGACAGCACAGGTTAAAAAAAATAAAAAAATGAATTAAAAATTAAAAAGGCAGGTCATAAAAGTTTTCACTAACGATAACGTCCAGTTCATATGAACTGTCAGATATTTGTTAACATGTAACATGTGAAAAGTATATGAAAAGTAATTAATGACAAATTTGGTCAGTTCATAAAAATCTCAAAAATATCACCGATCTAATGTTTTTTTACTTAAATAAGAATAATAAAAAAAATTGTCCTGGATCTGTCAATCCAATCATCCATTAAAACCCTTGAAAATAATATATCCTTGACCAAAAATGCGACTACATTTTGGGTCCTCTGTGGGAGTGATCGGGGTGCACCCCTGTCTCCCTCTTCATGCGTAAAGGAGACATTGGAGAAGAAGCGATCACGTGTCCCGTTCCCCCAAATAAACATTACATTACATTTAGCAGACGCTTTTATCCAAAGCGACTTACAATTATTCAAACACCGACGGACGCAGCCATCAGGAGCAATTAGGGGTTAAGTGTCTTTCTCAAGGACACTACAGCATGCTATCAGGAGGAGCCTGGGATCAAACCAGCAACCTTTGGATTACTAGACCACCAGCTCTACCTCCTGAGCTACCATTCCCACGGTAAAGCAAATAATAACATTAAGCAGCTTTTGTGGCGCGAATAACAGAAAAAGCAAGCGTGTAAAACACCCGGAAACAGTGAAATGCACCGCTAACTGCGCTGCCATGTAAACAGTGTCTCAGTGTACCAGTGCTATTTGCACATATTTAAATTTGGTATTATGCATACATTTGGTGCTTGGCCGCTTTCTATGCAAATGCACCTCGTTGCAAATAGTGTCCAATTCACAAACACTAATGGCTAATAGCCACCTGCAGTTAGAGTGACGCTATAACCATCTGTAGAGACCTGGTGGTAAGCATGACAAAAAAATAAAGCAAAGATAAATGCAGTGCTGGGCAATTGTCTTCAGGGAGCTGGTGCAACTGAAGCACATTTACAAGGTGTGTTACACCCAAACTTTCCAGTGATGTGTAAATTATATTTTGACATTATTATTATAATAGATAATAGGTCACAGCATTTGTAGATAGCGGAATGGGCAGCAGGCCGTGGTTTTCAAAATGTACTCCAAACGCAGCTTGTTGAAACTTTGTACAAAAAAGGCATTACAAACGTTGACAAAACAGCTCTATAATACCTATGAAACTCTATTCTATCTAAACTCCTATTAAAGATATCAAAAAAACAATTTAAAGTTATAGGGAATGGTGATAGTGGCGCCGCCCCTTGCGGTCGCCTGTGCTCTGGTCGACTTTTGCACATTTTAGTATTTTTCCGTTTTTATCATAATGTCCGCCAAAAAAGCATCGGCAATTACCTCTTACGGCCGCGATGCACTCATGGATATAAAACTCTGCCTAATGGTAAACAACCGCTGGTGTAACCCCAAAAACACCAAGACTCTCTCCTGCTCCTGCTCGCCGAACCTGGAACAGCTGACCATCTTATGCCGTCCATTTTATCTCCCCTGGGAATTCCGCACGGTCATCATTACAGCCGTTTATATCCCACCGCAAGCGGATACTGACACAGCACTGTCGGACCTGTATGATGTGTTGTGCGGATTTCAAAACAAACATCCCAACGCGGCTGTGGTGGTGACTGGGGACTTTAACAGGGCGAACCTTAAAAAAGATCTGCCTAATTTCCACCAACACATCACATGTGCCACCAGGGGAGATAGAACTTTGGACAATTGCTACACACCTTACCGGAACGGATACAAGACCGTCTCGCTCCCTGCTTTCGGGAAATCTGACCACGCCACGATCTCAGTGGTTCCCGTTTACAGGCCTCTGATCGCGCAAGAACTGGTGGTGACGAGGGAAGTGAAGCGGTGGATGGACCAATCAGAGGCTGCGCTTCAGGACGCACTCACTGACGTAGATTGAGACATGTTCCAATCAAGTTCAAGTGACGTCAGCGAGTTTACGGACGTAGCGGTGAGTTATGTGGCTATGGTAGCAAACAGCATCGTTCCCACGGTGAAAGTTTGGATATTTACAAACCTGAAACCGTGGGTTGATAAATCCATCCGCTGCGCTCTGAATGCTTGCACGGCCGCTTGTATCCGGAATTATGGACAATTACAAAGCGGCGTCGTACAATCTGCGGAGGGCGGTGAAGGACGCTAAACGGACATACAGGGAGACTGTGGAGCTACAGATGGAGCGGGGGGACACAAGACGCTTGTGAGAGGGGCTGCAGATGATAACAAACTACAAGAGCAGCTCCTCCCCAACCACGAGTGTGGACGCCTCCCTAGCCAACGAACTGAACTCCTTTATGCGCGGTTTGAGTCTGGCAGCAGCACCGCTAACTTGCCGGCTAATTTGAGTTACACCGCTGGGGATGAGCGCGCACTCTCAGTGTCCGTGCACGAGGTCAGGGACGCTCTGATGCGGGTGAACACCAGGAAAGCTGCGGGCCCAGACGGCATATCTGGGCGAGTACTGAAAACCTGTGCTAACCAGTGTTCACTACATTATTCAACATCTCCCTGGCTGAATCAGTGGTCCCGTCCTGCTTCAAGAGGTCCACCATCGTTCCTGTCCCGAAGATCGCCTCTCCTGCCTGCCTGAATGACTACCGTCCGGTGACCCTCACCTCGGTGGTCATGAAGTGTTTCGAGAGGCTGATTAAGGATTATATCTGTGCCTCCCTCCCCCGCACCTTGGACCTGTTACAGTTTGCATACCGGCAGAACAGATCCACGGATGACGCGGTCTCCCAGGTACTGCACACCACGCTCACGCACCTGGATGGCCAGAAGGGGGCCTATGTGAGAACGCTGTTCATCGATTACAGTTCAGCTTTCAACACCATAGTCCCCACCAGACTGGCTGTCAAGCTGAAGGAGCTCGGACTGAATACTCCGCTGTGTGCCTGGATCCTGGACTTCCTCACAGCCCGGCCCCAGGTGGTTAGGGTGGGGAAGCACATGTCCAGCTCCCTTACCCTGAATACAGGATCCCCCCAGGGGTGCGTCCTCAGCCCCCTACTGTACTCCTTGTACACACATGACTGTGTGGCCAGGTCCAGCTCCAACACCATCATCAAGTTTGCTGACGACACCGTTGTCGTGGGCCTGATCAACGACTGCGATGAGAAGGCCTACCGCGAGGAGGTGGCTGACCTGTCACTCTGGTGTCAGGAAAGCAGCCTACACCTGAACGTCAGCAAAACAAAGGAGCTGATTGTGGACTTTAGGCGAGGATTACAATCGAGAACGCACACGCCCTTGGTGATTAATGGGACTTCTGTCGACAGGGTGAGCAGCTTCAAGTACCACATCACAGAGGACTTAACATGGACTTTACAAACAGACACTCTGGTGAGACTTGAACTTGAAAGGCGAGGCAGCGTCTTTACCACTGTCAGGGTTCGCCCGGGTCCTACCAGCATCAGCCACTAGATGCCGCCAGTACTGCCTTTTCAAGGTTGCTCTGCTTCACCTATTTCTGTTCCTGATTACCCTGCCTCATTAGATGATATGTTTCACCTGTGTCTCGTTTGGTCGTCCCTATTTAGACCCTGTCGTTTGTGTCCTCGGGCGCTCAGTCTTGAGTTTGTCTAACCTCATGACAACGCTCTTGTTCCAAGCTCCCGAGACTTCTTATTTGTTTTTGCCCAGTTTTTGTACTTGTTTTGAGTAAACCTCTATTTTTGCCACCTCGCCTCTGCCTTGTTCTCTGCACCTGGGTTCACTCAGCATACCTCCTAACAGCAAGACTGAGCCACAACATGGACCCAGCAGAGAGCCAGCCTCCAGAGGTGGAGAGCCTGCGGGTGGCCTTGACGAACCAAGGGGCTGCGATTGGCTGACACGAGCGGCTTCTCCAACAAGTCCTGGACAACCTGCAGTCGCTCGCCCAGGCCGTCCAGCAGAGCCAGGCACAGGCTCCACCTATGGCCCCTGCGCCAGCGCTGCCTCCCATGGACCCGCGTCCTCCAGAGCACCGCGAACCACGACTCCCGGCGCCAGAGAGGTACGACGGTAACCCAGGGGGCTGTCGTGGCTTTCTGACACAATGCTCCCTGGCTTTCGAGCTCCAGCCGTCACAGTTCCCCACCCAGCGCTCACAGGTGGCATACGTGGTCACGCTACTCACCGGCAAAGCACTCTCCTGGGCCACAGCCATCTGGAATTGGCAAACCCCGGCCTGCTCCAGCTACCAGGCTTTTGCCGGAGAGATGCGCTGAGTGTTCGACCACTCAGTCAGTGGGAGGGAGGCATCGACACGGCTACTCCGGCTCCGCCAGGGGGGACAGAGCGTGGCGGACTACGCCATCGCATTCCGCACCCTCGCCGTGGTGTCTGGATGGAACAGCGAGGCACTCATCGCGGCCTTCCAGGAGGGCCTCAATGAGGGGGTCAAGGACGAGCTGGCATCCCGGGAGGCGTAGGAGGACCTGGACACGCTCATCGATGCAGCGATTCGGGTGGACAACCGCCTCCGGGAGAGACAAAGGGAACGCGATTTCCCCGCTTCACCAACACCAGCGCGCAGAGCGGCTCTGGGGACGAGGCCTCCCGAGCATCTCCTGGCTTTCCCGAGCTCGCCTCCAGCATCAAGGGAGGAGCCGATGCAAGTAGGCAGCACACGGCTCTCTCGGATGAGAGAGCGCTGCTGCCTGTACTGTGGGATCCCGGGGCATTTCCGTTCTTCCTGCCCTGAGCTCTCGGGAAAAGCCAACTCTCGTCCAGGGTAGGGAGAACTGCGACGAGGCCAACCTTCTCTCCCGAGCTCGAGGTGACCAGGGTCCTGCTGGCTGCCTCCCTCGCCTGGGGAGATCAACATCACTCCCTCCAAGCTATGGTGGATTCCGGCGCTGCAGGTAGCTTCCTGGATGTAGGGCTAGCAAAGGCCTTAAAGCTCCCTCTGGCACCTCTAGAGCATCCTCTCACGGTGACAGCCCTGGATGGAAGACCACTGGGGTCCGGTAGCGTGTGCCATCTCACCGCCCCCCTTTGGCTGTCACTGGAGGGAAAACATTCAGAGGTAATCCAGCTCCACCTCATCCACTCTCCTGAGTTTCCACTGGTCCTGGGCTACCCATGGCTAGCCCGTCACAACCCACATCTGGACTGGGCCTCCGGGCGTCTCACCGAATGGGGCCCTGCCTGCCACACCACCTGTCTTCGTTGTAGTCCGTCTTCTCACCCTCTCGAGTCTCCAGTCCGTGTCCAAGCTCGGGCCCCTTCCCAAGCCCCTGCCCACTCCGGAGTTCCTGTCCGTGTCCTGGCTCCAGTCCGTATTCAAGTTCCCATCCATCCCGAGTTTTCACGAGTGCCCCACGAGTATGCCGATCTGAGGGAGGTCTTCAGCAAGAGACGGGCCACCACGCTTCCTCCCCATCGGTCCTATGACTGCGCCATCGACCTTCTGCCTGGCACCTGCCATCCTCGAGGACGTCTCTTCTCTCTCTCTGCCCCTGAGACTACAGCCATGGAGGAGTACATCCGGGGGGCGCTCACCTCAGGTTTCATCCGCCCTTCTACCTCCCCGGCGGGCGCAGGGTTTTTCTTCGTGGGTAAGAAGGATGGCGGCCTGCGTCCCTGCATTGATTACCGTGGTCTGAACAAGATCACGGTCAAGAATCGCTACCCCCTTCCTCTCATGTCCACATCTTTCGAGCAACTGCAAGGCGCCACCATCTTCACCAAACTCGATCTTCGAAACGCATACAATCTCGTCCGCGTCCGCGAGGGGGATGAGTGGAAGACCGCCTTCAACACACCTACCGGCCATTATGAATACCTGGTCATGCCTTTTGGATTGGCCAATGCTCCCGCTGTCTTCCAGGTCTTTGTAAACGACGTCCTCCGTGAGTTTCTCAACCGCTCCGTGTTCGTCTACATCGATGACATCCTCATCTTCTCCAGGACCCTTCCCGAACACATACAGCATGTGAGACAGGTCCTTCACCGCCTGCTCGCAAATGGCCTCTATGTAAAGCTGGAGAAGAGTGAGTTCCACGCCACCACCGTTCAGTTCCTGGGGTTCGTCATCACCGAGGGTCACGTCCAGATGGATCCTGCCAAGACCGAGGCCGTCCGGGACTGGCCACCACCCACCTCGGTCAAACAGGTGCAGCGCTTCCTCGGGTTTGCCAATTTTTACAGGCGATTCATTCGGGGTTTTAGCACGGTGGCAGCTCCCCTCACCGCCCTCACTAGGACATCCACAGCCCGCTTCGCCTGGACTGCGGAGGCTGAGGGGCGTTCAGGGCTCTCAAGATGCGGTTCACCGCTGCCCCTGTCCTGGCCACACCAGAGCCTACCCTACCCTTCGTGGTGGAGGTGGATGCTTCCGATGTGGGAGTGGGGGCCGTTTTGTCCCAAAGGACTCACGACAGGAAGCTCCATCCATGTGCTTTCTTCTCCCGTCGCCTCACCCCAGCGGAACGGAACTATGACATAGGGAACCGGGAGCTACTGGCAGTCAAACTGGCGTTGGAGGAGTGGCGGCACTGGCTGGAGGGGGCCCAACACCCATTTGTCGTCTGGACCGACCACAAGAACCTGACATACATTCAGGAGGCCAAACGCCTCAACTCCCGTCAAGCCCGATGGGCCTTGTTCTTCAATCGGTTCAACTTCATCCTGTCGTATCGTCCCGGGTCCAAGAACCTCAAGCCCGACGCTATCTCCAGACAGTTTGACCCTCCTGAGGTGGTTGAACTCCCCGAGCCCATTCTCCAGAGCTCCTGCATCTTGGCTCCGGTCCGCTGGGGAATCGAGACGCAGGTCCGGCAGGCCCAAAGGAGGGAGGCGGATCCCGGCAACGGGCCCCCGGGTCACCTGTTTGTCCCGAAGGCTGTCCGATCACAAGTCCTGCAATGGGGGCATTCATCCCGCCTCACTGGCCACCCGGGGATCTCCAGGACCCTCGAGTTCCTCCGCAGGCATTTCTGGTGGCCTACCATGGAGCAGGACGTCCGGTCCTTCGTCGCTGCCTGCACCATCTGCACCCAGAACAAGAACCCCCGGTCACGTCCCATGGGGCTGCTGCATCCCCTTTCCATCCCCAGTCGGCCCTGGTCACACCTCTCAGTGGACTTCATCACCGGCCTTCCACCGTCTCGGGGCCACACTGTCATCTTTGTCGTTGTAGACCGGTTCTCCAAGGCTTGCTGTTTTATTCCTCTGCCCAAGCTCCCCTCAGCTCTGGAGACTGCTGAGCTCATGGTGCAGCACGTTTTCAGGGTGTTCGGCCTGCCCCTGGACGTGGTGTCAGACCGCGGTCCGCAGTTTGCATCCCGGTTCTGGAAAGCATTCCACCAGCTCCTCGGCGCCTCCGTCAGCCTGTCCTGCGGTTTCCACCCGCAATCCAATGGCCAGACGGAGCGGGTCAACCAGGACCTGGAGACAACACTGAGGTGCCTCGTGTCCTCCAACCCTGCCTCCTGGAGCGACCATCTAGTGTGGGCGGAATCCGCTCACAACACTCTGCGCTGCTCTTCCACTGGCATGTCCCCGTTTGAGTGCCAGTTCGGGTACGTACCTCCTCTGTTTCAGGAGCAGGAGGCGGAGGTGGGAGTGCCGTCAGCCCAGCGGTTCGTCCAGCGGTGCCGACGGACCTGGCAGAGGGCTCGTCAGGTCCTGCTGAGGACATCCCGGCAGCAGCAGATCCAGGCCAACCGACGGCGCAGACCAGCGCCTATGCTCCGTCCGGGCCAGAGGGTCTGGCTGTCCACCAGGGACCTTCCATTACGGGTGGAATCACGCAAGCTCGCGCCACGGTATGTTGGGCCCTTCAAGATCGTGCGGCGGGTCAATCCTGCTGCATACCGTCTTCTGCTCCCCAGGTCCATGAGGATAAACCCCACCTTCCACGTGTCGCGGCTCCGACCGGTGGTCACCAGCACCTTGGCGCCCACCACGAGGCCTCCTCCGGCGCCTCGCATCATCGACGGTCAGCCCGCCTACACGGTCCGCCGGCTCCTGGACTCCCGCCGGGTCCGCGGGGCCCTGCAATACCTGGTGGACTGGGAGGGTTACGGGCCGGAGGAGCGCTCCTGGGTTCCGGCCCGGGATATCCTGGACCCCTCTCTGATCCAGGATTTCCGCCGTCGCCACCCGACACTCCCTGGAGGAACGTCGGGAGCCGTTCCTAGACGGGGGGGTCCTGTCAGGGTTCGCCCGGGTCCTACCAGCATCAGCCACTAGATGCCGCCAGTACTGCCTTTTCAAGGTTGCTCTGCTTCACCTATTTCTGTTCCTGATTACCCTGCCTCATTAGATGATATGTTTCACCTGTGTCTCGTTTGGTCGTCCCTATTTAGACCCTGTCGTTTGTGTCCTCGGGCGCTCAGTCTTGAGTTTGTCTAACCTCATGACAACGCTCTTGTTCCAAGCTCCCGAGACTTCTTATTTGTTTTTGCCCAGTTTTTGTACTTGTTTTGAGTAAACCTCTATTTTTGCCACCTCGCCTCTGCCTTGTTCTCTGCACCTGGGTTCACTCAGCACACCTCCTAACAACCACCTCAGGCAGCTGAGGAAATTCCGGGTCTCGGTGAGGATCCTCAAGTCCTTCTACTGTGGAGCGGTGGAGAGCATCCTGACAGGCAACATCACTGCCTGGTTTGGGAACTGTAGGGGAAGGTGTAGTAGCAGAGCCCGCAGGATCATGAAGGATTCTCATCGCCCCGACAACGGACTGTTCCAGCTGCTGCGGTCAGGCAAGCGCCTCCGCAGTCACACAGCGAGAACAGAGAGACTGAGACAGAGTTTTTTCCCGCACGCCATTAGAACTGTCAATGCTGACCTCACCAGGGGTCCTCACTGAGCCACTCACACATAGGCTCCACTACCTTACTGTATGTAGCATACTGTACCGCATACTGTGTCACTGTTCTGGGTTGTTCGGTGTTACCGTATTGCTGCGCCGTACTGTTGTAAACTGTGCTGTATTATCCCACAAACACTACCTCACTTTATTCACATGCCACTTTAATGCACATATCTGTATATACATAATTGCCTATCTCATATACATACGTCTATCCCATATACGTAAGCCTATTCCCTTTATCTATTCCATTTTATTTTATTTTATTTTATTCTATATATTTTTATTTTCTTCTATAAGTATTCGACTTACTGTATTACGTTTTAGGAATCAGTAAGTTGGTCTAGTAGAAAGAAATTTTCCAAGGACATATTGTGTGTAATCACCGGGTGCGTTGCATTACATTTCACTGCATATATGTTTGAAAGCATGTATATGTATGTGACGAATAAACCTCTTGAATCTTGAATCTTGAATCTTAAATGGTGATAAAGTGGTCAGAATTGGCATTGAACCACAGATGGCATCGAACCTCAGGACCACGTATAACTCCGCAGGCTGCAACCTTTCCCATGCAGCAATCTGGAACTTGGTAGAGCAAAATAGATAAATTGAACTGAACAGCAAAACTTTATGGGTGTGTTTGCTCTTGCATATCATTAGTGCAATATATTTTGTGAATAGGAAGCTAAAACGGTGCAGATAGTGTGCGCAATTAATGGTGCTATTAGTGGCTGCAATCCATTTCTTTGTGAATTCAGTTTTTTATTTTCGATGTATTTTATTTTACACTGAACAGTTATCATTGTATCTTAAAACTAGTCTGCTCCTGACGCAGGTAGGAGGAACGCATTAGTTGCTGTGAGAACCTAGCTGGCATCTTTTCTAGCTGGCTCTTAGGAACACCTTTATCTCAAAATTTCACCAGTAAATAAACCTAAGCGAGGTTATATACTCTCCAGGATTTTTATCTCATTGTAGTCTTATGACACAGGCCGATGCCAGCTGTTAGTGAAGCTGTCCGAACTTGCATAATTAAATGTATAAATCTCTCGACTAAACCACAGCATATCTTTATTTTATTTCCCCACTACACAGGTCTGTGGACCTGACTGACCACTACATTCACTTTTGCTCTCTTATTGACTGGACTTGTCCTTTAAACTCTCTGCCTTAATGATCATAATTTCCTTTTTTGGTTTTATCAGCAGAAAGGGTCTGCATGATTAAAAGACCAGCTATGAGTTATAGATAGTTGATTTTTCTTTGTTTAGTGGGGTTAGGATGCTATGCTGCTAGAATCCATGAGGTGATATCTGCGCATCGCTTCACTATACTTCCAGTACTGAATGATGGGCTCAAATCATTTTCACTATCCCTGGCTGAATTAGGCCACATTCGAGGCAGGGAAATGTAAAAAGAAAGAAAAAAAAAAAGCGAGAAGGCCAGAGAGAGCAGAAAGAAAGAACCCCCCCACTTCCTCTGTCACACACGATGGAGAGGGGAAATCCATTCATGGCTGCATTAATCACGGGTGGCACTAAAGAATCGCTTTCAAGACAACACCTAGAGAAAGAGAGAGAGAGAGAGATGGTTGCTGCTAGGTTCTGACCAATATTAGAATTCCTGTCTCGGTGTATGATTTCTAATCTCATACTGCCCGGTGGGATGTTCTCGCTCTCTTTGCCACCTTTGCCACAAACATTGACAGACTATAAAGACAAAAAAAAATCTTGCTTATTAGGACTCAAAAGATCCTTTTGGTGTGGGATGCACTGCTGCAACTAAGATGTCTGACATGAGTCGTCTTACCAGTTGGCTGGTGTAAGGTCAGCATTAAATGTGCTTTCACCTTGTCTTCGGAACGATTATCGAGATTCTTAAGGAAATTTTTGGAAAAAGTATTTTCTTTTTCTGCTTTTTTAAACCTGTGCTATCAGCATGCTGGGCATACAGCACGGAGTATTTGTATGCTATTGCATCTAGGACAAGGTTAATCTACAAGTGGAGTTGAAGTTCTCAACCTGCAATGCAAGTCTTTATTAATTCTTAAATTGTCAAGAATTGCTGCAAAAACTGTCCTGTGGATGACCTGTAGGATGACAAGAGCACAGTTTTTTGTTGTACAGAACCGCCACCAATCCCCCTCTTTGGTGAACTATTTTACAATGTTTGGTTCTATAAACAACTAATTACTACTTCAAGAAGGGGAGAATCACCATGGGTGAGACCAATAAACATGGAACCAAACAATAACATGTACATGGAAAATGTATTTATTTAATACATTTCACTGCATATATGTATGGAAGTATGTATATGTATGTGACAAATAAAAATCTTGAATCTTGGAAAAACAAACACAGAAACAAACAACAACATGTACACGGAAAGAAACATAAACATCGGACGACAACATGAATTGAAAAAAACGGAGTTAATTAGGTCCAGGAAAACTGGAACAGCAATTGGGCACGTAGCCTCTTCCTGTCATAGTTATGGCAGCAAATGAGGAAGAAAAGGAGAGGGATGCAACGAGGAGGGTGCTGGGGTACGTATTAAGCAGGTGCTGGTGGCGTGCGTGCGCCTGTGATGAGACTGCCTGTATTTGTGTGTGTGTGAAGTGTCCATCTGTGAATGTACAGGACTTATCCAAATTGGTTTTTGTATTATGTTGTTTGGCCTCCAAGCAGTGGAAAGGGCCCCAAAGCCACCTCTGAGTCCCGCAGCCGCATAGACACCCCATGGCTGCAGGAAAGCCCCAAGCACGCCGCCTTGCAGCCACAGAAGACCACCCAGCCCCCAGAGAAGCCCGGCCCCGAGGAGCATAAGCCAGTCCCAGGGAGCACGAGGAGACCCTGCACCCCTGAGGCACAAGACGCAGGTGCAGAACTCGGGCTGCGGGCGCCGACAGACCGACACCCCGCCCGAACCACCCGCCCCGCAGGCGAGCTGGCGGAGCCCCCATGCCCACCCGCGTCCTGCCCAAGAGCCCCCTTCTCCCTCCGGAAGGGAGAAGGGGGCAGTCTGTCGTCGGCCTGGGAGAAGGAGGCCGGTCGACCGTGCTGCACCGGGGAAGCAGGACATTTGTTTGTATAAGGTATGGAAACCCTGTTTCAGAGTCCGGTGATTTTATTATTTAAGGTATTAGAACCCTGTGTCAGAGTCTGGTTTTAACATTTTTTTTTTCCATTTTTGTTCTCTGCTTGGTGGGGGGGGCTCAGTTTGGTGTTGGGGGTATGTGGTGTGGGGATGGGATGGTTTGAGCAGCCACACATGACATGGATCTAGGTGATGGGGTCAGGGTGGCTGCATACCCGTTGCTCATTATCATGACATGTTCAATCTGCTCATGGCTAATTCCACCTAGCCTCCTCTCTACAATAAACTGGTGTCTACAACCCACCGTCTTCTGTGTCTCTGTGCCGGAGGCCCCTGAATCCGCCACTTGGATAGCGTGTGGCAGTCGGAACTACCAGAATTTGATTTTTTGAAAATTTAAATGGGGCGTGGGCGGCCATTTTTGTCAGACCCATGCATGGGACTCATAAAATATCAAATGACACACGGGGACTGATGGGTGTGCAAAGTTTCGTGAGTTTTCGAGTATCTTTTTTAAAATGAAATTCAACGCGTTGTCACACCCATCAATCCCCCGTGTGACAAAAACAAAATATTTTAATGATTTTGAATCGTGGAGGTGTCTTGTAGACACGTGTAGGAAGAGGTTGCGAAAGTACAAAGCATAAAAACATAAATACAAGGTGACTAAAATTGCACCCTTAATCCAAAATAGCCGACTTCCTGTTGGGTTTGGGTCATGGTGGCAATACCGTTTGTCCCGTGATGTTAAATATGTGTACCAAATTTCATGAGTTTTCATGTAAAAAAAAGTGAATAGGTTTGATGTTTTTAAATTTTCAAGAAGGCATGGCTGGCCTTTTTGCCACGCCCATGCACCGAATCCATAGAACAGGGGTGGGAAGCCTTTATGGCTGGCAGAGCCATTAAAGCCAAATATTTCTAAATTTATTTTCTTGCAAGCCATATAATATTTTGTAAAATTGAATGCAACGTAATGCGTGCATTTTTTTAAGTAAGACATACATTTTTAACATATAACACGTCTCTGAGTACTTAAAAAAACACTATATATAATACATTTGTCTTTATTCTTCTTTATTGTTGTTATACTGTAGCTAACCAATAATAAATGAAATACTTCTGACCATTAATGTGACTTCTGGTGCTGCATGGTGTGAGGGAAAAATGATTACGCTCAACTAGTTTGAATGAGGACAAAGGCCTTTACCTCCAAAAGGGGGTTTGAAAACATTTGTCTGTCTTCCCAGGAACCCCCCAGAGTTCATGTGAAGAGAAATGTTTTGCTCCTACAATGTCAATTCTAATATGAAAGAATCAGATCACACGTGGCCTGTTTACCTTCTATAGAGATGGGGGACACCTAGAAGTGCATTGTCATGCAACCCCCATTCAGCCAGGTCAAGGTTGCAAGTACCTGTTATTTACATTCTAGGAAGGGAAGGCACCCAGGAAGACAGTTAGGGGGGAGGCAGACTCGTCGGAGACCTCTGACCCAAACCACACCCTGTTTCTACTGTATAAAGCCTCCTGTCTTTCTCTGTGATATCAGATTGATCCCAGCGCTGCTTTGGAGCAGTACTGAATCTTTCTCTTTATTCTGCAGAATAAATAATCTTGGATATTCTCAGTTTTGTCTTCTTGTAGCGGGCAGATTAACCTCACCGATCATTGCGGAACAATTTCCTTAACAATTGTTTTGCTGATGGCCTTGTAGTCTGGTTCATATGTAGTGAGGTTAAGCTTTATGCAGGCGTTGAGGCTTCCATCAGTTAAATGTGAGTGTAGGTTGGTCTTAATGCTTCTCAGATGGGAGAAAGACTGCTCACATGCATATGTAGAGCCAAACATCGTCAATACGGCAATACTCACGCTGCATTGTGTGGTATGTGACAGGAACATACCATAACATACCATAACATACCAAACATAAACATAGAAACATCAGAAGACAACATGTATCGACAATACATAACTAAGTCCAGGAAAATTGGAACAACAATTTGGCACATGGCCTCTTCCTGTGATAGCTATGGCAGTTAAGGAGGGAGAGAAGGAGAAGGATGTAATCCGGAGGTTCTTCGTGATGTGTTCGAAGCAGGTGGTGTGTGTGTGTGTGTGTGTGTGTGTGTGTGTGTGTGTGTGTGTGTGTGTGTGTGTGTGTGTGTGTTTGAGACGTGTCCACCAGTGAGTGCATGGGACTCGTCCCAATTAGTTCTGGTGTATGAGGTCAGAATTATATCGTAGCACCCCGCAGCCACCCCTGAGTTCCGCAGCTGTATAGACACTCCACGACCGCAGGAAAGCACCATGCCCTGCAGCTACAGAAGACCACAGAAGCCCCAGCTCCCGAGAAGTTGGGAGCCCACGGTGCAACAGCCCCGCATGGCCCCGAGGACCATAAAACAGTCCCAGAGAGCGCAAGTAGACCTTGCACACCTGAAGCACACATATACCCAACACTATGTGCAGGCATATGACGCGCCTGCAAGCGCAGAACCAGGGCTGTGGGTGCCAGGCACGGACTACAGGCCTGGAGCCAGGTCCCGTCCGACAAACCGACACCCCTCCAGAACTGCCCGCAGGTTAGCCAGCAGGGCCCTCATGCCCACCAGCATGCAGAGCATGCTGTGATCTCGCGAGAAGACGGAAGCGGAAGTGAGTAGTGAGTGGAGACCTAACATGGCGGCGCCCTGCGACACTAACTAACGCACTGGTAGCTCCACCTTAGACAAAATAAAGCGAATTGCAAATAATATTTAAATATATATTTAAAAAAGGGGAACACTGCGTGAACCCAAAGTGGAGGACCTTTTTATAACGCATACGTGATGGAAGATGACCAGGACCGCAATAATCCCGCGAAAAGGAAGAAGACCGACTCAGCAACAGACACAGACGATCTCATACCGGGTGCTGTAGAGGTTAGTGTCTTGGATGAGATTAACAAAAAGCTGGACATGCTCGGTCCGCTTCTTCGAGACATTACCAGGATCAAAGCCATTCTTGATTTCCTGCACCGCATGTCGGCGAGATGTAAAACACTGAGTCCCCAGAAAATATGGTGAAAGACTTTCTCCGCACCGCCATGAAACTCCCGGCGGACACCGTGAATCAGATCACCTTTCACTGAGTTCATCGACTGGGACACCGTGTGGGGAACCGTCCCTGATCCATCATTGCTAAGTTTGAACACTTAAGCACAAGGAGCTGGGTAAAAGCAAAGGACGGGAGCTGAAAGGAACAGTGCTGGGCATGAACGATCAATTCCCCCGGGAGATCAACGACCGACAAAAAGTGCTGTATCCTGTCCTGAAGGAGAACCGGCAGAAGGGTAAACGCGTATCGATGGTTGTTGATAAATTATATATAGACGGTCTGTTATACCGAGACGCCTCCACCACACCCTGGTTATACTGATCATAATGTATGTATTCTTGTAATTCTGGTTATTATATACTGCAAGATTAACAAATAAGCATGCTATTTATGTCAGGATTTAAAATATCGCTCACTCTCATCTCACCTTCCTAATTCCTTCCCTCTCTCCTTACTTCTCCTATCACTCTCACTCTATAATGTCTTTCACTTTATGTATGTCTAATCCGGCAATGTTCTGTGTTTATCTTTGTCTACTTGTCATTTGTTTGTGTAGTTATGTCCCTACAAACCTCCTACAATTCTATGGCAGTGAAAAGGAATGTAAAGGAGAAAATCCCAGACTTATCTATAGGACAGCATGGGAACGGTAATATAGCCATTGCCGTGGATGCACTGTGCCATCACCCCCTATCTAGCTTCAATAACACCCATTAAGTTTGTTAGTTGGAATGTGAGAGGCTTGGGCTCACCTGCTAAACATAGCAAAATCCTAACTCACCTCACCAAGATGAACCCCAGCTTCTGTCTAATGCAAGAAACCCATCTCACTGCATCTGAGCACCTCAAACTCAAAGCTAAATGGGTTAATCAGATGTTTTCCGCATCATACAACTCAAAAAAAAGAGGTTTCTCTGTATTGATCAATAAAAGTATCCCACGTCAAAATAAAACCACAATATCAGACCCAGAAGGGCGTTACATAATGATTAATGGGATTTTAGGTAACATCAAATTAACCATAGCTAATATTTATGGCCAATGAGGATGACCCAAATTTCTTTCACAATATATTTTCAAAACTCTTAGAATTCTCTGAATCAATTATCATATTGGGAGGAGACTTCAACACAGTACTGGATCCAAATTTAGACCATTCTCAAGCCAGAAGTATTCCCAAATCCTGGCGTTCGTCAGACACTATAAAACAATATATGAGTGATCTTGCTCTTGGGGATTGTTGGCGATCAAATAATCCACATTCTAGAGAATACACATATTATTTACCACCCCACCAAAGTTTCTCTAGAATCCACCTTTTCTTGACAAGTCACTCCGCACTGTCCAAAATTACTCATCCAGAAATCCACCCTATTGTAATTTTCGATCACTTTTGACAGATAAATAATTTAACCATTTCTTTTCAAGAGAATGGACTTCCTTCATTGAATTGAATGACTCCCAAGAAATATCGCCATGCTTACTTTAGGAAACAGCTAAGGCAGTTCTAGTGGAGAATTATTTCATTCTCCACTCCATTCTTGTCCTTTCTTTTTCGAAAGGACAAGAATGCCAAAATAAACTCGAACAGCGACTAAAGGAGTTGCACTCCCAACAAGCCCACTCATCTTCTGAGCAAATCCGAAATGAGATTCAGGACAATAACATCTCAACTTGATACTATCATCCATCAAAAGACACAATTCCTTATGCAATAAACAAGAGCAAATTATTTTGAATTTAATGACAAATCAGGTAAATGTCTTGCCAATCAATTGAAACGTGATAAGATAAAAATCACTTATTACAGCCTTTAAAGATTCATAGGGTAGAATAACACTCTCCGCAAGACATCAATAACATATTGAGAGACTTTTATAATAACCTATATCACTCGGATAATGAATCGAATATATCAAACATTCACTCATTCCTTGATGATATTGACCTTCCTAAACTTTCAACGGAGCTGGCTACCACCTTAGATCAACACATACTCTTGAAGAACTCAGGAAAGCGCTCTTCTCTATGCCCAACAATAAGTCACCTGGATCAGATGGCAACCCAGTGGAATTTTATAAACACTTCTGGCCACTTATCTCCCCATTATTCATCAGAATGGTTACAGAGGTCAAGTCAACCTCCACCATGCCTCCACACATGAATACTGCTCTCATTTGGGTTTTGCTCAAACCCAATAACGACCCAACACTCACCTGCAGTTACAGACCTATAAGCCTTGTTAATTGCGACCTTAAAATTATAAGTAAAACACTAACCAACAGAATTGAAAAAGTAATTCCATTTATAAATCACCCAGACCAAACAGGCTTTGTCAAAGGCAGACACTCATCCAGCGATATGCGTCGTTTATTCAGTCTGATCAGCATATCTCAAAGGAACAACTTTAATACTATTATTGCCTCTTTGGATGCCGAAAAAGCATTTGATAGAGTTAACTGGACATATCTCTCTTCGATCCTCAACAAATTTGGCTTTGGAGAGTCATTCATTCAATGGATCAGAATCCTCTCCATCTGCTTCTGTCATCACCAATGGTTACACTTCACAGTGTTTCACTCTACAACGCGGGACAAGAAAAGGATGTCTTCTCTCCCCTTTACTATTCACCATCTTTATTGAACACCTCGCGGCGGCTATCCGTCAAAACAGTTATATTGTAGGCATACAAAGAGGAAACTCTGTTCACAAAATCAGTTTGTATGCAGACGATATCCTGTTGTACATACGGAACCCAAAATCATCCGTACAGGAGGTGTTCAATCTTATCTCTAAATTCTCAGCTATCTCAGACTATTTAATAAATTGGACTGAAACCACAGTCTTACCACTCAGTGGGGCGGACTGTAATGCTGCAACCCAGAAACTTCACTAAACCATCCATATTAGATACCTTGGTATTGATATCTCCTCCAATCTATCAGATTTGTTTACCCTTAACTTCACTCCATTGCTCAAATCCATTGAAGAATACCTCTTTCGATGGAACAACCTACCCATCTCACTAATTGGTAGGATAGCAGGAGTGAAAATTAATATACTTCCAAAAATAAACTATATATTTTCAATGACCCCAGTACAACCAACAGTACATTGGTTTAATACTCTAGACTCAATAGTTAACAAATTTTATTGAAAATACAAGAAACCGAGAATTAAACTAGCAATACTACAGAAAAACAAAGACTGTGGAGGGCTAGCAGCCCCAAACTTTAGATACTACTATCTAGCAAACCATCTTCAATTTATAATTAAATGGTTACAACCAGAGCAACAATTGGCCGATGGATGGCGAGACATCGAACAATCTGAATGTCAGGAGTTATCATTATCCAATCTCCCATTCCTTACTGAATCTATAAGGAAACATAATTGCTTTAAAAACTCATTTATCGCAACAACTCTGTCAGCCTGGTGGAAATTCCTCAACCTCAGTGGTCACACTATCTCCAAACAAATTCACGCCAATCTGGCACAACTCAGATTTCTTGGTTAAAAACAGACCAGTAATCTTTAGGTCTTGGAAAAGACAAGGAATTACTCATCTGGAACATATTTTTGAAAAGAATTTGCTTATATCCTTCCCAGCCTTAATCCAAAGGTATAATATCGGTGGCCACGGCTTCCTCCAATTCCTTCAATTACAGCAGTCTCTAAAAGTTCAAATCCAATTGACGAACAACATCCTACAACCACCTAAAATTGTGCCATCTGCCGCCCTCTGTTCTGTAGTCCGCATGCTCGGCTGCTGGGGACTGACCAGGGGCCTGATGAGGGCGCGGAGCTGCTCATGACGCATGAGCACATGGCGGACGCTCTGCGCCCTTGGCTGATCGCTGTAGGTTGGATGCCACCAGGTACGGGAGGTGGGCGCACAGGGGCGCGGTTGGGTCCGGGGGGAGGGGATCTACGTGGTTGCTCCCTGGCCTGCTGCACCCCTGGATCGATCCGGTCGCGACTCGCCTATCTCTCCCAGTGCCAAAACTTAAACATATACCACACAATAGACCGAGGGCTTGCGGTATGGACGGGATATGTGGGTGGGGATATGGCAGGCAGCTGCCATCGTGCCTGTCACGCTCCTGCCCAAGCTTTCTTCTAGTCCGTCCCAAAATTGTAATCCC
Source organism: Zeus faber (assembly GCF_960531495.2). Lineage (NCBI taxonomy): Eukaryota > Metazoa > Chordata > Actinopteri > Zeiformes > Zeidae > Zeus > Zeus faber. The sequence continues at coordinate 35,661,274 of NC_137190.1, read as the reverse complement.
ACTCACATTAGCTTAGAACAAATACACTCGCACACCAATCCTACTCCGAACAACACTCCATCGGACCAGGGTCGGCAGGACAGAAGGGGTGCGAGTGATTCAGGTTCGACTTGCCTGAAGGACTCACACCCCCAACCCCACAATTTTAACTGCAATTACCAACAGCACACATTGAGCACATTGGGGTTTTTTTCAGGGTGGTTGGTCGCTGGCGGGTCGGTGGTTGGGGGTGGTCGGGTGGGCCCCCCCTCCCGGCCTGGCTGGAGTCCTGATGGCTTGCGCAGGGTGGCTTGGGATATGCTGCAACCTGGCGGGGCTGCGGAGAGCGCTGCCGGGTGCCTTCCGGAGGTACCTAGCCTGGGGGGACTGCTTGCCGTTGTGGGTGTGGGTTGGGGTGTGGGGGGCGGCTGTTGGCCTTTTGCTTCTGCGGCGCGGCTTCTCTGCGGCGGGCGCCCCGGGTGCTGGGGTGGCGGAGGGCCTGTATACCTGGCAGCCTGCCGGCAGGTATACAGGCCCACGCTGTTACGTGTATGGGCACTTGGCACTCACGCCAGGTGGGGCGTCTGGCCAGCTGCATTGGGGCGGGCCTCCCCCTTGTGCAGGGCATGGGTTGGCCTGGGGTCCTGCTGGCTCGCCTGCAGGGCGGGCGGCTCGGGCGGGGTGTCGGTCTGTCGCCATGGGGCCGGGATCCGGGCCCATGGTCCGTGCCTTGCGCCCGTGGCCGGGGTTCTGTGCCAGCGGCTGCGTACTGTACCCTCCCCGGTTGGTTGGTTGTATGTGTGCGCCCCTGGGGTGCAGAGTCTCCTTGTGCTCCCTGGGACTGTGTCATGCTCCTCGGGGTTGGGCGTTGGGGTTGCTCCACGGCCCTCTGGCTTCTCTGGGGGCCCGGGGGTCTTCTGTGGCCGCAGGGCAGGGTACTCGGGGATTCCTGCAGCTGGAGGGTGTCCACGGGGCTGCGGAGTTCAGGGGGGCTTCGGGGCCCCTTCCGCTGCTTGGAGGCGCCACGACATATAACTGACCTTCTACACCAATGCCAATGGGGATAAGTCATGTACACTCACTGGTGGACATCTTACACACACACGCACACACACACACACACACACACACGCCCACACCTGCTTCAAGTGCACCCAAGCACCCTCCTGGTTGCATTCCTCTCCTTTCCTCCCTTATTTGCTGCCATAATTACGACAGGAAGAGGCCACGTGACCAGTTGTAGTTCCAGTTTTCCTGGACCTAATTCACTGTTTTTCAATACATGTTGTCATCCGATGTTCATGTTTTTGTGTAAATGTTGTTTGTTTCTATTTTTATTTGTCTCACTGTGGTGATTCTTCCCCTCTTGGAGTAGTGATCAGTTGTTTATAGACCCAAACATGAAAAATAGTTCTCCAAAGAGGGGGGTTGGTGGTGGCTCTCCATAACCAAAACCTGTGCTCTTGTCATTCTACAGGACATAGTTATTGCAGCAGTTCTTGATGATTTAAGAATTAATAAAGAGTTGCATTGCAGGTTGAAAACTTGAACTCAACTCCAAAAAAAAAAAAGAAAGTATATGAATGAAATTCATAGAGGGTATGACCCTATAATCACTATTCTCGCCCATACTTGAATTGAATAGATCATTCAATAGATAAAAAGCTGAACCAGTATCCCGTCTTTATTTTGTGCTAGTCAGAACGAAATTTAAACCCATGCATTTTAAATTAGAATACACTCCCCCACCTCCCCACAGAGGCTTATGTAGCAAAACAGCCATTTTAATTTCAAGAGGAATTTGACAAATTGCTTGATTAGTGGTGGCAAGTCTCAAACCACGTTGGTTAACAGTGAGTTACAGTAATTCAGAGTAACAGTAATTAAGTGAGTTAGTTAGTTCACAATATGTATGTATGTCAGGGTTAGGGTTGGGATTAGGCCCTCATGTAGGGGTGCACTTGTGTCTGTGAATGAGGAAGCTGTATAACATAATATGTTTTAACGTTGTATTATGACATTGGTGTGTTCTTTATTTTTACCAGCCCTCCTGCTGCATTGTGGTTCACAGGATTACCCTTTTATCTCTCTCTCTCTCTCTCTCTCTCTCTCTGTCTCTCTGTCTCTCTCTCTCTCTCTCAGAATGTCTTCAGTTTTCTACATAAGCTAAGAATGCATTCACAAGGCTAATTACTCACCACTTTTCTGTGAAATGCAGCATAACATTAGCATTTACATGCACTGAGAATGTTACCTGCTGTTGTTGCCGTCTGGCTGGCTGCACAGACCCTCACATCTGGTAAAACTCCTAGTCCCGGGGTGAAAAATTGATGTAACTGTAGACCAGGATGTTTCCTCTCCATTCATTTTTCTGTGTTACGCTCCCAGGCCTGGATATTGCTGCCACGGCTAGAAAACCATAAATAGAATGGAAATTTGCCACCCCAGGGCCTTATTGCTCCGCCAAATTTCCCACAATAATATCAGAAAATCTTCAGGGAGGTGTTTAGAATGATTGTGCTGAATATGATTTCTGGGGGGAAAAATGCAGCATTTTATGTTTAATATTTAAGAATGATCGCTGTAAATACTACTACTACTACTAATAATAATAATAGCTGTGCAGTATGGAGGAATTTGTCGCAATGCTCATGAGGAATTCTACGTCATACAGATGAAATTTAAAACCAGTGTTAAAGAATCCAACACATTCCTGACATTAAACTAGGCGGTAGCTATTTCCAGCTCTGTTGTCTATGTATGTCTTTGTTTTTCCAAAGTACAGGCTGTGGCTCATTCTTGCTGTGGTGCCCATGTTTCTTGTTTTGACAGCCCAGATGATTGGGAAGAGGATCTGTGACGACAGCCAGATGGCAGTTTAATCTATAGCTCAAACACCACCCTGAGGGAAAAGGCAGAAGCAAAATGGCAG